>NC_053023.1:202617803-202948907 GCF_003073215.2 Triticum urartu
ATGATCATTGCAATAAGTAGCGGACATGACAAAACAAGCATCCCCAAGCTTGGGGTTTTGCATATTATTAGCACAATTGACATTAATAGAATTTATAGTAAAATTATTGCAATCATGCTTTTCATTCAAGGAGCTATCATGAGTCACTTCATAAATTTCTTCATCAGAATTTTTAGATTCACGATTCTCAAGCAAAACTTCATAAAGATAATCTAGTGCACTCAACTCACTAGCAATTGGTTTATCATGATTGGATCTTTTAAAAAGATTAGCAAGTGGATGGGGATCCATATCAATAGATTTTTAGCAAGCGAAGATGCAAGCATATAGAAGGCACATGGCAACACAAGCAAACAAAAGATCTGACGAGAAAAAGGCGAACGAAAAAGAGGGCGAATAAAAACAGCAAATTTTTGTGAAGTGGGGGAGAGGAAAACGAGAGGCAAATGGAAAATAATGTAAATTGCAAGGAGATGAGATTTGTGATTAGGAACCTGGTATATGTTGAAGATGCTCCCCGAAAACAGTGCCAGAAATTCCTTTTGATGTCGCTTGAAGCTACGTCGATATTTCCCCAAAGAGGAAGGGATGACGCAGCACAACGGTGGTAGGTAGTTCCCTCATATATGAAACCAAGGTTATCGAACCAGTAGGAGAACCAAGCAACACAACATAAACAACCCCTGCACACAGATAACAAATCCTCGCAACCTGACGTCTTAAAGGGGTTGTCAATCCCTTCCGGGGTACGACGCCTCAAGATAGGCAAACGGACATGAGATAAATTTGTAGTAAATTGATAGATCTAATGATAGATAAAATAAATAAGAATAAATTGCAGCAAGGTATTTTTGTATTTTTAGTTTAATAGATCTGAAAATAAATGCAAGGAAAAAGTAGATCGCAAAGGCAAATATATGAGAAAGAGACCCGGGGGCCGTAGGTTTCACTAGTGGCTTCTCTCGAGAAAAATAACAAATGGTGGGTGAACAAATTACTGTTGGACAATTGATAGAACTTCAAATACTCATGAGGATATCCAGGCAATGATCATTATATAGGCATCACGTCCAAGATTAGTAGACCGACTCCTGCCTCCATCTACTACGATTACTCCACACATCGACCGCTATCCAGCATGCATCTAGTGTATTAAGTTCATGGAAAAACGGAGTAATGCAATAAGAACGATGACATGATGTAGACAAGATCTATCTATGTAGAGATAGATCCCATCATTTTATCCTTAGTAGCAACGATACATACGTCTCAGTTTCCTTTCTGTCACAGGGATCAAGCACTGTAAGATCGAACCCACTACAAAGCACCTCTTCCCATTGCAAGATAAATAGATCAAGTTGGCCAAACAAAACCCAAATATCGGAGAAGAAATACGAGGCTATCAGAGATCATGCATAAAAGAGATCAAAGAAACTCAAATACTTTCATGGATATAAAAAGATAGATCTGATCATAAACTCAAAGTTCATCGATCCCAACAAACACACCACAAAAGAGTTACATCATATGGATCTCCAAGAGACCATTGCACTGATAATTTAGAGAGAGAGATAGCCATCTTGCTACTAACTACGAACCGGAAGGTCTACAAAGAACTACTCACGCATCATCAGAGAGGCACCAATGGAGTGGTGAACCCCATCCGAGATGGTGTCAAGATTGGATGTGGTGGTTCTGGACTCTGCGGCGACTGGATGAATATTTCATCGACATCTCTAGGGTTTTGGAAATATTGGGGTATTTATAGAGCAAAGAGGCGGTCCGGGGGGCACCCGAGGTGGGCACAACCCACCAGGGCGTGCCTGGGCCTCTTGGCGCGCCTTGGTGGGTTGTGCCTCCCTCGGGACACCCCAAGCGCAGCTAGGGCTCGTTGTGTTCCTTCTGGCCCATAAAAATTCTCCGTAAAGTTTCGTGGCATTTGGACTCCGTCTGATATTGATTTTCTGCGATGTAAAAAACATGGAAAAAACAGCAACTGGCACTTGGCACTATGTCAATAGGTTAGTACCAAAAATGATATAAAATGACTATAAAATGATTATAAAACATCCAAGATTGATAATATAATAGCATGGAACAAGCAAAAATTATATATACGTTGGAGACGTATCATGCCCATGAGATACCCTAAGAAAACCGCAATGCATATGAACCTCCAGAATTCAGCTGTTGACAGGGAAGTCAAGTCAAACATGGAATGGGATCAACTCTCCTATAGGTCGGTGATGGCCGAGTGAACTCGCTATGCTCCGAGAGATCAAGAGCTAGGTAGGTTGCTTGTGCGCCCAGGTTCGAGGTCGGCAACATATTTATAGTGTGGCGGCGAGGCTATACCAACTTACTTACATACAAGAGGCTAACCGTGTGCTACCTAGGCCCATACCATGCTCTGTCTTGCATACTACGAGGATGACGTGTGCCTCCTTGAATATTTGTGTGTACATACAAGAAGATGAATTTTTCGAAACCGTAAATTTTATACACAAGAATTCGAGGATCAATGCCTTAATTGCATGGCTTATTGTGTTAACCATAGGAGAATAAGGGTCATTAGATATTGTAGATGGACGGGTATAATTGCTTGGATCCGCCCCCTCTCATGCTTTTACAGGGGTAGTAGATTATAGTTTTTGTCAGTTGACTGAGTTTCACGGTGCAGGTGGACATGTATGTGGGCATGACAATAGTTGAAGGAAGATTCAATGGTTGAGCATTAGGTATGTGGCAATTACATTGATGCTCCTCCTCAAGATCATGCCACCATTAGAGGAAATTTGGTCTACTAATCTACAATGAATTTTATTGGCAATAAACCAACATCCTATTATTCTATAATAAATTTTAGTTCACTCTTGTCTTACTATAAATAGGTCAATTCACTTTTGAATATTTTCATGGGCCTTAAGATTAACCTATATTATTCCATTGCACAATCCCAAACCATGTTGAAATATTAGTTAAAAGATTCATTGTGGATTCACTTGATTCATGGTATCATTTTAGAACAGGTTTCTGCTATGTCATAATATATGTAAGTAGGCGTGTCGGATTCTTGTTTGGTAAGAAGTACTGGTGCAGAGCTCGAAGAAAACCTTGAGATGGTCCAACTTTTCATAAGTGTGCTATTGTTAGATAGTGATTTGTATGGTATCTCATATTTTCCTTTCAAGAAAGGAGCTATTGTTATCACAACCACAGTTATATCAAGGTGATGCACTTTATGTGTCACTGGATCATGACGGTGTGCGTTGCCGTGCCCATCCATTTTGAACAAATTAGAATTTATATAAATATGTAGTAGCAAAAAAAATGAAAGTTTAATTTTCATATAATGACACATTTGATAGCAATGAAAAGGGTAACGTTCTTTTGTTTTATGTGTATATCAAATTACAAGTAAACTACTAATTGTAATTTACGGGCTTGGTAGATCTCCATCCAGCTTGAGATTTGCCCCAGGTATACGAAAATAGTACGCCTGAATAACCATGAACAGATGTATTTGGTGATAGCCAGAAAAAGCAATATTTGACAATCAAATGCACAATCTGTAAGTTACAGAACGACCATCTGTTAACAAAAAATAGCGATTTAAATAGGTATGCGAAACAATTTTTGGAATAAATCATTGTAGGGTCATTGCCCTACAGTAAATAGTAAAAAAGAAGATGATTATGTCGCTACTATTTTTTGATAGAAGTATTGCATGTTCGGTTCTAAAAAGATGATAAATGCTAGTATAGTTCCAAACAGAGCACACCACTATATTGATGGGAACTTGTTATATCATTGGCAGGTTGACATTATCCTTCCATGTTAGAAGCTATTCCAATCTGTATGATATATATCATACCGTGGAAGAGAGAAAATTAAAACACATTCTATACAAAAATGATTACTTTGTCGTAGTTGTCATATGGTTCACGGCATGTCAACTACAAGAAGGCACAATGAGATTGAAAGAAGATACAAACATAAATGTGAAGCTTAAGTAGAATCTATCGAGATTCCAGAATTTCATAATAGGAAATATTCATGATAATTTATTTAAGTGTGAATGGCAAAGGATGGTTACAAACTTTCTGTCGGCTCCCTATCTTATATGTCCCGGTCCGAGACATTAAATTATGTTGAATACATATTTTGTCATCATTGAGATCAATCCTAATGGTGTTTGTGGGTTTGACCCATCATATATAGCGCCTTGAATGACAAATCATTAGCACCTCAAACAATAGTCTCCTTCAAATGACATGTCAGTTTACTGACGTAACTTGTATGCATTAACTTCAGTTGGCAAGTGTGAAAGGATGGTAACTTCCATGGAAATGAGAGCCTTCTATATCTTTAATGGGCCTATGTAGCAAAATAGGTTCAAAAAATCGATGCAACATGTTAATAGTAATGAATTTCTTCTCAAACCATCAAGGACCAATCATCACCTTCGCGATGTGCACGTGCATTCTACTGAGAAAAAGCTTTGAGAACAACCAAAATTTTTATTGTCAATTCAGAAGGAACATCAAAAATTTGTGCAGTGTTTTGGACATACGCTATTACCAGATTTCACTAAAACGACCTACCTTTGCCATACTTTTCTAATAAGCTCTAACAATGCTAATAGCAAAAACTCAAGAGGTCTAAGCGATTTATGCGTATGGTTAACCGCAGGAACAAAATATCATAATACCACTAAATTAGGACACACAAAATGCTTGGACATACTACAATCCTTCGACACAAGGCCAGCTCCAGTTTTATTTGCATGCTTGTGTAGTAGGAAAGAAATCAACATGATTCTTTTGCTCGTTTTGACACCGGCGACACATAGTTGATTGGACCGAGAAAGTGATGTTCAAGGATCAGCCTATTGCACAACTTCATTTGCACATATTTTACTTTGCTAAATTCCCTGCCGCATAGAGTGCAACAACCGATACTGCAACTATTTCAATGAATCCTACAGAAATAGAGTGGCATGATATTTGTGAATAAAGGCATAATAGTGCATGGACATTAACATGTCCTTTAGCCGCTAGAGATTGACAAAATCTGCTGCAAGGTATAAGCCAACCTAGGAGAACCATCTTGTCCTAGAGCACCTGGATCCGTTTTGAATTATTAGCATAAAACACGCCCATTGGCAGCAATCACAAATACACAATGTATATGTAACACAACCGCTAGACACTATGCACTTTGTCAAATAATACTGGAGCAAAGTAGCTTGTGGGAGCACAGATAGTAGTGTATAAATTAGACAACAACATTTGCATGTTCACTGCATCATACCAAAATAATCTGACACGGTAACTGGTTTCACTTTGATCAATTGGAAGGAGTGGGGATTCAAACATAATACTAATACTTTCAGGAAACAAAACATTATTGTTGGAAGCATTGTGCACCTTCGAATCCAACATGACCCAATAGGTGCAGCTAGAGAACCTGCATCCATCTGGGAGTAGAGAGAACAAAACAAATTAAAATAAATTCTCAAATTCGATGAAGAATTCGGGGAAGAGGAAGGGAAAACTTCACAACGGGAAGACAAATTAGCGACCTATGTGTTAACCATGACCGGCAGAGAAGATTTTAGCAAAGAAAGGATGGGAGTCACTGGGTTTGGTTGCTCCCATGAAGGAACAGCCGGACTGTGAAGATTATATGGACATTCATGGAGCATATGAGATACCCAGACACTGCAACGAGAGCTGGTAATGTACACATCAATAACATGTATATCATATATACCTTTGTTGACGTTGGCCCCTTTCTTGTCGGCCAGATACTTGGGGCAATTCCGCTTCGAGTGGCCAGTTCCCTTGCAATAGAAGCACTCAGTTTTCGACTTGGGTCCAACCTTGGGTTTCTTCATGGGAGGAGCAACTGCTTTGCCACTCTTCTTGAAGTTTCCCTTCTTTCCCTTGATCTTCTTGAAACTAGTGGTTTTATTGACCATCAACACTTGATGCTCCTTCTGGATGTCTGACTCAGCGACTTTTAGCATCGCGAACAGCTCGGAGACTGACTTGTTCATCCCTTGCATGTTATAGTTCAACACAAAGCTCTTGTAGCTAGGTGGTAGCGATTGAAGAACTCTGTCATTGACCGCCTCTGGCGGGAGCTCAACTCCCAAGTCAGACAGACGGTTGTAATACCTAGGCATTCTGAGTATGTGCTCACTGACAGAGCCGTTCTCCTCCATTTTGCAGGCATAGAATTTATCGGAGGTCTCATACCTCTTGATCCGTGCATTCTTCTCAAAAATAAAATTCAACTCCTGGAGCATCTCATATGCTCCATGACGTTCAAAATGCCTTTGAAGTCCCGATTCTAAGCCATACAACATGGCACACTGAACTATTTAGTAGTCATCAACACGCGACTGCCAGACGTTCACAACGTCCACAGTCGCTGGAGGGGGTGGCGCACCAAGCGGTGCATCAAGGATATAAGACTTTTGGGCAGCCGTGAGGATAATCCTCAGATTACGGGCCCAGTCCACAAAGTTGCTTCCATCATCTTTCAGCTTAGCTTTCTCCAGGAACACATTGAAATTCAAGGGAGCTACTGCGTGAGCCATTGATCTACAACATAATTTGCAAAGATAACTTAGACTATTGTTCAAGACAATGAGTTCAATTAATCATATTATCTAAGAACTCACTCAAATCAACATCCCTCCGGTTGTCCGGGTGTAACATGATCCAAATTCATCAACCCAAGTCCGATCATCACGTGAGATGAGGTGGTTTCAATGGTGAACATCTCCATGTTGATCATATCTACTATACGACTCATGTTCGACCTTTCGGTCTCTTGTGTTCCGAGGCCATGTTTGTACATGCTACGCTCGTCAAGTTTAACCCAAGTGTTTCACACATGCAAAACTGGCTTGCACCCGTTGTATGCGAACGTAGAGTCTATCACACCCGATCATCACGTGGTGCTTCGAAACGACGAACTTTCGCAATGGTGCACACTTGGGGAGAACATAATTTTTATCTTGAAATTTTAGTGAGGAATCACCTTATAATGCTACCGTCGTCCTAAGCAAAATAAGATGCATAAAAGGATTAACATCACATGCAAATCATAAGTGGCATGATATGGCCATCATCTTTTGCTTTTGATCTCCATATTGAAAGCACCGACATGATCTCCATCGTCACCGGCATGACACCATGATCTCCATCATCGTGTCGCCATCGGGGTTGTCATGCCAACCATGCTTCTACAACTATTGCTACCATTTAGCGATAAAGTAAATCATTACATAGCGCTTAATGATTGACACACATGTCATACAATAATTAAAGATAACCCTATGGCTCCTGCTGATTGCTGTATTCTTAGACATGCAAGTCGTGATAATCTATACAAAACATGATCATCTCATACATCAAATGTATTTCATCATGTCTTTGTCCATATCATATAACATCATACCCTGCAAAAAAGTTAGACATCCTCTACTTTCATCCTCAACTTTGTTGTTGCATGTTTTACGTGGCTGCTATGGGTAACTAGTAAGTGAAGGGGAACGTTGCATGGAAAACAAAAAATTCTATGCACACGCAACATCTATCCATGGAGATGCATAACTATGAGAGGGGGAGAGCATCTACATACCCTTGTAGATCGCTAAGCGGAAGCGTTTATCTACGCAGTTGATGTAGTCGTACACCTTCAAGATCTGTCCCGATCAAGTACTGAACGTATGGCACATCCGCATTCAGCACACGTTTAGCTCGATGACGTCCTCGCCTTCTCGATCCAGCAAGCGAGGCGAAGTAGTAGATGAGTTCCGGCATCACAATGGCGTGGTGAAGGAGGTGGTGAAATTATCCGCAGGGCTTCGCCAAGCACAACGGACATGGACGGAGGAGGAACTAGAACTAGAGGGAGACGTGGCACCGCACACGGCTTGGGGATCGTGGTGTGTGTTGCCTCTCTCCCTCCTCTCATATATATAGGTGGGGGTGGAGGAGGCAACCCTAGGGCACCCCCAAGGGGGGCCAGCGGCTGCCCTGGGTGCCTGCCCTGGCCGTGCCCCCCTTTCCTTCCTGGCGCTTGGGGGGGGGGAGGCAGGAGGGGAGCCCCCTTTCCTTTCCCAGCATGTGGAAGAGAAGGAAAGAGGGGGCCAGCCCTCTCCCTTACTTCCCTAGGGCCTCCTGCCATGAGGAGGGGCGCGCTAGCCCTATGTGGGCTGGTGTGCTCTCCCTCATTGGCCCGTTTGGCCCAATATGCTCCATGGCCTCCAAGAACCCCTTTCGGTGATCTGATAAATACCCAGTGCATTCTGAACCTTTCCGGAGACCAAGTACTATCATCCTATATATCAATCTTTACCTCCAGACCATTTCGGAGCTCCTCGTCATGTCACTGATCTCATCTGGGACTCTGAGCAATATTCGGTCACTATTTCACATAACTCATATAATACTATATCATCAATGAACGTTAAGCGTGCGGACCCTATGGGTTCGAGAATGATGGACATGACCGAGACGCCTCTCGGGTCAATAACCAATAACGGAACCTGGAGGCCCATATTGGTTCCTACATATTCTACGAAGATCTTTATCGGTCGAACCTTTATGACAACATACGTATTTCCCTTTCGGTATGTTACTTGCCCAAGATTCGATCGTCGATATCTCCATACCTAGTTCAATCTCGTTACCAGTAAGTATCTTTACTCATTTTGTAATACATCATCTCGTAACTAACTCCTTATAGTCACTTTTCTTGCAAGCTTCTTGTGATGCTGTATTACCGAGAGGGCCCAGAGATACCTCTCTGTCACATGGAGTGACAAATCCCAATCTCGATCCATGCCAACTCAATAGACACCTTCGGAGATACCTGTAGAGCATCTTTATGATCACCCAGTTACGTCGTGATGTTTGATAGCACACAAGGTATTCCTCCGGTATTCGGGAGTTGCATGATCTCCTGGCCAAAGGAAATATGTATTTGACATTAAGAAAGCAGTAGCAATAAACTTAACGATCATATGCTAAGCTAACTGATGGGTCTAGTCCATCACATAATTCTCCTAATGATGTGACCCCATTATCAAATGACAACTCATGTCTATGGTTAGGAAACATTAACCATCTTTGATCAACGAGCTAGTCTGGTAGAGGCTCACCAGGGACAAGTATTTGTTTATGTATCCACACATGTATCCTAGTCAATACAATTCTACCATGAATAATAAACCTTTACCATGATTAAGGAAAAATAATAATAACCATTTTATTATTGCCTCTAGGGCATATTTCCATCAGCAAGAACCGTTCTTACGTACACAAAGTGTCGGTGTCAAAATCGGCGGATCTCGGGTAGGGGGTCCCGAACTGTGCATCTAAGGCAGATGGTAATAGGAGGCAGGGGACATGATGTTTACCCAGGTTCGGGCCCTCCTGATGGAGGTAAAACCCTACGTCCTGCTTGATTGATCTTGATGATATGAGTATTACAAGAGTTGATCTACCACGAGATCGTAGAGGCTAAACCCTAGAAGCTAGCCTATGGTATGATTGTCTGTTGTCCTACGGACTAAACCCTCTGGTTTATATAGACACCGGAGGGGGCTAGGGTTACACAGAGTTGGTTACAAGGGAGGAGATCTACATATCCGTATTGCCAAGCTTGCCTTCCACGCCAAGGAAAGTCCCATCCGGACACGGGACAAAGTCTTCAATCTTGTATCTTCATAGTCCAACAGTCCGGCCAAAGTATATAGTCCGGCTATCCGGAGACCCCTTAATCTAGGACTCCCTTAGTAGCCCCTGAACCAGGCTTCAATGACGATGAGTCCGGCGCGCAGTTTTGTCTTCGGCATTGCAAGGCGGGTTCTTCCTCTGAATATTCCATAGAAGATTTTGAACACAAGGATAGTGTCTGGCTCTACAAAACAAGTTCCACATACCACCGTAGAGAGAATAATATTTCCACAAATCTCATCTGCTGACACATTTTGACAGCATGACATCATGTCATGGCTCGGTCATTATTCGAACCGTTTTTCTCAACCAGCACTGCACATATTGCGAGGTGGTTTTCTTGACATGTCTTGTCGAAGCAGGGATCATGTCCCCCTTATTACGGGATTCTCATCAATACAGACGTGGGTAACCCAATCGTGCCCGTTGGTATGACTCCTCGATTTTAGGCAAGTCCCAAACGGCCACGAGGAGGACGCTTGATATTCATCCTTTTTATAAAGAGGCCAAGGCCTGCCCTTTTTTCCCTCTCGTGCTCAATCGAATCCTTCCCCCGGCTCGAGCTCCAACACCCAAGGTTCAGGTCAGGCGCTTCGGACCTTCAACCATGTTCGGATCCAACCTCCAAGGTCGGTGGATGCCTTCTTCTGTTACAGAGGAGGACATCAAGAAGCTGAGAGAGGCCAGGTATCTAACCGCCGAAATCTCGCACAGGCTGCCTGCCCGAGGGCAGGTCATCCCCACTCCCGAATCCAACAAGAGTGTTGTGTTCATCTCTCACTTCCTCCGAGGGCTAGGCCTCGCTCTGGATCCCTTTGTTAGGGGGCTCATGTTCTATTATGGGCTGGATTTCCATGATCTGGCCCCGGATTCCCTCCTTCACATCTCATCGTTCATCGTCGTGTGTGAGGCCTTCCTCCGCATTACCCCACACTTCGGCCTGTGGCTCAAGACTTTCAATGTGAAGCCGAAGATGATCGAGGGGCATCACGCAGAGTGCGGAGGTGCTGCAATAAGCAAAAGCGCTGATGCTCCATGGCAAGAGGGTTCCTTCCCAAAGGTGTCTAGTTTATGGCAACGAGAGTGGTTTTACATCACAGCTCCCCAGAGTACCAAGTGGGTAGCCGCCCCAGCTTTTCACTAGGGCCCTCCACCACAACTGACGTCATGGATCAACAAGGGGCTGAACTGGAGGCCAGTAAATGGTGTGCCAATATTGCAGAGTCGCATCCAAGATCTCCTTGAGAGAGATGTCAGCCTAGTCATGGTAATGCAAGGCATGCTAGTTCATCGAGTCTAGCCTTGCAAACGTCGACCCCTCCGTATGTGAGAATTCAACCCAGAAGGATTGCGAACTATCTAGCACTTCCTTGGCATGATGCTCGAAGAGATGTACAAATTGTTCTTCGGACCCCAAATAAAGTGTCCGGACACCACCGAGGATGCGGGTCTGAGCTATAATCGCCCTGATACCCAAGTAAGTAATCCCATGGCCGAACACACTATCTTTTTATTTATCATAACATCATTCTGAAAAGTCGCTCTTTGACCAGGATTGGATAACAAAGGCAAAGATGATCAGGTGTTCGGCCCCCCTTCCCGAAGGCTCGGCCAATCCGGTACTAGACAGAATGCTCGAGCCGGTGCCTTATCAAGCACCCTCAGAGGAAGATAAAGGGGGAAATAAAGAGGCTGAAAGCGGGCCTCACTCACTATTCGTCCAAACCAGGGGAATTAGCGCCTCGCGAAGGAGGATAACCAAGGAGAAGAATCTGACATTCCCTCTCCCCGAGGAAGGAAGAGGACCACCTCCGAAGACCCGGAAACCAAGGTTTCCAAGCGGGGGAAGGAATCTTCGCCAGAGGGTCCTGCCTCGGAGGGTACTCTTGCCGCATAGCGCCCGCAAGGGGATCAGCCCTCGACCGAGGTGTAAGTAAACAAAAGGTACTTAATAGTGAAAATATCCTACCTTACTTCTGAAGACAATAACCGAAGCTTATATCTTGCAGTTCGGATCGTAGCCCTTCTCGACAAAGTTCGTCTTCGGGGGATCTTATTCCGGAGATGATGGAGAGCGAAACACCTCCCCCTGCCACCCCACCTCATGAGGCGGGCGACCCTGAAGTGTCGTCGCGGAGGGTTTCTCCTGATACGCCAAGGCCAGAGGGTAATCCTTTGGCCACCCGAAGTCCTCAGTATTCGGCTCCTAAAGAGAGCAACAGAAAGAGTTCGGAACCATACAGTGTGCGGTCGGACGCACTGAAGGATCTTCTGGGGCAAGCGGACATCTCAGAAGCGTATCGTACACTAATGGGTACGGTGATTGAAAGGATTTCACCTGCCGAAAGCGGGTTGCATGAAGCTTTTATGAGTCTGCTGAAAGGCTATGAGGTATGTGAAATAGTGTATATTTTTGACAGTACCACACACGTTAGGTGTGCCCTATGCAGATAGTAGCCCCTGAGACTCTGGTTGCCGTCGAGAACGGCGGCAAACAGAGGATCATAGTCCCAGGTAATAATCAGACCGCCTTCATGTGCAGGTGGCTGAAGGTCCGGTGGCTGGCCGGACTGATGAGTTTGCCGAGCTAAAGCGACAACTTGATGTGGCAGATGCCGACATCGTGCTTGTCAACAAGCGGCTTGATGAGGCCCAGGGTATGTGATTTCTCCGGTGATCAACACCTAGTAAGAGGAGCATGATGCCAGTATCTTTAATATGTTGTGACTGCAGATGGAGCTGCCACCGTGGAGACCCTTCGGGCGGAACTTGCCCGAGCCAAGGAAAAAGCCAGAAATAGCGATGCGGCCACTCTAAAGGCGATCGAAGAGCTGAGGGCCAAACATGCCGCGCATTGCCAGAGCAAGGAAAGAATGGCCAAGATGGCCGTTGAGTTGAAAGATGCTGCCGACCGTTACCAGCTTCTTGAAAAAGAAAGCCGTGCGAAGGCGACGAACCTGGAGAAGGCCATGGTAGCAGCCAAGGAAGCCCGCTCCAAAAGACGAGCGACGAAGGAGGAGCTGCATCAAGCTGGAGATATCATAGCTGGGAAGCCCTTTTTGTTGCGGACTAAGTTCGAAGATCTGAAGTATGCCCCTCTTAATCAACTATGGAGTTCGACAGACACATACATGGATTTGGCAGCAAGTGCCACTGACGCGACCGAGTACTTCAAGGATCAAGAAGATCATGAAGTGGAAAAGCTGTTCTGGTCACAGTTCCATGCTCCAGTGCGTCCGCTGCTGTTGAATGAGCGAATGGCTGAGTGGGCCGAGCTCCATAGGTTGTCCGGACTTGCCATGAGGTCTGTTGTGGATCATCTGTGGCCTGAAGAGCCAAGGACGAATAGTTACTTTAGTTTAGTGCAACAATTCCTTGGTGTTGTGCCGCACATCGATGCTATGAAGAGGTTGGCGTGCATAGAGGGTGCGTGGATGGCACTTGCCCGTGTCAAGACGTACTAGGCAGAGATGGAGGCCACCACTATTGCAACATAGGGTTCGGCCGTAGGCCGAGTAGCTGTCGAGCACTACTTTGAAGAGGTCCTTGAAGGCGCTCGTTCGATAGAGGCTCAATGCTTGAAGAATATTATGTTCTAGTGACATGTATTCCCATTGTAAAAACAATGTTTTATTGAATTATAAAGGCTATGTTTATACTTTTTCCTGAAAGTATTATGATGCCTCCTGTGCGGCCGTTTATGTATATATGTATATAACCTGAAAGATTGCAGTCGTCGGCTTCAGCCCCCACGCATATAATGCGGGGGTGTTCGCAAAAAACGCGTATTCACACTTGATCCAACGTCTTGGTCCATGAAGGAGGTGGTAGCACAGCGAACGAGGCAATCAGACTATATTGCTTTAACACTTTCACTTAGCCATAGGAGTTTGACGATGGGACTACTATATAGCCCCTGGTGCTTCCGCGCCCGTCCGAATACGGGGCGCGTACATACATGACTGGGAAATTGCCCTTCATTAATGCGGAGGAATCCCGAAGATTCCGCTAAGTCATCGAGTGGTTGACCAGTCTCGCGCTTTATCATGACAGTCAGTTTTCGCCTTTCTCTACTGAGGTGCTCATCCGGATGAACCACGACACAATCGCAGTAGTTCTCCCGGTGCTGCCTTAGCTGATAGAGCGAAACGTAAGGTAGCAAAACACGGGAGCCGGGCAAACCCAACATTTGACCAAAGACATGATTCGGAGCTGATGCATATAAGGCCAAACACGCGATGCCGAACACTCCCTAAGGTATTCAGTCTTTATAATATATGCCAGGCTGAACAATGCCCTTAATAATAAACCCCAAGTGTCTAGGTACGTGCAATATCCTGACGTGGCCACATGCCAATAACGTCAGCATCCTTCTCGGTTGTATTGAGTATCCGGAGGATGTGAACAACAAGAGACAGTAAAAAAGGTTTACGCAGGGTCTTAATCTGAAAAGAAACCTTTGAGCGGGTCCCTGCTGCACGTCTGCGCCTGTGTCTCCGTTGTGCCGTGTCCTAGACGGGTGTAGCACGATTATCATCTGTAAAAGAGAAAAACTTAGGTGAAAGTTGCCGTGCCAAAAAATTGGTCATTATCAATAAACCATTAAAATTCAAGATAAGTCAAGTTGAGCCGAACTAGCCCTGATAACACGCGGGAAGCCCCCGGTACCGTCTATGAGGGTTTAACCATCAAACCAATCTCATGTATTATGTAGTGATGCACCGGACTCGTCTAACCGTGTCCCTGGTCTTGACGACCTGTCATTTTTTCTGGTTGGTGAGGTCGTCTAGTGCTCGGCTGTTAAAGCCGTCGCACATTCTTCCGCGCGTAGAGAACGCTCGATATTTCCACTAACTGTGATGGTGCTACGTGGATCGGGCAAGAAGCATAATGCGGTACTGCATTAAAACGAGCGAAAGCCGCTCTTCCGAGTAGTGCTTGATAGCCACTTCGGAATGGAGTGGTGTAGAAAGTTAACTTTTCGCTTCGGAAGTTGTCGGGAGAACCGAATACAACCTCTAGTAATAGAGAGCCCGCACAGTGGGCCTCTAGGCCTGGTATTACTCCCTTGAAGGTAGTATTACTGTGGCTTATTTTTGTCAGGTCTATCCCCATTTTGCAGACTATTTCCTGATATATCAGATTTAGACCACTACCGCCGTCCATAAGGACTCGTGTGAGATGGTATCTGTTTATTATTGGGTCTAACACTAAGGCAGCCAATCCTTCATGCCGGATGCTTGTCGCGTGATCCCCGTGATCAAAAGTGATCGGGCAGGTCAACCAGGGGTTGAACTTAGGGGTGACGGGCTTTATGACGCGTATGTCTCAGAGTGCATGTTTGCTTCTCCTCTTTGTCACATGGATCATGTTTACTGTTTTAACCTCTGGTGGGAATTTTTTCTGTCCTCCAGTGCTTTGCCGGCGAGGTTCATCCTCGTCTTCGCTTGGTGTTTCCCCCCTTGTGTTCGACGTTTAGCTTACCGGCCTGCTTGAAGACCCAGCATTCTCTATGGGTGTGATTTGCAGGTTTATTAGGGGTGCCATGAATCTGACATAGTTTGTCGAGAATCTTGTTTAGGCTAGACGGTCCATCTCTGCTGCCTTTGAAAGGCTTTTTCCGCTGACCTGGTCGAGAGCCCCTGAATCCGGCGTTGACCGCCGTATTATCTGGGCGGTCTTCTTTATTTCGACGCTTGTTTTTACTGCGTCGTGGTTTTCCATTGCCATCCCTGACTTCGGATGTGCTTGGGTCGCTGGTGCTACTGCGGGCTAACCAGCTATCTTCGCCCGTGCAAAAGTGGGTCATGAGGCTTGTCAGGGCTGCCATTGTTCTCAGTTTTTCTTGGCCGAGGTGTCTGGCGAGCCATTCGTCTCGGACGCTGTGTTTGAAAGCTGCTAAGGCTTCAGCGTCCGGACATTCGACGATTTGGTTCTTCTTAGTGAGAAACCTGTTCCAAAGCTTTCGGGCTGACTCTCCGGGCTTTTGAATTATATGACTTAAATCGTCTGCATCCGGAGGTCAGACATAGGTCCCTTGAAAATTAGCCCGAAAAGCGTCCTCGAGCTCCTCCCATCTTCCAATTGAGTTTTCGGGGAGGCTTTTCAGCCAGTGCCGAGCTGGTCCTTTAAGCTTGAGGGGCAAGTACTTGATGGCATGGAGATCGTCTCCGCGAGCCATATGGATATGGAGGATAAAGTCCTCAATCCAGACCCCAGGTCTGTGGTCCCGTCGTACGCCTCTATGTTCACTGGTTTGAATCCTTCTGCGAATTCATGGTCCAGCACCTCATCAGTGAAACATAGGGGGTGTGCGGCACCCCTGTATTTGGATGTATCATGGCGTTCGGACGGTTGTAGTATTCTGTATTGATTTTGTGCCAGAGCACGCTTCCTAGATCCATAGATGGATCTGGTCATACTGGATTTTTGGCGCAAGTCCTCACGTAGATCATGTGTTGACTTATGTGCAACCTTGTTAGCCGCTCTATCGCGGTCACAAGGTGGTTGATCCGGCCGGTTGGCCATTTTATTTTTCGGCTGTATGGGCTCTAAGGCCTCATCGTCGAATTCGGGTAATAGCTTGCGCTTTGGATAACTCTTTGTGTGGTAACCTCCACCATGCTTTTCTTCATTGTCGAGCACTTTGTTCCACGTGCTGTTGAGCGTATTCTGTTTGGCCTTAAGCCTTTGCTTCTGCTTCTTCAGACTCCTCGCTGTGGCAATAAGCCTTCTACGGAGGTTCTCTTGCTCCAAGTGCATTTCCAGGATGATGTGTGCATCTTCGTCCGGACTGTTTTCCTCCCCAGAGGGGGTTTGATGAGGTTTATCCTCGGCGTCGCCGTGTTCGGACGTCGGATCCGTACTATGTCCACCGTTTGCAGCTTCATCGTGCTCTGCCGCTGGGTCGATGTGGTCGTCGTTTCCTCTGGAGTCGACTGGAGTGTTATTTTCTCTTGCGCTGTTATTGCCATTTTTTCCGAGGCGGGATTTTGAGCGGCGCCTACGCCGACGCTTTGATTGCTTCTCAAGGGAGCTATTCTTCGCTGCATCCTGCCGTTCTTCGTCATTGTTTTCTTCGGGTGTATCCACCATCTATATGTCATGTGGTGAAGTGGTTGTCCAGCGCCCTGTGGGTACTGGTTCCTGTTCCTCTCCTGCACCGTCGTCTATGCCGTCGACGTCTTCGGAGTCGAAATTGAGCATGTCGGTTAAATCGTCGACAGAGGCTACTAAGTGGGTGGTGGGTGGGCAGCGAATTTCTTCGTCATCCGCATCCCATTCTAGCCGGACATAGTTTGGCCAAGGATCTCCTGACAAGGAGAGAGACCTTAATGAATTTAGCACGTCGCCGAAAGGTGAGTGCTGAAAGATATCCGCGAAGGTGAACTCCATGATCGGCGCCCAATCGGATTCGATAGGCACAGATGCAGGCGGCTCGGAGTCCGTGGCCGGAGACGAATCCAGTGGTTTGGCAACATGACTCTCGTAAGGGGTGAAGTCAGAATCCGGCTCCATCGCCACTGACAGTGCGGCCTCCATGGCGGGGTCTATCCCATCGTCCTCAGATGGCGCAATTTGCTCCGGATTGAAGGCCGGAGTAGTTGCAGATGCGATCTCCCGAACACTGCCGACGGCAGTGTTATGTCATGCTCGTCGTGATTGTGCGGCACACCTGATATGGGCTCGAATCCGTCAAAGATCAAGTCTCCGTGGATGTCGGCAGTGTAGTTTAAGTTTCCGAACCTGACCTGATGGCTAGGGGCGTAGCTCTCGATCTGCTCCAGACGGCCAAGCGAATTGGCCCGTAGTGCGAAGCCACCGAATACGAGGATCTGTCCGGGGAGGAAAACCTCACCCTGGACCACATTGTTACCGATGATCGAAGGGGCCATCGAGCCTTACGATGACGGCACAGTGGAACTCTCAATGAAAGCACCAATGTCGGTGTCAAAACCTGCGGATCTCGGGTAGGGGGTCCCGAACTATGCGTCTAAGGCAGATGGTAACAGGAGGCAGGGGACACGATGTTTACCCAGGTTCGGGCCCTCTCGATGGAGGTAAAACCCTACGTCCTGCTTGATTGATCTTGATTATATGAGTATTACAAGAGTTGATCTACCACGAGATCGTAGAGGCTAAACCCTAGAAGCTAGCCTACGGTATGATTGTCTGTTGTCCTACGGACTAAACCCTCCGGTTTATGTAGACACCGGAGGGGGCTAGGGTTACACAGAGTCGGTTACAAGGGAGGAGATCTACATATCCGTATTTCCAAGCTTGCCTTCCACGCCAAGGAAAGTCTCATCCAGACACGGGACGAAGTCTTCAATCTTGTATCTTCATAGTCCAACAGTCCGGCCAAGGGATATAGTCCGGCTGTCCGGAGACCCCCTAATCCAGGACTCCCTCACAAAGCCACAACAACGATATACAAGTTGCTATTTAACCTTCTACAAGGGCCGCCTTTGTCAAATCTGATTCAACTAAGGTGAGAGAGACAGACACCCACAAGCCATCTTTATGCAACAAGTTGCATGTCAGTCGATGTAAGCGATCTCATGTACGTGGACATGTAAAGTTTGTCTGGGCCGCTTCATCCCACAATACCGCTGAATCAAGATAAAAACAAGGAAGGAAGCAATCTGAATATCAACACCCACAAACTCCTTTGTGTTCTACTCGTGATGTCATCTACGCAGAGACCTATCTCATGATGCCACTGTCGGGGAACGTTGCATGGGAAACAAAAAAAATTCCTACGCTCACCAAGATCAATCTAGGAGATGAACATCTACGAGAGGAGAGATTGGATCTGCATACCCTTGTAGATCGCTAAGCCGAAGCATTAAGAAATGTGGTTGGTGTAGTCGAATGTCTTCGCGATCCAATCACGATCCATCCACGAACTCCCGATCAAGTGCCGAACAGACGGTACCTCCGCGCTCAACACACATACGGCTTGATGACGCCTTCACCTCCTCTATCCAGCGAGCGATGGTGAAGTAGTAGCTCGAGTTCTCCGGCAGCATGACGGCGTGGCGACGGTGGTGGTCGAGCAATCTCAGTAGAGCTTCGCCAAGCCCAGCGGAGAAGGAGAGGAACTATGAGGGAGAGGAAGGGCAGCGCCGTGGCATGAATCGGTGAGTTTGCCCTCCCTATCCACCTCTATATATAGGGGAAGGGAGGAGGGGTGGGCGCCCTGGGGTTTCCCCGGGGGGGGGGGGGGGGGGGGGCACCACAGATGGGGCGCCCCTAGGGAAACCCTAGGGTGGCTTGGCCCCCAAGCCAAGTGGGGCGCAGGCCCTAGGTGGGCTCCCCCACCCCTTGGCCGAGTGGGATGGGGTTTGGGTGGCGCCCAACCCCTTGTGGGCTGGTGTGCCCCATTTACCTTGGCCCATGAGGCCCCCCAACACTTGTCGGCCCCCCTGAAACTCTTTTCAGTTCTCCGACGAAACCCGGTACCTCCCAAAACACTTCCGGAACCTAAATCCCTTCATCCTATATATCAATATTCACCTTTGGACCATTCCAGAGTTCCTCGTCATGTCTAGGATCTCATTCGGGACTCCGAACAAACTTCGTCCACCAACACAATAACTCAACTATACTTAGATCGTCACCAAACATTAAGTGTGTAGACCCTGCGGGTTCGAGAACGATGCAGACATGATCAAGACACCTCTACGGTCAATAGCCAATAGTAGGACCTAGATGTCCATATTGGTTCCTACATATTCTACAAAGATCTTTATCGGTCGAACCTCGATGCCAAGAATTTAGCTAATCCCGTATGTAGTTCCCTTTGTGCATCGGTATGTGATGTCTACTACACAACCTTCTTCTTGTAGACGTTGTTGGGCCTCCAAGTGCAGAGGTTCGTAGGACAGTAGCAAATTTCCCTCAAGTGGATGACCTAAGGTTTATCAATCCGTGGGAGGCGTAGGATGAAGACGGTCTCTCTTAAACAACCCTGCAACCAAATAACAAAGAGTCTCTTGTGTCCCCAACACACCCAATACAATGGTAAATTGTATAGGTGCACTAGCTCGGCGAAGAGATGGTGATACAAGTGCAATATGGATGGTAGATAAAGGTTTTTGTAATATGAAAATATAAAAACAGCAAGGTAACTAATGATAAAAGTGAGCACAAACGATATTGCAATGCGTTGAAACAAGGCCTAGGGTTCATACTTTCACGAGTGCAAGTTCTCTCAACAATAATAACATAATTGGATCATATAACTATCCCTCAACATGCAACAAAGAGTCACTCCAAAGTCACTAATAGCGGAGAACAAACGAAGAGATTATGGTAGGGTACGAAACCACCTCAAAGTTATCCTTTCTGATCGATCTATTCAAGAGTCCATAGTAAAATAACATGAAGCTATTCTTTCCGTTCAATCTATCCTAGAGTTCGTACTAGAATAACACCTTAAGACACAAATCAACCAAAACCCTAATGTCACCTAGATACTCCAATGTCACCTCAAGAATCTGTGGGTATGATTATACGATATGCATCACACAATCTCAGATTCATCTATTCAACCAACACAAAGAACTTCAAAGAGTGCCCCAAAGTTTCTACCGGAGAGTCAAGACAAAAACGTGTGCCAACCCCTATGCATAAGTTCACGAGGTCACGGAACTTGCAAGTTGATCACCAAAACATACATCAAGTGGATCACATGATATCCCATTGTCACCACAGATAAGCACGTGCAAGACATACATCAAGTGTTCTCAAATCCTTAAAGACTCAATCCGATAAGATAACTTCAAAGGGAAAACTCAATCCATTACAAAAGAGTAGAGGGGGAGAAACACCATAAGATCCAACTATAATAGCAAAGCTCGCGATACATCAAGATCGTGCCAACTCAAGAACACGAGAGAGAGAGAGAGAGATCAAACACATAGCTACTGGTACATACCCTCAGCCCCGAGGGTGAACTACTCCCTCCTCATCATGGAGAGCGCCGGGATGATGAAGATGGCCACCGGAGAGGGATTCCCCCCTTCGTCAGGGTGCCGGAACGAGTCTAGATTGGTTTT
The DNA here is from genome assembly GCF_003073215.2 of Triticum urartu. Taxonomy (NCBI): domain Eukaryota; kingdom Viridiplantae; phylum Streptophyta; class Magnoliopsida; order Poales; family Poaceae; genus Triticum; species Triticum urartu. Next base: position 202,638,625 of record NC_053023.1, read on the forward strand.
CAGTGGCTACAGAGGCTTGCGGCGGCAGAACTCCTGATCTCTGTTTCTTTCTAGAAGTTTTGGGTTATATAAGAGGTGTTGGAGTCAAGAACAAGTCAGGGGGGTCTCCTGGCTGTCCACGAGGTAGGGAGGCGCGCCCAGGGGGTGCGCGCGCCCCCACCCTCGTGGGCAGCCCGGGACTCTTCTGGCCCAACTCTTTTACTCCATGTCCTTGTTATGGTCGAAAAATAAGTTCCGTGAAGTTTCAAGTCAATTGGACTCCGTTTGGTTTTCCTTTTCTGCGAAACTCAAAAAAAGGAAAAAACATAAACTGGCACTGGGCTCTAGGTTAATAGGTTAGTCCCAAAAATCATATAAAATAGCATATAAATGCATATAAAACATCCAAGGTTGATAATATAATAGCATGGAACAATCAAAAATTATAGATACGTTGGAGACGTATCAGTATGTTACTTGCCCGAGATTCGATCGTCGGTATCTCCATACCTAGTTCAATCTCGTTACCGGCAAGTCTCTTTACTCGCTCCGTAATACAAGATCCCATGGCCAACTCTTTGGTCACATTACTTTCAAGCTCATTGTGATGTTGTATTACCGAGTGGGCCCTGAGATACCTCTCCGTCATACGGAGTGACAAATCCCAGTCTTGATCCATGCGAACTCAACAGACACCCTCAGAGATTCCTATAGAGCACGGTCACCTAGTTACATCGTGATGTTTGATACACACAAGGTACTCCTCTGGTGTGAGTGAGTTGCATGATCTCATGGTCATAGGAACATATACTTGACTTGCAGAAAATGATAGGAATAAACTTGATACGATCAAATGCTACGCCCATAGTTTGGGTCTTGTCCATCACATCATTCTCCTAATGATGTGATCCCGTTATCAAATGACAACTCATGTCTAAGGCTAGGATACCATAGCCATCTTTGATCAACAAGCTAGTCAGGTAGTAGCTCACTAGGGACATGTTGTTGTCTATGTATCCACACATGTATTTGAGTTTCCAGTCAATACAATTATAGCATGGATAATAAATGATTATCATGAACAAGGAAAATATAATAATAACCACTTTATTATTGCCTCTAAGGCATATTTCCAACAGTTGATTGGAAATGATGTAGAATTTCTGGAAAGCCTAAAGGGTTGTTTGAAAGGAGTTTTTCAAAGAAAGATCTGGGTAAAGCTGCTTACATATTGGGCATCAAGATCTACACAGATAGATCAAGACGTCTGATAGAACTTTCACATAGAGCATACCTAGACAAGATTTTGAAGGAGTTCAAAATGGATCAGTCAAAGTAGTTCTTGCCTGAGTTGTAAGGTGTGAAGTTGAGTAAGACTTAAAGCTCAACCATGGTAGAAGAAAGAGAAACAATGAAGTCCATCCCCTATGCCTCAGTCATAGGCTCTATAATGTATGCCATGCTATGTACCATATCTAATGTGTGCCTTGCCACAAGTCTGGCAAGGGGGTACAAGAGTGATCCAGGAGTGGATCACTGGACAACAGTCGAAATTATCCTTAAGTACCTAAAGAGGACTAAGGAAATGTTTCTTGGTCATGGAGGTGATAAAGACTTCGTCATAAAGGGGTACGTCGATGCAAGCTTTGACACCGATCCGAACAACTCTGAGTCACAAACCGGATATGTATAGTGGAGCAGTCATTTGGAAAAACTCCAAGTGGAGCGTAGTAGCAACATCTACAATATGACATACATATTTGTAAAGTACACATGAAATCGAATGTTGCAGACCCGTTGCCTAAAACCTCTCTCAGAAGCAAAACATGATCAATCCCAGAACTCATTGGGTGTCAATCACATAGCAATGTGAACTAGATTATTGACTCTAGTGCAAGTGGGAGACTATTGGAAATATGCCCTGGAGGCAATAATAAATTGTTTATTATCATATTTCCCAGTCCATGACAATTTTTTATTATTCAAGCTAAAATTTATTGACCGCAAACTTAAATACATGTGTGAATACATAAACTACACCGTGTCCCTAGTATGCCTCTACAAGACTAGCTCGTTGATCAAAGATGGTTAAGGTTTCCTAACCATAGACATGAGTTGTCATTTGATAACGGGATCACATCATTAGGAGAAGATGTGATGGACATACCCAACCATAAGCTTAGCATCCGATTGTTTAGTTATTTGCTACAACTTTCATCTTGTCAAGTATCTGTCCCTTAGACCATGAGATCATGCAACTCCCTAACACCGAAGGAATGCTTAGTGTGTATCCAAATGTCACTTCGTAACTGGGTGATCATGAAGGTGCTCTATAGGTATCTCTGAAGGTGTTTGTTGGGTTGGCACAGATCGAGACTGGGATTTGTCGCTCCATGTGACGAAGAGATATCTCTTGGCCCTCTTGGTAATGCAACATCATAAGAATCTCGCAAGCATGTGACTAATGATTTTAGTCACAAGATCTTATACTATGGAACGAGTAAAGAGACTTGCCGATAACAAGATTGAACTAGTTATGGAGATACCGATGATTAAATCTCTGGCAAGTAACATATCGCCGGGAAAAGGATATTCTATACGGGATTAACTAAATCCTTGACATTGTGGTTCAACCGATAAATATCATCATGGAATATGAGGGAACGAATATGGGGATCCAGGTCCCGCTATTGGTTAGTGACCGGAGAGGAGTCTCGGTCATGTCTACATGATTCTCGAACCCGCAGGGTCGCATGCTTAATGTTCGGTAGCGTTATGGTAGTGTTGAGATATTAATTGTGGAAAATCCAAAGGTTGTTTGGAGTCTTAGATGGGGTCCGGGATGTCACGAGGAGCTCTGAAATGGTCCAGAGGTGAAGATTTATATATGGAAAGTTGTTTTTGAGGTTCCGAGAAAAAGTCCATTTTTTGGTATTGTACTAGGAAGTCCTCAAAGGGTTCCACCACGTCACATAAAGTAGCATGGGCTGAAGGGGGGGGGGGTCTAGCCTTAATGGGTCAAGGGAACTAGCCCCTACAAGGCCCATGTTCCTGGGAAGGAGAAACCCAAAGTGGGAGGGAGTCCACTTGCCTTGGAAGGCAAGTTTCCTCCCTTGTACGCCTCCCCTCCCTTGGAGGAGGGGCTAGGTTTGCGCTCCCAGCCCTCGCACACCGTTGTATATAGTGGGGAGGGTGCAAGGGCTGGACACACCAAACGCAAGCCTCCTCTCTCTCTCTCTCTCTCTCTCTCTCGATAAGCCTCCACCTCGATCCGTCAACGCTTGGTGAAGCCCTGTCAGTGTTCTGCTGCCATTACCACCACCACGACATCGTGTTGGTTTAGATCGCATCTACCTCCTCTCCTTCGCTTGCAAGATAAAGAAGGAGAGGATGCCGTCGAGCCATACGTGTGCTAAACTCAGAGGTGTCTCGTCCATTCGGCACTAGATCAGATTGGATCGTGATTGGATCACGACGAGTACGACTACATCAACCGTGTTACGATGCTAATGCTTTTGGTCTAGAAGGGTACGTAGACACACTCACCTCTCGTTGTTATGCATCTCCTAGATTAGATATTGGGTGATTCATAGATTTTTTTTAGATTTTCATGCAACATTCCCCATCAGTGGTATCAGAGCTAGGTCTATGCGTAGACGTATATGCATGAGTAGAACACAAAGTTGTTCTGGGTGTTGATGTTCATATTGCTTACTTTCCTTGTATTATTTGGATTCGACGATATTGTGGGATGAAGCGGCTCAGGCCAACCTTACATGTCCTCGCACATGAGACCGGTTCCAATGTTTGACATGCAACTTGTATTGCATAAAAGTGGCTTTTGCGGGTGTCTGTGTCTCCTACTTTAGTTGAATATGATTTGACAAAGGCGGTCCTTGTAGAAGGTTAAAAGGCAACTTGTATATCACCGTTGTGGTTTTGCGTATATAAGAACGGTTCTTATTGTTTGCCCTAGCAGCCACATAAAAATTGCAACAACAAAGTAGATGACGTCTAACTTGTTATTGTAGGGCATGTTGTGATGTGGTATGGCGAAAATGAGATGTGATATATGTTGATGTATAAGATGATCATGTTTTGTAATAGGTTCGCTACTTGCATGTCGATGAGTACGGAAACCGGCAGGAGCCATAGGGTTGTCTTTAATTTATTGTATGATCTGCATGTCAATGATTTAACGCCATGTAATTTATTTACTTTATCGCTATGTGTCGTGGTTTTGTCACGGCAGATGTCCTAGAGAAAGGACTTAGTCGTGGAGCCATCGCGACGGGTTAGCTTGAAGGGGTTAAAGCGGACACAGGGACGCAAGAGAGTTTATACTAGTTCGGCCCCTTCGATGAAGGTAAAAGCCTACGTCTAGTTGTGATGGAATTGATGGGGTTTCAATGACTAGGGAGCAAACAAGCTTCGCCTAAGTCTCGAGTTGTTGTCTGTTGTCCTTGAACCGCCACCGGGCCGTCCCCTTATATACACGGGTGACGCCCGTCGGTTCACAGAGTCCCAATACCGGCTCATAGATGTGTCCGGTTTGGTCTCTATTTATTCCTAACTTATAATACAAGTTAAATACCAATGCCGGTTTACGGCTACAGGCCTTGAACCGACTATGGGCCTTGATCTCTCATCTGCCTTCTTGGGCTTTAACATAATTAACTACTGATGAAGTTAACCCGGCCCAGATAGGCCGGTTTACGCCCAATAGTAATATCCCCAACATTAGGCCCCAGATTGATTTGAACAGGTTCATGTCAATCCTTAGCAAAAATCTTCACCGTCAACATCTTCTTGTAGTTTGTTGAACCGCCGTGATGTCATCTTCTCTGGTCGTTGTAAACCGGCGTGACATCACCTGTTATAAAGAATCTTATCCATGATACCCCCTTTTTTGTGTTTTGTTTGATAGGTCTCCGACAATTAAGGCGACAGTCTCATTTCCAAACCCATGATCCCTTGATTTTCGCGCCTGACTCCTGTCCCTTGCCTTATAAATAGGACCGAAGGGTCATTTCGTTTTTCCCCTTCATGCCCTTCTGCTTCGTCTTCCTCGCGTCGTCCAGCTTCGGAACTCCGCCGCCGTCGACGACCTCTGCTCCAACCTTGGCCGCTGCATCACCCTGACTGTACTAGAGCATCGCGGCGACCTTCTGTTTCTTCCTCGGCTCTGGTGAGTTCTTCACCTTTTCCTCCGTAGATCCGTTCCAGGGTTTCCAAGTTCTTCAGAGTTCATCGTCTACTTTGTACTCATATGATAGATCCTAGATGAACCTGTGAACCTTTGCTCTGTATAGCGGTAGTTCTTAGCATCCGCCTTTACTTATATGCCTCAAGAACATAGATCTACCTGTATCTCTGCCCATCGATTCGGTACTGTTCTTTTTTTAACCTTGAATATTTTCCTTCTTTTCTGAACTTGCTTTAGATCCGTCGCTATAGAGAGATCTTGTGAAATCTGTTTCTGTACACTTATCTATCTGCAATCTCAACTGTTTCAATGCTTAGACCCAGCGGTTTAACTTTGTAGAAAAATTGCCAAACCGGTATATACCATTAGTCCGCTTGTTGAACCGCCAGATGCTGTTGCTTCATAAACTCCGGTTTAGATAGAGTTGTCTCCGGTTTAACATTGTACATACCAGTGCACTTTAATAAATGCATTCTTGAACCGGAATTACCTATCTTGTAGATTTCATCATGGCCAAGCAAGTATATGAGTGCAACTGGGTTCCTTCTCGCGTCACAGAGACTCAACTGAATAATTTAGTCCTGATCGGCACTTTAGGTAGCAAAAACACCATCCATTGGAGAGGTCCTGGCAAAGAATGCCCTCCCACACCTCAAGAAGGAGAGGTCGTCATTTTTGTAGATCACTTAGCCCGGGGCTTTAAGCCGCCCGGTTCTAAATTTTACCGGGACATTTTAGCCGATTTTCAACTCCACCCACAAGACACTGGTCCCAACTCTGTTACAAACATGTGTCACTTCCAAGTGCTCTGTGAGGTGTTTTTTCAAGAGGAGCCCACAGTGGAATTGTTCAGAGACTGTTTCCATCTAAACCGCCGTACTGAGTTTTCTGACGGTTCCAATACGGAATTGGGCGGTGTGGCGATTCAGAAAAGGAAAGAGGTCACATACCCTCACGCCAAGCTGCACAACCACCCCAAAGAGTGGAATCAAACATGGTTCTATTGCAGAGACACCTCCCCTGCTGGTGAAAATCCTTTGCCTGGCTTTCGTCCGGAGCGGCTTAGAAATACACACCCCTTTCCGCAAAGGTTGACTGCCAAGGAGAGAAGCAAATACGCTCCTCAACTGTCCAAGCTCAGAGCCTTCATGGCCAATGGTTTAATAGGAGTTGATCTCGCTCGCTGTTGGATATCGTGGAGCATACTGCCCCTTAGTCAGCGCTCCGGTTTAATGTGCGAGTATACTGGCAGTGTTGATGACCCATTGCGACATGCTAACATCCAGCTTACCGACGAAGAAATCACAGAGGCTGTGAATAAAATGCTGAATGAACCGGAACACGTCTATGCTCGAACCGGCCTGCTTCCCTTCTGTGCCACCAACAAACCGCCAGCTGTAAGAGTTTGATTGTTCTTTTTTCTGAACCTGTTATTGATATATCTGGTCATTGTTTAATATCAATGCCTGTTTAAACAGGGCAATGATCCGTTTTGGAGCAAGAAACTGCCGCAGGAGAAACCATAAAAACCAGATAAACCGGAAAGATCAATCCGGCAAAAGACTAAAGCTGTGAAGAAGACTACCCACAGGAAAAGAACCACTGCATCCTCTGATCTGGCCGTTGATGACGATGTGGATAATCCATACCTTGAGGTAGAGCTTGACTCACTTGGCTTATTTTTCATGCGTCTTATTGATGATGATATTTGTCAGGATGATGCCGAAGCCAGCCATGCTGATGCTGCAGAGGTAATTATTCTCTCTTCCGATTCAGAACCTTTGCCTTCACTAAAAATCCGCCAGGCAAACCGGAAAGTTAAATTTTCTCATCCTCTTGCTTACTTGGATCCCAAATTTCTTATGAAGACCCAACAGCACGAAGCTCGCCGCACAACCCGGCACAGTGGCCAGGTAGTTACCTCCGCCGGTTTACCGAACAGTCCGGTTCGGAAACGCCGTTCAGAGGTCTCTAATTTGCTTGTCAGTGCTTGTCCTAAAGCGGGCTGTTTTCGTCAACCTCTTAATCCATCTGACTCCAATTATCATGTTACTTCCCACTCATCCTCTGGCGAGTCATCGGCTACTCAGCTGCCACCGCTCGGTGCTTGGGTAAGCTATACTTATCATAATATTTCCGGTACATCACCTTGGAACGTATGCTGTATTTGACTTTGTTATTCCTTTCAGGGCCAAGCCTAGGCCGAGCAAGAAGGATCGCCTGGATAAAGCGGCCGAGGAGGATGCCGTCCCTGAACCGGGCAAAACACCAGATCTTGAAGCGGCTATTCCTGAAGACATACCCAATGATCCACCGCAGCAAGATGACGATCTTATTGCTGAAGAGAGGCCTATTGATACCTCAAGTCCTGCCAACCAGCCCACAAGCCCCATCCGTATTGAGAAATCCACCGGGCCAACAAAGCCTACTGATAAGCCAACGGCCCCAGTGCAAACCGGCGACGCCAAGGATGATGAAGTTGTTATTACTGGCATTGGCCATACAGAGCCAAGCAATCCTGTCGCTTTGTCTAAACATACTGCCAAGGAAGAATTTGCTGCCTTTGGCAAGGGCAAGTGGAATGTTGATCTGGCGACTTACGCTGTCTGAACGCCCAAGACATCCATTCCGGCTATCTGAACCGGCTGTATACCAGTCGTGACTATGAAGCCGGTCTGGTTAACATGATGAAAGATAAATATGAGGTAACTTCCATATGCTCTTTCCTGCTTGTATGCTTCAATTCTTGTTGACTCGCCTAGCCCCCAAGGACCGGTTTGTAATCTTCTTTCAAACCGGGACTTACTAATATAAATCTTAATGCCTCGAAATTCGCTAATGTATCCCCCAAGGGCCGGTTCAACTTAGTGTAGTTAAACCGGGACTTAAGTAATTAATATCGCCGCATCAGAACTTATTTGAACAAATAGCCATTAGGCCCCAAGTGCCAAGTTGAATACTTGTATTGAGCTTGGGACTTTATAATCAAGTGAAATATGAAGATCAAATAGGCATTAGCCCCCAAGCGCCAAGTGCATAACTTGTTATGTGGTTGGTGCTTCAATTCTTGCACTGCTTGCTGAATCATATAACTGTCTGTATGCAGGCTGAGCTGAAGACAAAAGAGACCCAAATCGCCGATCTCCAAGAAAATCTGAAGTCCCAACAGACTTAAACCTGAAAAGCCAAAGAGGAGTTGACCAGCGCCTTAAGCGTCATGGAACAGCTTAAGAAGAATTTCAAGAAGGAGCGGGCGGATTGGGCTACCGAAAAATCCACTTTAACCAAATGAGCAGAAGACGCCGAGGCTGCACTAAAACCGGTGGTGGACGAACTCACCAGCATAAAGCGGCACGTGCATGCCATGACCGCTGCTATCTTTGGTAAGCCGGTTTAATTTCTGAATTGATTCTGCCGTCTTACAGAGCTGCCGGTTTGTTAACCCTTTGTGATACTTCAGGGACACGCATTGGTCACTTAGGGTCATATGTGAGGAAGAAATTGAAAGCCGCCTACACGTTGATCGAACAACTGTACACTGGTGCACAACGGATCATCTGTACTGCATCCCACAACAAGCCGATGCCCACTTTGATTCAGGACACTCTGCAGAAACTGTCGGTGCTTCCTGCCCGGGTGGAAGAGCTTAAGAAATCTGCTGCTCGAACCGGTGCGATCAATGCCTTAATCCGGGCAAAAGCTTGGGTACCGGATTTTGATCCTATTGAAGCGGCTCAGGGCTATCCCAGCTTGAAGGAAGACGGGTCAGAGTTTAGTGAAGCGGATCTGCGAGCAATAAACTGGGAGGTGCGTCCGCTAGCTTGTCAATTGGCTGAAGAAGCAGACTTGTCTCATTATCAAGCCCAATATGACAATCAAAACAAGCGAGTAGCTACACCAATTCATGAAGCGGAAAATATTATCCCTCCAATCCGTAAGCATACTTACACTCCCGATATTGAACCGTCGTTGCTGATCCATGATGAAGCTGTCTTTCAAGCATTAATGGGAATCGACTGGACAACTGTTGATTTCTAGCCGCTGGGTAGAGAAACTGAAGTTGAAGCGTCGTGGGATGACCCACAACCATCAGGCCAGGCTAGTGACCAAGCTTGAACCGGAAGCCGGTTTAAACTGCTTCTCCTTTGAAAAAACAATGATCTTATTTTGGGCACCGTGTTGCCTTGTAATAGGCTAGCCGATACTCTTGATTATGATATGCCTTCGTGCATAATTACTGCAACTTGTTCTTCCTTTGGGTGATGAACTTTCCAAAGTATTTTCTGCAACATAAAAAATCTTAAAGTGCCACCGCGGTTGTACCGTCAGGTGGAGTATGATGTCTGCATATATAAAATCAAAATATCTGAAATTTAAGCATATGATCAAATCTTTGAGATACATAGTACCTGCCATTGTTGGGCATGAAGTTGGCTTAGCCAATCTTGAAGCGGAGGTTTATAAACCCACACTGTTGGAGGAGATAGCAGCTCCTGTATATATATAATGCTGATTTACCATGTAAACCGTGCCAGGTTATAAGAAAACACCGTGTTACTCCGTAATAGGATGTTAATAAAAAATCAAACCGGGCAAATAGTCTCTGGATTAAAAATGGACCGTGTTCCATCAATTGACAGTGTGAACCGGTTTAAAATTTTGTTGATTTAAAAAACGCAACAAAAAGAAAGAAATATCTATCAAAGAAAATTGTGAAGCAAAGGCAATGACAAAACCGTTTGCAAAAATAGGCTTATTTGAGCCGATCAGATGGCGTTACCATGGTCGGACATGACCAAGCTCCCGATAGGTGTAGCTATGGTTCAAGTCAGCCAGGTCCCCAAATGAAACCATGGCATTTATGCCGATCAAGAGGCGTGGCAATGGTTCGGGTTCGACCAAGCCACCAAGTGATTCTGTGGCCTTAGGCCGATCAAGAGGCGTGACTGGTTCAGACGTGACCAAGTCCCCAAGTGATCTGGTGGCTCTCGCCTATCAAGAGGTGTTGCATTGGTTCGGACACGACCAAGCCCCCAAGTGATATAACATGATGCTTTTGGAAAGCTAACTCAAGGGGTAACCCGGAGGCCGCTTTAGAACAACTTCGTGTAACCATATATGATGTAAAAGAACAGATACCCCGCTTTAGCTGAGGTTCCTGTTTATTATATTTAATCATAATATATACATCATCGTAATATGTACATAAGTAGAGCCAATGGCTCAGGTATAGTAAGGCCGAAGATGAGCTATGTTCCACGGCCTGTTGGTCTCCTCCTCTGATGTACGTGAGTCTTTATGCTCTCGAATATCGATCAGATAGTATGACCCGTTGTGCAGATTCTTGCTGACCACGAAAAGTCCCTCCCAAGGTGGGGATAGCTTATGCATATCAGTGTGATCTTGGATGAGCCGAACACCAAATCTCCTTCCTGAAAGGTTCTGGTTCTGACTCGGCGACTGTGATAACGACGAAGATCCTGTTGGTAAATCGCCGAGCGAGCGGCTGCTATGTCACGTTCTTCATCCAACAGGTCCAAAGCGTCTTGCCGTGCTGTCTCATTGTCCGCTTCAACATAAGCTGCCACACGAGGTGAGTCATGACGGATATCACTGGGGAGAACCGCCCCACTCCGTAAACCATGAAGAACGGTCTGTATCCTGTTGATCTGTTGGGTGTAGTATTAATGCTCCATAACACAGATGGTAACTCTTCTACCCAACAACCCGGTGTTCTCTGCAAAGGAACCATAAGCCGGGGCTTGATGCCTTTCAAGATCTCTTGATTAGCCCTTTCTGCTTGACCATTGGACTGTGGGTGTGCCACTGATGAAACGTCAAGCCGGATGTGCTCCTGTTCGCAGAACTCCTTCATGGCACCCTTGGACAAATTGGTACCATTATCTGTGATGATACTGTGTGGAAAGCCAAACCGGAAAATCACTTTTTTGATGAACTGAACCGCCGTGGCCGCATCACACTTGCTAACAGGTTCTGCCTCCACCCACTTTGTAAACTTGTCAACCGCCACCAGGAGGTGGGTCTTCTTATCTTTGGACCTTTTGAAAGGCCCAACCATATCCAGCCCCCAAGTCGCAAATGGCCAAGTAATTGGAATCATTCTCAATTCTTGAGCCGGCACATGAGCACTTCTTGAAAACTTTTGGCAACCGTCACATCGTCTGACCAGATCCTCCGCATCAGCATGAGCAGTTAACCAATAGAAGCCATGGCGAAACGCTTTAGCTACCAAAGATTTTGAATCGACATGGTGACCACAATCTCCTTCGTGGATCTCACGCAAAATTTCACAGCCTTCTTCGGGAGACACACAACGTTGAAACGCCCCTGATACACTGCAATGATGCAACTCGCCATTGACAATAGTCATGGACTTGGACCGCCAGATTATCTGTCGGGCCAGAATCTCATCCTCTGGTAACTCGCCCCGGTTCATGTACGCCAGGTAAGGAAGCGTCCAATCTGGAATGACATGAAGAGCTGCCACCAATTGAGCCTCCGGATCAGGAATAGCCAAATCCGCTTCACCAGGGAGCCTGACCGATGGGTTGTGCAGCACATCCAGAAAAACATTGGGCGGGACCGGTTTGCGCTGAGAGCCCAGCCGGCTTAAAGCGTCCGCTGCTTCATTCTTCCGTCGGTCCACGTGGTCCACCTAATAGCCTTTAAAGTGACCTGCAACAATATCCACCTCACGACGATACACTGCCATGAGTGGGTCCTTGGAATCCCAAGTGCCAGATACTTGTTGAGCCACGAGGTCCGAGTCACCGAAGCACTTAACTCGACTTAGATTCATCTCCTTAGCCATCCGGAGACCATGGAGCAAGGCTTCATACTCAGCTGCATTGTTAGTACAAGGGAACATTAAGCGGAGAACATAACAAAACTTATCACCTCGCGGGGAAGTTAATACGACTCCAGCCCCCGAGCCTTCCAATTGCCTGGATCCGTCAAAATGGATGGTCCAATATGTGTGATCCGGCTTTTCTTCAGGTGCTTGCAGTTCCATCCAATCATTGATGAAATCAACAAGTGCTTGAGACTTAACCGCCGTCCGAGGCATATACTTCAATTCGTGCGGCCCAAGCTCTATAGCCCACTTGGCAATCCGGCCAGTCGCTTCCCGGTTCTGGATGATATCCCCCAAAGGAGCAGAACTGACCACCGTAATTGGGTGCCCTTGGAAGTATTGCTTATGCTTCCGGCTTGCCATAAAAACTCCGTACACCAGCTTCTGCCAATGCGGATACCTTTGCTTGGACTCAATGAGTACCTCGCCGATATAATAGATCGGACGTTGAACCGGATGCTCCTTACCTGCCTCCTTTCGCTCCACCACAATAGCCACGTTGACCGCACGAGCATTAGCAGCAACATATAGCAGTAACGGCTCCTTGTCAATGGGAGCGGCGAGCACAGGCGGATTGATCAATTGCCGCTTTAAGTCCTCAAATGCTTCATCAGCAGCGGAACTCCAGACGAATTGATCCGTCTTCTTCAACATCTGATACAAAGGGATTGCCTTCTCACCAAGGCGGCTGATAAACCGGCTTAACGTGGCAATCCGGCCTGCCAGGCGTTGAACATCATTAATACACTTTGATTTAGCCAGGGAGGTGATGGTTGTGATTTTCTCCGGATTAGCCTCAATTCCCCTGTTGGACACCAGAAAACCCAATAACTTGCCTGCCGGTACACCAAAGACACACTTGGTCGGATTAAGCATCATCTTGTACGTCCTCAGGTTATCAAAGGTTTCCTTCAAGTCGTCAACCAAAGCCTCCTTCTCCCTGGACTTAACCACGATATCATCCACGTAAGCATGTACATTACGGCCAATGTGAAGACAATTTTGTACACACCATTGATAAGTTGCCTGGGCACTCTTGAGCCCAAAGGGCATAGACACATAGCAGAAGGCTCAAAAGGGAGTTATGAATGCCGTCTTCTCCTGGTCCTTAACTGCCATTTTGATCTGATGATAGCCAGAATATGCATCCAAAAAACTTAAATGCTCACAACCCGCCGTAGCATCAATAATTTGATCAATACGGGGGAGGGCAAAAGGATCTGCTGGACAAGCCTTATTAAGATCTGTATAATCCACACACATGCGCCAGGTGCCGTTTTTCTTAAGGACCAGCACTGGATTGGCAAGCCACTCAGGGTGAAAAACTTCAACAATAAAGCCAGCCGCTAACAGCCTGGCTACCTCTTCTCCAATCGCCTTGCGTCTTTCTTCGTTAAACCGGCGGAGGAACTGTTTCACCGGTTTGTATTTAGGATCCACATTAAGGGTGTGCTCAGCGAGTTGCCTCGGTACACCTGGCATGTCAGAGGGCTTCCATGCAAAAATGTCCCGATTCTCATGGATGAACTCGATGAGCGCGCTTTCCTATTTCGGATCCAAGTTGGCACTGATGCTGAACTGCTTGGACGAATCGCCAGGTACGAAGTCAACAAGCTTAGTTTCTGCTGCCGATTTGAACTTCAGGGCCGTATCATGCTCCGTAGTTGGCTTCTTTAATGGAGTCATGTCCGCTGGATCAACATTGTCCTTATAATACTTCAGCTCCTCTGTGGCACAAACCGACTCTGCGTAGGCCGCATCTCATTCCTCGCACTCCAAAGCAATTTTACGGCTTCCGTGAACCGTTATTGTCCCCTTGTGACCCGACATCTTGAGCTGCAAATACACATAACAGGGCCATGCCATAAACTTGGCGTAGGCCGGTCGCCCAAACAGGGCGTGATATGGACTTTGGATTTTCACCACTTCAAACGTCAATGTCTCCGACCTGGAATCATGATCATCTCCAAAGGCCACTTCCAGAGCTATCTTACCAACAGGATATGTTGACTTGCCAGGTACCACAACGTGGAACACCGTATTAGACGGTTTGAGATTTTTATCTGTTAGTCCCATATGACGGAAGGTCTCATAGTACAAGATATTAATGCTGCTCCCTCCATCCATGAGCACTTTGGTGAACTTGTAACCTCCCACCTGAGGCGCCACCACCAGAGCCAACTGACCCGGATTATCAACCTGGGGAGGGTGATCCTCTCTGCTCCATATGATTGGCTGTTCAGACCAGCGTAGATAACGGGGCACGGCCGGTTCAACAGAGTTGACTGCCCGCCTCTGAACCTTCTGGTCTCGCTTGTCCAAGCTAGTGGTGAAGACATGGTACTGCCCACTATTCAACTGCTTTGGGTTGCTCTGGTAACCTGACTGTTGCTGCTGTTGGTTGTAACCACCCTGGTTGTTCTGATTATTTTGATTATTATGTCCGCCCGGATTACCATTAAATCCTGAACCGGAATTTCCTCCACCGTAACCCGGCCCGGATCCTGAGCCACTGCCGGAGCCGTGATCATACCGGAAAGCATTAGAATTCTTGAACTCCTGCATAATGAAGCAATCCTTCAAAAGGTGGTTTGCTGGCACCTCCTTCGTCCCATGTCTTGGACAGGGCTGGCTCAGTAGATAATTTAGGCGGTCCGGGTTAGGGTTAGGTGCCCCACTGTGATTTGGCGGTTTACCCCTGCGTTGCCGGCCCTTGTCCTGCGCGTTGGTATTAGCCACAAAGTCCATGTTACCATCCGCTTTACGCTTGCCTCCGCCACCATTGCCTGCCAAGTGATGCTGCTGACCTTTGGAGTTGCTGTTCCTCTTTCCCTTCCCTGCCTTGTCATCATCAGATTCAGGATCCTTGGTACTATCAGAATCAGCATACTTTACCAAAGCAGCCATGAGGGTCCCCATGTCAGTGCAATGGTGCTTCATCCGTCCCAACTTCAACTTTAGGGGCCCAAACCGGCAGTTGCCTTCTAGGGTTAAGACTGCAGTGTCAGCGTTGATGCGGTCTGATGAATGCAACACTTGTGAGACCCGGCGCACCCAATGAGTCGTCGATTCTCCTTCCTCTTGGACACAGGCAGCTAAGTCCACTATCGACATAGGCTGCTTACATGTATCCTTGAAATTACTGATAAACCGGGCTCGTAATTGGGCCCATGAACTGATAGAGTTGGCCGGTAAGCTTTTTAACCAGGTGTGGGCCATTCCTTCAAGCATCATGGTGAAGTACTTCGCACATGCCGCGTCATCCACATCAAGCATCTCCATGGCCATCTCATAGCGCGGGCCCTTGAAATCCTTGGGCAGGCGCACATTGAGGAAAGCGGGGACAAGGCAAGGCACCCCCAAAGAGCTAGAAGTAACACCGGGTTCGACCGAAATAGTTGGAGAACCGGCATAAGCTGCCGAGCCTGATACTGTGCGGCTAACTCGGCCTCCCTGCGCGCTCGGGCCTGGCCCACCACTTCCTGAGCGTTATCAGCACCACCCGCCGGGTTATTGTCGCGGGGTGCTCCACGTCGTTCATTACTTGATACTACTGGTTCATCCATACGCCTGCTATAGCTCCGGCTTGGATGAGGGGTCAAGTGGATCCGGTTGCGGCTGTACGAGTATGCTTCCTGTTGGACCAAAGCTGTCCTAAGAAGCTCTTTGACCCGTCGTGTCTCTACCGCCTGCGGTGAGTCACCTTCAATTGGAATGGCCTCCAGCCGTGCAGCAGCGGCAACGAGATTGTCCATTGGGTTGGAGTAGTGACCCAGAGGCATTGAAACAGCCTGAGGTATAACAGTGTTTTGATGAGGCGGATTCATCAGACGGGGCTGAACCGGCACACCGGTCCCCGGAGCTTCCGGCTGGTTTCCCTCCAGCGGATTACTGGTTCCTGCTCCTGGGGTGTTGAAAAGGTCTCTGGCCTCGAAAACCAAAGGCAAACGGGATCGGTACTTCCTCTTCATGACTTCATGCGACGCGTTCTGGTCCAACATGAGCCTGTAGGCTTGTGCGTCTAAAGCGGCCCGCTCTGTGGTCATCCTAGCATTCTCAGCTGCCAGGTCCGCCTTGGCCTGGGTGATCTGTTCCTTCACCTTTGCAATCTCCGCGTTGTGGACTTCCTGATCCGCCGGATTAGCTTCTGCCATAAGCACAGCCAATGCATCAAATAGATCTGATAGAACTTGAGCCGGCGGGCGTGCAGAGCTTCCTGCCCCGGCAGCTGTCGCCGCTGCTGAAACGAAGGTTATTGGCGCAGCGGTCGAAGAATGAAGCGCTGCTTGTGTGCCGGCCATGAATATTCCAACTCGGTTGGGTAGATCAGAGGGGTCCGGAATACTGTCGCCGTCGGAATAGCCCCCAATCCAGCCATCTTGTAGCTGATATAGAGATTTGGTTTCTCTGGTTGATGACTCGTCGCTGGAATAAACGACGGTCTCGCCGCGAGATTCCGATCCATCCTCGTAACTTCCTCCATGGATAACTCCCATGAAGGCACGCTTCACGGCCGGTTTAACCCGGGCGGACCGCGCACGCTGAGCCGTTTCGACGAGGTCGGTGCAGATGTCTGGCTCAGGGCCCGGTTCACCGATCTTGCCGATGAAAACGTGTATGCCACCAAAGGGGACCCGGTACCTGTACTCAACTGAGCCGGCCTCGGGGCCCCAGCCTGCATCATCGATGTAGAGCTTGCCGCGGCGACTCTTAGTCATCCAGCCCACAGCGTAGCCCTTGAGTCCTTCAAAGCGGCCCTCCAAGAACTTGAAACCATAATGCGATAGCCCCACGGTGGGCGCCAACTGTCGTGGTTTTGTCACGGCAGATGTCCTAGAGAAAGGACTTAGTCGTGGAGCCATCGCGACGGGTTAGCTTGAAGGGGTTAAAGCGGACACAGGGACGCAAGAGAGTTTATACTAGTTCGGCCCCTTCGATGAAGGTAAAAGCCTACGTCTAGTTGTGATGGAATTGATGGGGTTTCGATGACTAGGGAGCAAACAAGCTTCGCCTAAGTCTCAAGTTGTTGTCTGTTGTCCTTGAACCGCCACCGGGTCGTCCCCTTATATACACGGGTGACGCCCGTCGGTTCACAGAGTCCCAATACCGGCTCATAGATGTGTCCGGTTTGGTCTCTATTTATTCCTAACTTATAATACAAGTTAAATACCAACGCCGGTTTACGGCTACAGGCCTTGAACCGACTATGGGCCTTGATCTCTCATCTGCCTTCTTGGGCTTTAACATAATTAACTACTAATTAAGTTAACCCGGCCCAGATAGGCCGGTTTACGCCCAGTAGTAATATCCCCAACACTATGCGTTAGCAATAGTTGTAGAAGTAATAGTTAGCGAGACAACCACGTGACGACATGATGATGGAGATCATGGTGTCATGCCGGTGCTTTGGAGATGGAGATCAAAAGCACAAGATGATAATGGCCATATCATGTCACATATATTGATCGCATGTGATGTTTATCTTGTTATGCATGTTATTTTGCTAGTACGATGGTAGCATTATAATATGATCCGTTCACTTAATTTCAAGATAAAAGTGTTCTCCCTAAGTATGCACCATTACAAAAGTTCATTGTTTTGAAGCACCTCGTGATGATCTGGTGTGATAGACTCTTTGTTCACATACAACGGGTGTAAGCTAGTTTTTACACATGCGTAATACTTGGGTTAAATTTGACAAGCCTAACATGTACAAATATGGCCTCGAAACACGGAGGACCGAAAGGTTGAACATGAGTCATATAGTGGATATGATCAACATGGAGATGTTCACCATTAATGACGACCCCATCTCACGTGATGATCGGACATGAGTAGTTGATTTGGATCATGCAACACTTAGACAACTTGAGGGATTTGATTTAAGTGGGAGTTCATTAGTAATAAGATTAATTGAACCAATTATCATGAACATAGTCTTGGTGTCTTTGCAAAAATTATGTTGTAGATGAATGGCACGCGTTGTAGCTCCCTTGAATTTTAATGCGTTCCTAGAGAAAGAAAAGTTGAAAGATGATGGAATTAACTACGCGCATTGGGTCCATAATTTGAGGATTATCTTCGCAGCTGCAAAGAAGGCTTATGTCCTTGATGCACTGCTAGGTGTGCCACCCGCTCTCGCAAATCTTGATGCTATGAACATTTGGCATACTAGAAGTGATGAGTACACAATAGTTCAGTGCGTCATGCTTTACGGCCTAGAACCGGGGCTCCAAAGACGTTTTGAGCACCACGGAGCATATGAGATGTTCCAGGAGCTGAAATTGGTATTTCAGCCTCATGCCCAGGTTGAGAGGTATCACAACTCTAACAAATTCTTTAGCTGCAAGATGGAGGAGAACAGCTCCGTTGGCGAGCACGTACTCAAGATGTCTGGGTACTACAACCGCTTGAATCAATTGCGAGTTAATTTTTTGGATGAAGTAGCGATTGATATAATTCTCCAATCACTGCCACCGAGTTACAAGGTCTTTGTGATGAACTATAATATGCAAGGGATGGAGAAGACGATCCTTGAGCTTTTCGCGATGCTTAAGGCTGTAGAGGTAGAAATCAAGAAAGAGCATCAAGTGTTGATGGTTAATAAGAAAACTAGTTTCAAGAAATACAAGGGAAAGAAAGGGAACTTCAAGAAGAACAACAAGGCAGTTAGCGCTCCTGTGAAGAAGCTCAAGGCTAGACCCAAACCCGAGACTAAGTGCTTCTATTGCAAGGGGAATGATCACTGGAAGCGGAACTGCCCTAAGTACTTACTTGGCAGATAAGAAGGATGGCAATGCCAACAAAGGTATATTTGATATACATGTTATTGATGTGTACCTTACTAGTAGTCGCAGTAGCATCTGGGTATTTGATACTGGTTCGGTTGCTCTTATTTGCAACTCGAAACAGAAGCTACGGAGTAAACGGAGACTAGCTAAGGACGAGGTGACGATGCATGCCGGGAATGGTTCAAAGGTTTTTATGATCACTGTCAGCGCGTCCCTCTACGTCTACCTTCAATATTAGCTTTAAACCAAAATAATTGTTATTTGGTGCCTGTGTTAAAGCAGGAACATTATATCTGGATCTTGTTTATTGCAAGACGGTCATTTAAGACAAAGAATAATGGTCATGCACCCAATGTGAATGGTTTATTCTTGTTGAATCTTGATTGTAGTAATACACATGTTCATAATATTGATGCCAAAAGATGCAAAGTTAATGATGATAGTACTGCATATTTGTGGCACCTCCACTTATGTCATATTGGTATAAAGTGCATGAATAAACTCCGTGCCGATGGAATTTTGGAATCACTTGATTATGAATCATTTGAAACATGTGAACCATGCCTCATGTGCAAGATGACTAAAACCCCATTTTCCGGAAAATGGACCAAGCAAGTGACTTGTTGGAAATAATACATACCGATGTATGTGGTCCAACGAGTTTTGAAGCACGCGGTAGATATCGTTATTATCTTACCTTCACAGATGATTTGAGTAGATACATGTTTTACTTGATGAAACACAAGTCTGAAATTTTTGAGAAGTTCAGGCAATTTCAGAGTGAAGTTGAAGATCATCGTGAGAAGAAGATAAAAAGTCTATGATATGATCGTAGATGTGAATATTTGAGTTATGAGTTTGGTATGTATTTAATACAATGTGAAAATTCTTTCACAACACATGCCACCTAGAACACCACAATGTAATGGTGTGTCCGATCGTTATAGCCGTACTCTATTGGATATGGTGCGTTCTATGATGTATCTTATCGATTTGCCACTATAGTTTTTGGGTTATGCATTAGAGACAATTACATTCATTTTAAATAGGGCACCTTCTAAATCTATTGAGACGACACCGTATGAACTAGGGTTTGGCAAGAAACCTATGTTGTCATTTCTTAATGTTTGGGGATGCAGCACTTATGCCTGATAAGCTTGAACCCAAAGAGGAGAAGTGCATCTTCATAGAATACCTTCTATCACATATACGAAGGCAAGTCTTTGTTGTCAAGAATGGATCCTTACCAGAGCAGGAGTTTTCTCTCCAAAGAAGTGAGTGGGATAAAGATAGAACTTGATGTGGTTATCGAACTTTCACTAGAATCGAAAGTAGCGCGTCGCAGAAAGGTATTCCTATGATGCGTGCACCAATTGAAGAGGAATCTAATGATGATGATCATGAAACTTCAGATCAAGTCACTACCGAACCTCGTAGGTCGACAAGGACACGTACTGCCCTGAGTGGTATGGTAATCCTATCGTGGAAGTCATGTTGTTAGACAATGATGAGCCTATGAACTATGATGAACCGTTGATGGCCCCAGATTCTAACAAATGGCCAGAGACCATGAAATCCGAGATAGGATGCATGTATGAGAACCAAGTGTGGACTTTGGTAGAGTTACCCAATGACCGCCAGGCCATCGAGAACAAATGGATCTTTAAGAAGAAGATAGACGCTGATGGTAATGTCACTGTATATAAAGCTCAACTTGGCGCGAAGGGTTTTTGGCAAGTTCAAGGAGTTGACTACGATGAGACTTTCTCACCCATAGCGATGCTTAAGTCTATTCGAATTATGTTAGCAATTGTTGTATTTTTTATTAATGAAATCTCGCAGATGGATGTGAAAACCACTTTCCTTAAAGAAGAGTTGTGCATGATGCAA
Organism: Triticum urartu; assembly: GCF_003073215.2. Classification (NCBI taxonomy): domain Eukaryota; kingdom Viridiplantae; phylum Streptophyta; class Magnoliopsida; order Poales; family Poaceae; genus Triticum; species Triticum urartu. Next base: position 202,659,365 of record NC_053023.1, read on the forward strand.
TCCAAAGGTTTTGTGGATCCTAAGGATGCTAAAAAGGTATGCAAGCTCCAGCGATCCATCTATGGACTGGTGCAAGCATCTCAGAGTTGGAATATACGCTTTTATGAGGTGATCAAAGTTTTTGGGTTTATACGAAGTTTATGAAGAAACTTGTATTTACAAGAAAGTGAGTGGGAGCTCTATAGCATTTCTAATAAGTATATGTGGATAACATATTGTTGATTGGAAATGATGTTGAATTTCTGGAAAGCATAAAGGGTTGTTTGAAAGGAGTTTTTCAAAGGAAGACCTGGGTAAAGCTGCTTACATATTGGGCATCAAGATCAATAGAGATAGATCAAGACGCCTGATAAGACTTTCACATAGAGCATACCTACACAAGATTTCGAAGGAGTTCAAAATGGATAAGTAAAATAAGGAGTTCTTTCCTGAGTTGTAAGGTGTGAAGTTGAGTAAGACTGAAAGCTCGACCACGGCAGAAGAAAGAGAAATGATGAAGGTCATCCCCTATGCCTTAGTCATAGGCTCTATAATGTACGCCATGCTGTGTACCATACCTGATGTGTGCCTTGCCACGAGTCCGGCGAGGGGGTATAAGAGTGATTCAGGAGTGGATCACTGGACATCGGTCAAAATTATCCTTAGGTACCTAAAGTGGACTAAGGAAATGTTTCTCGATTATGGAGGTGATAAAGAGTTCACGTAAAGGTTTACATCGATGCAAGCTTTGACACCGATTCGGATGACTCTGAGTCACAAACCGGATACGTATAGTGGAGCAGTCATTTGGAAAAACTCCGAGTGGAGCATAGTAGCAGCATCTATAGTATGACATAGAGACTTTTAAAGTACACATGAAACTGAATGTTGCAGACCCGTTGACTAAAACCTCTCTCACAAGCAAAACATGATCAATCCCCATAACTCATTGGGTGTTAATCACATAGCAATGTGAACTAGATTATTGACTCTAGTGCAAGTGGGAGACTGTTGGAAATATGCCCCATTGGCAATAATAAATTGGCTATTATTATATTTCCCAGTTGATGATAAATGTTTATTATTCATAATAGAATTGTATTGACTGGAAACTTAAATACACGTGTAAATACATAAACTACACTGTGTCCGTAGTATGCCTCTACTAGACTAGCTCGTTGAACAAAGATGGTTTAGGTTTCCTAACCATAGACATGAGTTGTCATTTGATAACGGGACCACATCATTAGGAGAGGATGTGATGGACAGACCTAACCGTAAGCTTAGCATCATATTGTTTAGTTATTTGGTATGGCTTCCATCATGTCAAGTATCTGTTCCTTAAACCATGAGGTCGTGCAACTCCGTGACACCAGAGGAATACTTAGTGTGTATACAACTGTCACTTTGTAACTAGGTGATCATAAAGGTGCTCTACAGGTATCTCTGAAGGAGTTTGTTGGGTTGGCACAGATCGAGACTGTGATTGGTCGCTCCGTGTGACGGAGAGATATCTGTGGGCCCTCTCGGTAATACAACATCACAATACACTTACATGCATGTGACTAATGAGTTTAGTCGTGGGATCTTGCACTACAAAAAAAGACACATCCGTGACATTTTGGGCCGAACGAATTTTTTTCTTGTCATGCTTATGCCACTTCTATGAGGGTAATTGTGACAAAAGCCGGTATCATCATAGATATGGTGGGATCCTACTTCTATGACAAAAAATCATGACAGAAAATGGGCTTTTCGTCCTGGGTGGGCCGGAGACGCAGCTGCATGACATTCTTTGGGCCGTCCTTGACGGAAAAAACCATGGTAGAACCGAGGGCGAGGAAAATATCAGGGAGTTCCCGATTACGGTGGGTGGTCGGGGGCCGAGCGATGCGCGTTTCTCTCATACACGTACGTGCGTGGGTGCGAGGCGTTGGGCTCTAACTGAACCCGAGCGAGGCGTTCGCCTACTGAACCCGAGCGATTGCACTGCAGGCTACGCGTTACTTAACCCGAGCGATTGCACTGCAGGCTACGCGTTACTTAACCCGAGCGATTGCACTGTAGGCTACACGTTACTTAACCCGAGCGATCGATTGATGGCTGTTAACTGAACCCGATCGAGCGATTCCTTCGCTACTGCTGCTAATAGAAGCCGATTGAACCTGCTGCCTCTTGATGAACAGTGAGCGTTGTTGGGGGGGGGGTTGGATGAATAGTTCCCAGTGGGGGGTGGATGAACAGGACCCCATGGTAGTAGAGGCCATTGCGAGTGGATGAATAGGACCCCGATCGATCGAGCCGGTTGGGGGTGGATGAACAGGACCCCGTGGAGGGCTGGATGAACAGGACGACCCCGTGGAGGGTTGGTTGAATAGTAGCCAGTGGAGGGCTAGATGAACAGTAGCCCGTGGAGGGGTGGTTGAACAGGACCCCGTGGAGAGGGCTGGTTGAACAGTAGCCGGTGGAGGAGCTGTGGAGGCTCGATGAACAGGAGCTCGTGGATGAACAGTCGCAGGTGGAGGCTGGAGGAGGTTGACGGTGGATGAACAGTAGCCCGTGGAGGCAGTCGATGGTGGAGATGAATAGTATCCCATGGAGTCTTGTTTTGCGGTACGCCACACCCCCTCCCAATGAACAGGACCCCCGTTCCGATCGAAACGCTCCAACACAAGTCCGTTTCCTCTGTTTTGCGGTACGCCACAACCCTCTCGATCAACATGACCCCGTTTCGACCATAGGGGGTCCAAGAGAAGTCCCTTTCCTCCGTTTTGCGGTACGCCAGACCCCTCCCGATGAACAGTATCCCGTTTCGACCGTGGCCGGTCGAACACCAGGCCGTTTCCTCCGTTCTGCAGTACGCCAGGCCTCGTTTCAATCGGCTGTTCCGTCCAAGCCGGTTGGCTCTCGATGAACACGACGTATTCCGTTGCCTCCCGATGAACACGATGCATTCCGTTGCCTCCCCATGAACACGATGACGCAGTTTCTACGTTCCGACCCAGTCATGCACACGAGCCCTGGCCGTACGTATGCGCGAGTAGGCGTTCGAGACCCCGCCCGTATGTACGTACGTGGCCGTATTTGCTTTCTTGCACCCTGGCCGCTGTACTTACGTGTACACGATATTAACGGGACTGCGTGACATGCTATGTGCGCGTCTCTACTACGACACATGCCCTTCCTTACAAGGCCATGGTTCATCGCTGCAGCCTGCAGACAGACCGATCAACCAATATGTACGTACACATTTGCGACCAGAATGACAACGCTACGTACGCTTCGACCAGGTGGGTCCTGACCGTCAGACACTTCCTTGCGTGTGAAGATGTAGCTGGTGGGTCCCAACAATCAGGGAAAATATTTTTTTCACGAAATACGGTGGCCCGTCCGGCGGGTCACTGCTGTCAGGTGGAGGAATCATTATTTTCTGCGTAATAAGGAGGCACTTCCTTGCTGCAGCCGTGGACCCAGCTGTCATCCTCTTCAAGTACAGTACTCTTCCGATGGAAGTCGTTCCTTGACCACGTTGACCACGCCACGCCGAGAGCACCAGGGCGGTGGACGACAGCGAGGCCTAGGAAGGGGACGACGCAGAGCCGGGCAGGACGCGACAGTGGATGCCCACGCGGAGAGGAGTATGAGGGTTCACTAGTTTGGCTGCGGTGTGAGGATGCCATCACCGCAAAATAATAGGGGGTGTGGGTGAGTAAAGGGATGACCTAGACAACGATGAGAGTAGTAGGGCGGTGAGGCCTCCGGGCATCACAGCCGGCCACGGGAGGCAGGAGCACGCGGTATGACCGACATTGGTTTGGGCGGCTGGAGCAAGAACACCAAAGATTGAAGAAGCACTACGGCCGTTGGATGGACATCATACGGTCACCGGAGCTAGAATCGTTCATATTGACTAAGTTGACAAAGCCCTCCGTCCCCGTCAACTTAGTAGGCCCACAAGTCAGCCTCCCACTTGTAACATCCCAAAATTCTAAATTTTGAAATGTTATATTAAATAAATAGTTTTGATTGATTGTTTGATTTGTGGTGTGTTTGCTTGAGTGCAATTGAGTGAAATTTGAAAGTTAAATGAGAGGGAATAAAATGATTTTCCCAAACTTTCAATTTGCATTTTGATCTCCATGAATTCAAATTCTTTTCATCACAAAACCGTGGAGAAAAGATGACATGACTTCTTCCATTTAACTAAATGTAAGGGTTTTTGAAAAGATTTGAATTTTTATTTGGAAATATTTTTTTTCAGAAACTTTAAGCAACTCAATGATTTTCATGAGAGAAGATAAAATGACTACTTCAAATCATATGAAATATGAGTTGGGAGTTTAAAAGAACCAAATTGAAAGTCCTTTTGAAGTTATTCTCATTTTGGACTTATTTGGATTTTATTCAAATTATTTTTCTCCAAAAATAAAATATACGGAAATTAGGGTAAAACGATTCCCTACATTAGAAAATTGGAGAGAAATAAATTTGAATTTATTTTGGTATTTTTAAAATGATTTTTATGAGGTTTTATTGCAGTAGTAGCACTGTTTGCTTTATTTTATTTTTTGTAAAATTTATTTGCCACTGAAAATATGTTCATCATTTAGAAAATCGTTTTCTAAAATTTTTGATATATAATATGACTATGTACAATTTTATTTTATTTTCGTTATTAAGTTTTTTTTTCTGATTCTATTAGAAAAACTACACGTGCGCCTGGAACTAACTATCGCCCACGGGCGCAGCACAGTGGCATCAGGCGCCCCATCATTTTATTTTATTTTCTTCTCTCCTACATGGGCCAGGCCCAGCCAATTTTTTTCACTTTGACAGAATTTTGTAAAAAAAACTACAGCGCGCGGCCGGGCCAAACTTTTAGCCCATGATCTTTTTCAAATTTCATCTACATACGTATATGTTTAGTCCCACATTGCCTAGCCTTTGATCTCTGAACCTCTTTTCCATCTATAAATATAGACCCATGGAGCCTCCAAAAATCATCTGATTCGGGTTAAATCAATATTTTGGTTTGACTAGATTTATTAAAGAAAAATATTTTTCTCCTCTCCGGCGGGACTTATGGAAATTGTCTACTCTCTCCAAAGTCGTCTTTTCTCTACCTTATAAAGATATCTTTCTTCATTTTTTCTTTTCATACTTCCGTAGTTTATTATTTCTAGACTAGTACGGTAGAATAATTAGATTATCAATTAGTCTCTGTATTTATACATTAGACCTAGAATTTTTTAGCCGTAGCTATTTTTCTTCCGTAAAACAGCTTGGTCCTGATTTTTTCAAATAGTCATAGCTTTTTATTCGTTCATCCAAATTAGATGAAACCAGCGCCTATAGTCTTTAATTGATTTAACCCCTGGAGAGGAGAAAAATAAGTTATTTGGGAAGTAGTTGATGAGGTAGGAACCTACTGTCTTATATTCAAACCCCTGGGTGTTACTACATTATGCTTATACTGCTATGCTATGCTCGTAGACGTGGATTGGTTTGTGAGATTCATGAACGATGTGAGAGTTATTTATATCTAAGGGTTAACTTAAGGTGGCTACTTTAATACACATATGGGTGGAATGGTTGGGGCACCCTGGAGCACCCAGTGGTTTGCCCCGGCACCTGGAGAACCCAGTGCTTGCCCAAGGGAATCCCGGAGTACCCGTGTGATCACCCTATGGAATGCCACCCAGGCTCAAAGGGATCATAAGATTATTCATGCTAGAAACTTCCGTGTGCAGCCACAAGCCATTATGGGCTCTGGCATAGTTGAGTATGTTGTGTGACCTCTTTCAGTGGTAGGCTAGCAGATGTAGGGGGAAAGTAGGTGGTACTGTCTACCCAGAGTAAAGAGTTAATGCTTCGAAAAGACTGTGTCTCGATCATCCGTTTCTCAAACATCATGTAGTGTGAGAAATTCAACGGAGGAGATCGAGTCTTGTGGGGAAAAGTGCACAAACCTCTGCAGAGTGTACAAACTAATCATGATTAGCCGTGTCCCCGGTTATGGACATCTTGAGTATCTGGTACTTGAATTATTGATTTGATCTCATCACTTTATTTAACTAATTTGTTGGGTTATAATTATTATTCTAGGATTGAGTCGGAGGAACCTTCTCAATAATTTAAACCAACTTTGTAGTTAAATAAAATATATTCCTTTGTTGTAGGGAAAAATTAGCTTTATGCAAATGATAACCGTAGAGCCTCCAACATCCAAATATGCATATAGAGATACATTCTCCTTATTATTCTATGGTGTGAATTTGCCAGTACATTCAATGTACTGACCTACATGGCTGCAATGTCTCATGTTGCAGGGATCTTACGAAGAGTAAGTGATATGTTAGGGTTACGATTTCTACACTCAACTTTGCCGTTGGTGTTGATGGGAATCCACAACCTTGTTGTTACTTCCGCTAGTTGGATTGAGGTAATAGTGTTTACATTACTTTATATACGTGATTTACCTCTGTTATAAATCCTCGAGTACTGTGTGTGTTAGCATACCGATCCAGGGATGGCACTTAAGCACAGAGACTTGATCCATTCGGGTCGGGTCGCTACACCACTGTGGTGGGTCCCAGCTAGCAGGGGGTATTCATTTTTTTGTGCGTAATAAGGAGGCACTTCCTTGCATGCGAAGATATAGCTGGTGGGTCCGACCTGTCAGCGGAGGGAACGTTTTTTCGTGAAATACAGAGGCCCTTCCGGTGGGTCCCAGCTATCAGGTGGAGGAATCATTATTTTGCGTATAATAAGGAGGCATTTTCTTGCGTGCGGCCGTGGACCCAACTGTCAACCTCTCCACGTATAGTTCACTTCCGATGGATGTCGTTCGTTGACCACGTTGACCACTCCGCGCCGAGCGCATCCAAGGTGGTGGACGACGGCAAGGCCCCGGGCAGCAACGAGCCGGAGATGGGAAAATACGGGAGTGGAGTTGCAGACGGAGAGGTGTACGAGGGTTAACTAGTTCTGGTGCGGTGTGGTTCAGCAGTCGGTGGAGAAGAACAGGAGGTGTGGAGGGGTGGAGGGATGGCCTGGCTGGCAGTGGGGTAGCGCTTCACAGCTAAGCGTGCTAAGTAGAGCTGCTAGAAACAGGAGGCGGTAGCAGGTGGTCCCGGCGGTGCTGGAGGAAGAAGACGAGGGATTGAAGATAGATGCCGGTCGTTGGATGTAAATCCAACGGCTAACGATGTCAGAATCATTCGTTGACTAAGCTGACAACGACTTGCGTTGGCTTCGACCTATTGGCCCATATTTTAGCCTCCAAAAATGTGGCACGTATTCAACCCATTTTTCAGAATTTACAGTAAATTTGATCTTTTTTTTTAGAATTATAGTCCATTTGTTGGGCTGGGTGAACAAATAATGTAGCGTCCATGCAACCCATTTTTTCCCAAAAAAATTACAGGCCATTTGCACTTTCTCGAAATACACAATTTTACTAGGCTGATTCTAATTATAATGTTGGGTTGGGCGCAGCAATGTTATAAAGAAATAAACAAGGGCTGAGCATTTTGTTATAAATATATTTAAATAATAAGTTATTTATTATTACATTGGTTCTTAAATCTTACCAAGCTTTTGTACACAATCACCAGGATTTTCGTTGCCAAAAAAGTCCAGGATTTTATTATTAAGAAATTATTTTTATAAATTAATAGAATGTGGGATATTGTTTTCTTACATATGCAAGTATCTGTTAAATATATGATGACAATAACAATAATATATAATAACATATAAAATAATTTAAATATATATAATATAGTTAGAAGTGAAACATAAGTTGGACCAGGCGTTCCTATTCTTATATAGAAAAATAAAACAGACCTCTATGTTTTCTTCAAAAAAATACATAAATTGGGCTGCCGATGTTTCAGGGAAAATAAAACCTCGGATGGGAGGTCCATAGGCCGGTCGATACATTGCGGCCCTCAAGAAAATACAAACTGGCATGTCGTGGCCTGCGCATGTTAAAAAAGAAAGCCTAGACGGGGCATCCCACAACCCAGCTGATACTTGATGCCCCAGTGATAATAAATGATACCTACCAGCTCCCCGGCTTCGTTGTGAATTTATCTCCTTTAGTAACTACGTTGAAGCACCTAAAAAATGTAACTATGTTGACAAACCCGTGGGCCCCAACGTCAGTATAGCATTAGGAGAAAGTATTTTTTCAATGAGGCACTTGCTTGCATACGGCCATAGACCTGGTGGGTCCTAACTGTCCACCTCTCCACGTACAGTCCTCTCTAGATTCCTCTCGTTTGTTCAGCATGTTCACAATGACAAACAGTGGCACCGTGGCGAGCGCACAAAGGCACATGAGGAGATCGGACCATCTGAGGCAGTGCCTTATTTGTAATGAAAGTATGAACTAGCACAGTGGCCAAGTGACACTACCCGACAGTTGTTCCGCCCGGGTTCGATTCCACCTGATGCAGGGAAAATATCTCCAATTTTTTTGCCTATGCCATTATTGACATGTGGGTCCCCATTGTCATATACACACACTACGTCTAACACTTGCCAAAACTTTGTCCCTCGTTTTCTCTATTTTTCGCACACTCGACATTGTGTGGACATTTTGAAAATAGCATATCTTTTTGACTGTGCATCATATGAAGATGTGCTATGCATGAATGTTGATCAGCATGATATTAACTGGCTGGTAGTTCCATTTTCGACCATGAATAAAACTTCCAACATGATGATATCCCTATTTGAAAAGGCCGTGTTAATATAAATGCTCTGCCTCTGAAAGTTGCAGTTTCTTATCTGAAACTGAACTTGCAGTTTCTTATCTAAAATTGAACTTGCGGTTTCTTCTTTGAGAATCACATTGTCTGCACTTTTATACTTCTATGAAACTACATTTTTAAGTGCTAAAAATAGATCTCTAGAATTCATAAAATACTTCATATGCTTAATACTGCAAATCTGAAATTCAAAAGACATTCATATCTGAAAGTACTCTCAAAATACACAACACAAAACACAATTCACAACCTGCAAATACTGACAACCCTAAGCTCCTCCTGACAATTCACAATCTGCCCGACTATTGGGCTGGGGGGGGTCAGTCCCCTCCTATTCCTCGGCGGCAGACAGCCGCCCCGTGAGACGATGTGAACGGCAAGGGAGAGGATGGCGGGGAAGCGTCGTCGGGCCAACTGCTTTTCTCCTCTTGCAGTTGGGTTCGGTCAACGAAGACTCCACCGGCTCGCTCTGGCATGACACCCTCACAAACGCACCCTGTAGATGCTCAATCCTTCAATCTCTGGTGGATGCTACATCTGGGATCGATACTCCCACCACCGCTCCCTCATGATCGGATTTGGTGAATCTCTTTGCTCCATGGCCCAGAGGAGCAGCTCTATGTACTCCCGCGCGACTCCCTTCGGGAGTATCGCCGCCTTTTCGCTCTGTTGCAGATATTTGGCCATGGATGTCGCTGTTACTGCTAGTTGGTCCTTGTTGTCAAACCAAGACTGTATCTCCAACATCCTAGCTAGCTTCACAGGGTCGCCGTCTGCGATCCTCATGTATCGGTTGTACTCCTCCATCAATCTACTTCTCCACAACACCTTCACTCACCTGCGGTGGTTTTTGAATGGAAGAGGAGAGGAGTAGTGCTGGTTTTGGATTAGAACGGGAGTGGAGCGACGCTGGTTTTGGATTGGAATAGGAGAGGAGGGGCGGTGGTTTTAAAATGGAAGAGGAGAGGAGCGACGCTGGATTTAGATTGGAATGGGAGAGGAGCGGCGGTGGTTTAAGAGGAGAGGAGCGACGCTGGTCTTGGAAGTGTTTTTTGTTTTGTGTATTTTGGGTCAAAGTTTGACCACATACGGTATTTGACAAGCAAAACGTGAATGCATGTCACCAAAAATCGTATCGTTTGGTTTGTATCTGAATGTACAATCAAATTATATTATTTTTGCAACGTATAACATATATTTTATTCATGAAAATCATGGTCAATTATGACCCAGAATAAAAGGGAGACTAGTTAATGTGGGGTCGCTTTCTTAATTGAAGGGTAAACTGATTTTGATTTTGATCCAGTCACAGCGTGCCGGCCCTCTCGTCCAATCCTAAATCACTGCCGCACGCTCCTCTCCCTCTTCTCCATTGCAAAACCACCTCCACTCTTGTCCATCATCTCCATTTCAAAACCAATGTCTCGCCTCTCCCTCTTCTCCATTGCAAAACCACCTCCTCTCCTCTCCATCATCTCCATTCCAAAACCACCGTGTCGCCTCTCCCTCTTCTCCATTGCAAAACCACCCCTATCCTCTCCATCATCTCCATTCCAAAACCACCATCTCGCCTCTCCCTCTTCTCTATTGCAAGACCACCGTCTCTCCTCCTATCTTCCAAAGATAGCACCGGACCACTCAGAAGGACATCTATGGAGAGGATGCAGCAGCGAATCAGGCAGATCACCGGCGGCGACCAGGCAAAGTTAGCCAGGTTGAAGGAGATGCTTACTTGGTTTGACAATGAGTGGGAGATTTCGAGGACGGTGAGGGCCATGTGGCAATGTATGCGAAAGAGCAAGGCGGCGGCGATGAGGGCGGCGATGTACTCCTCGGTGGCAGTCACGCCATAGTCCTTCAAGTTCATTGAGTATCTCCTCTGGGCGATGGAGAAGACAGATTCGCCCGAGGCGAAAGTTTGGCAGAGGTGTTGGGTGTACAGGTTGAAGGTCAAGCACCCAGAGGATAACGGATCGATCGAGTACGGTGTGCCGTTCGTGAGGGTGCAGAGCCAGCTGGAGCCACATGAGTATTCGTTCTCCCACTGCAAGAGGAGGCCTGATGGCGCGACGTCGCTTCCCCGCCGTTCTCCATGGTTCCCTTGACGCTCGCCTCATTTCAATGGCGGCGGTAGGGTTTAAGGTAAGCTTCACACTAACCTAATCATCCATCTGCTCATGCTTACAATAAGTGTGACATCTAATGAAAATCATGCTTACAATCAGTCTCCGAGTACTACGCCAATCACCCTAAAATAGCTCTAGACCTTTGGATCAAAGTTGTGATACTGTGTACAAATAAAGAAAAATAGATTGGTGCTTCTTTTAGAAAAGAGTACTCCCTAGAAAATTGCCAATATAAGCTACTAGTATTTGGTTAGAGGATTTGCTGCTGAGAAATATTCGTCCACAGAGAGTGTCACACATCCCACTGGTGGTGGTGGATGCCAATGCGTGCATGGAGCATGGTTGGTGTCGGTAATTTTTACTTGGCACAACTCGCACTCTGCATATATGCCGGTTCCATCCGTACATTTGTGCAGTTCCACCAAAATGCAGCTGAATAACCCTGTTGCACAAATAATGAAAAAGCGTGATTACATTATAGTGGCACTAGTTGATGAAACATACACTAATAAATAGAAGAAAATATTGCGATAGTATCATAGTATGCCATACTGCGAGGGCGATATAGGCCCTGCGACGCCTCATATTGGAAATTGACCGAAGTCTCCCCGATACACCTTCTGCCAGTGATGAGCATCAATGTACAACGGTAGTACACGGAGGGGCCTTGAGACATTCCAATCTCTATTTTTGTGCAGATCAACTAAAATTAAGCACCCCAGCTTGCAGAAACGCTTAAACATTGACAATGGGACTAGTTGATGAAACATATACTAACAAAGAGAAGCACTTTCTTTATCTACATTGGAAATGAAATGGTTAAGAGGACACTCTCTCTATTTTAAATGTATTATTACTTCATTTTATCAGTGGCACTAGGGTCAAGCAGGTGGCAAATGAGTTGTACCGTGCATCGCAAGGATGGAGGCCGGGGGTGCTTAGACTGGGATGCTAAAGCTGGCTCTTTTAGTCCCTATCTCCCCTCCTGATGTTTCTGTGGTAGCATTTGGGCTGTAATCCAAACTTGGTTGAGCTGGTGCTGCATCCACCTACCTAGCTAGCTTATGTGGCTAACTTGTCTGCTGCTAGTACTCAGTCCGTTCTAGTAGTAGTTGCATAATTGCCTGTTTACACTAAGATGTTGTCGGATAATGGTTCTCTATGGTTGGGTTTCTTTAATGAAATCGGAGGAAACCCCCTCTTTTGATATATATATATATAATAAGTGGCACTAGCGGTGCGAAAACATTGCCTCAAATTAATAGTGCCACTAGATTAAGGTGCAAAATAATAACATTACTGCTTTACCATGGTAGTGCCAAAACAGTAGCATAGGAGCAGACTCAACATGCATGATCTTTGGCAAACGGTCAGACCAAAAAGGAACATGCCTCATGATGGGAACCATATCTGCAGTCAACGCCATCGTAGAAGGGATGACACCAGTCACCAACATGGATGATTCAATTCATGGGACCTTTTGGTGCAGTTCACCTAAAATGAAGCAATGTCCCATGAGCTAGCAGCTTCTTCTTCATTTATTTTTTAAGAAAAGGGCTCCAGCCCCGGTTCCATTTCCATCAGAAAATGAAACCCACAGAGCTTCTTCTTCATTAGTTACAATAAAATTGAGCAACATCAAGGTTGGTTGTGAAGCTCCTGGAATGTTCAACTATAATTTGGATATCATTTGTGCAGTTCAACTAAGATCAAGCGTGAAATGTATATCTCTGTTTGCACAAAAAAAGGTGGAAAGGAGGGTGACTAACAAGTGATGAAACATAGTACATCAAATGAAAAGAAGCATGTTCCTTATCTGAATGGCAATCCTACAAGGATAGCAGCAAGTTCTAAAACAGCAACATTGCTAGATATTAGTGTGGGCATTAGGATTAACTATGACAACTGTTAAATACGACATTACTTTAATGGTGCCATTGCTTCATTTTAACATCAACATTATATTAACAGCTGCTACAGAGTTGGTATTTGGGCACGGGAGAGTAGGCAGACCAGGACAGTTGCATTTCAAACGAAAAGAAGCAATTTATCTTAATGGGAAATTTAGCAGGACATGAAAAAAGTGCCATTGATTCATATTACTGGAGGCATTACATTGAAAACAACATTGGTTTAACATTTCCTTACTTTTAACAGTGCGACTGCTACATTTTACCAGTGTCATTACATAAGAGTGGCTCAGGGCAACAAACATCAGAACAAGATATCTGGGTTGGTCCCATTTTTGTTCGGTATAGCCACCTTATACTGTGTGAGGCTAGCTAGTGCTGGACTTACTCTGTTGACTTGTCCCCCAGTCCCTACTTTCTTTTCTTTTTCAACCAATAGATCGGGTTTATATTGATTTTGTACTGCGTTTCCCTTTATTTCCCTATTAGACCAAGAGACCAGTTGGATAGGCAGTTGATGTCTACTACACAACCTTCTTCTTGTAGACGTTGTTGGGCCTCCAAGTGCAGAGGTTTGTAGGACAGTAGCAAATTTCCCTCAAGTGGATGACCTAAGGTTTATCAATCCGTAGGAGGCGTAGGATGAAGATGGTATCTCTCAAGCAACCCTGCAACCAAATAACAAAGAGTCTCTTGTGTCCCCAACACACCCAATACAATGGTAAATTGTATAGGTGCACTAGTTCAGCGAAGAGATGGTGATACAAGTGGTATATGGATAGTAGATATGGGTTTTTGTAATATGAAAATATAAAAACGGCAAGGTAACTAATGATAAAAGTGAGCGTAAACGGTATTACAATGCGTTGAAACAAGGCCTAGGGTTCATACTTTCACTAGTGCAAGTTCCCTCAACAATAATAACATAATTGGATCACATAACTGTCCCTCAACATGCAACAAAGAGTCACTCCAAAGTCACTAATAGCAGAGAACGAACGAAGAGATTATGGTAGGGTACGAAACCACCTCAAAGTTATTCTTTCCAATCAATCCATTAGGCTATTCCTATAAGTGTCACAAACAGCCCTAGCGTTCGTACTAGAATAACACCTTAAGACACAAATCAACCAAAACCCTAATGTCACCTAGATGCTCCAATGTCGCCTCAAGTATCCGTGGGTATGATTATACGATATGCATCACACAATCTCAGATGCATCTATTCAACCAACACATAGAACCTCAAAGAGTGCCCCAAAGATTCTACCGGAGAATCACGACGAAAACGTGTGCCAACCCCTATGCATAGGTTCATGGGCGGAACCCGCAAGTTGATCACCAAAACATACATCAAGTGAATCACGCGATATCCCATTGTCACCACAGATATGCACAATAAGACATACATCAAGTGTTCTCAAATCTTTAAAGACTCAATCCGATAAGATAACTTCAAAGGGGAAACTCAATCCATTACAAGAGAGTAGAGGGGGAGAAACATCATAAGATCCAACTATAATAGCAAGGCTCACGATACATCAAGATCGTATCACCTCAAGAACACGAGAGAGAGATCAAACACATAGCTACTGGTACATACCCTCAGCCCCGAGGGAGAACTACTCCCTCCTCGTCGTGGAGAGCACCGGCATGATGAAGATGGCCACCGGAGAGGGATACCTCCTCCGGCAAGGTGCCGGAACGGGTCTAGATTAGCTTTCGGTGGCTTGGAGGCTTTTGGCGGCAGAACTCCTGATCTATTGTGCTCCTCGATCGTTTTAGGGTATATGGAGATATATAGGCGGAAGAAGTACGCCGGGGGAGCCACGAGGGGCCCATGAGGGTGGAGGGCGCTCCCAAGGGAGTGGGCGCGCCCCCTACCTCGTGGATTCCTTGTTGCTTCCCTTACATGGACTCCAAGTCTCCCGGGTTGCTTTCCTTCCAAAAATAAGTTTCGTGAAGTTTCAGGTCAATTGGACTCCGTTTGATTTTCCTTTTCTACGATACTCTAAAACAAGGAAAAAACAGAAACTGGCACTGGGCTCTGGGTAAATAGGTTAGTCCCCAAAATAATATAAAAGTGTATAATAAAGCCCATAAACATCCAAAACAGAGATAATATAGCATGGAGCAATCAAAAATTATAGATACGTTGGAGACGTATCAGCATCCCCAAGCTTAATTCCTGCTCATCCTCGAGTAGGTAAATGATAAAAACAAAATTTTTGATGCGGAGTGCTACTTGCCATAATTTTAATATAATTCTTCTTAATTGTGGCATGAATATTCAGATCCAAAAGATTCAAGATAAAAGTTCATATCGACATAAAAATAATAATACTTCAATCATACTAACTAAGCAATTATGTCTTCTCAAAATAGCATGGCCAAAGAAAGTTCATCCCAATAAAATCATATAGTTTAGTCATGCTCTATTTTCGTCACACAAGAATGCTCTCATCATGCACAACCCCGATGACAAGCCAAGCAATTGTTTCATACTTTAATAATCTCAAACTTTATAAACCTTCACGCAATACATGAGCGCGAGCCATGGATATAGCACTATGGGTGGAATAGAATATGATGATGGGGGTTATGTGGAGAAGACAAAAAGGAGAAAGTCTCACATCAACGAGGCTAATCAATGAGCTATGGAGATACCCATCGATTGATGTTAATGCAAGGAGTAGGGATTGCTATGCAACGGATGCACTAGAGCTATAAATGTATGAAAGCTCAACAAAAGAAACTAACTGGGTGGCATCCAACTTGCTTGCTCACGAAGACCTAGGGCACTTGAGGAGGCCCATTGTTGGAATATACAAGCCAAGTTCTATAATGAAAATTCCCCACTAGTATATGAAAGTGCAACATAAGAGACTCTCTATCATGAAGATCATGGTGCTACTTTGAAGCACAAGTGTGGAAAAGGATAGTAGCATTGTCCCTTCTCTCTTTTTCTCTCATGTTTTTTTGGGCCTTCTCTTTTTTTTGGCCTCTCCCTTTTTTGGGGCCTTCTATTTTTTATGGCCTTTCTCTTTTTTTATTCCTCACTTGGGACAATGCTCTAGAAAATGATGATAATCACACTTCTATTTATTTACAACTCAATGATTACAACTCGATACTAGAACAAGATATGACTCTATATGAATGCCTCCAACGGTGTACCGGGATTGCGATCAACCAAGAGTGACATGTATGATATAATTATGAACGGTGGCTTTGCCACAAATATTATGTCAACTACATGATCATGCTAAGCAATATGACAATGATGAATGTGTCATGATAAATGGAATGGTGGAAAGTTGCATGGCAATATATCTCGGAATGGCTATGGAAATGCCATAATAGGTAGGTATGGTGGCTGTTTTGAGGAAGATATAAGGAGGTTTATGTGTGAAAGAGCATATCATATCACGGGGTTTGGATGCACCGGCGAAGTTTGCACCAACTCTCAATGTGAGAAAGGGCAATGCACGACACCGAAGAGGCTAGCAATGATGGAAGGGTGAGAGTGCTTATAATCCATGGACTCAACATTAGTCATAAAGAACTCACAAACTTATTGCAAAAATCTACAAGTCATAAAAAATCAAGCATTACGTGCATGCTCCTAGGGGGATAGATTGGTAGGAAAAGACCATCGCTCATCCCCGACCGCCACTCATAAGGAAGACAATCAAATAACACCTCATGTTTCAAATTTGTTACACAACGTTTACCATACGTGCATGATACGGGACTTGTAAACTTCAACACAAGTATTCCTCAAATTCACAACTACCCAACTAGCACAACTTTGATATCACTATCTCCATATCTTAAAACAATCATCAAGCATCAAACTTCTCTTAGTATTCAACACACTCATAAGAAAGTTTTTACTATTCTTGGATGCCTAGCATAATAGGATTATTTAAGCAAATTACCATGCTATTTAAGACTCTCAAAATAATATAAGTGAAGCACGAGAATTCATCTATTTCTTCAAAATAAAACCACCACCGTGCTCTAAAAAGATATAAGTGAAGCACTAGAGCAAATGATAAACTACTCCGAAAGATATAAGTGAAGATCAATGAGTAGTCGAATAATTATGCAACTATGTGAAGACTCTCTAACATTTAATAATTTCATATCTTGGTATTATATTCAAACATCAAGCAAAACTAAAGAAAATAAAATTATGCTCCAAGCAAAACACATATCATGTGGCGAATAAAAATATAGCTCCAAGTAAAGTTACCGATGAACGAAGACGAAAGAGGGGATGCCTTCGGGGCATCCCCAAGCTTAGGCTATTGGTTGTCCTTGAATATTACCTTGGGTTGCCTTGGGAATCCCCAATCTTAGGCTCTCACCACTCCTTATTCCATAGTCCATCAAATCTTTACCCAAAACTTGAAAACTTCACAACACAAAACTTAAAAGAAAACTCGTAAGCTCCCTTAGTATAAGAAAGCAAATCACCATCATAAGGTACTGTAATGAACTCATTATTTATTTATATTTGTGTTAAACCTACTGTATTCCAACTTCTCTATGGTTTATAAACTATTTTACTAGCCATAGATTCATCAAAATAAGCAAACAACACACGGAAAACAGAATCTGTCAAAAACAGAACAATCTGTAGTAATCTGGATCAAACGTATACTTCTGGAACTCAAAAAAATCTCAAATAAATTTCTGGACGTGAGGAATTTATCTATTAATCATCTGCAAAAATTATTAACTAAATAGCACTCTCCAATAAAAAATGTCAGCAATTTTCGTGAGCGCTAAAGTTTCTGTTTTTTACAGCAAGATCAACAAGACTTTCCCCAAGTCTTCCCAACGGTTCTACTTGGCACAAACACTAATTAAAACATAAAAACTCAATATTAACATATGCTAGATAAATTATTTATTACTAAACAGGAGCAAAAAGCAAGGAACAAAAATGAAGTTGGGTTGCCTCCCAACAAGCGCTATCGTTTAATGCCCCTAGCTAGGCATGATGATTTCAATGACGCTCATTTAAAGGATAAGAATTGAAACATAAAGAGAGCATCATGAAGAATATGACTAACACATTTAAGTCTAACCCACTTCCTATGCATAGGGATTTTGTGATCAAACAATTTATGGGAACAATAATCAACTAGCATAGGAAGGCAAAACAAGCATAACTTCAAGATTTTCAACACATAGAGAGGAAACTTGATATTATTGCAATTCCTACAAGCATATATTCCTCCCTCATAATAATTTTCAGTAGCATCATGAAAAAATTCAACAATATAACCATCACATAGAGCATTCTTTTCATGATCTACAAGCATAGAAAATTTACCACTCTCCACATAAACAAAATTCTTCTCATGAATAGTAGTGGGAGCAAACTCAACAAAGTAACTATCATGGGATTGAAAATTGAAATCAAGATGACAAGTTTCATTGTTACCATTATTATTTAAAGCATACGTGTCATCACAATAGTCATCATAGATAGGAGGCATGCTTTCATCATAATAAATTTGCTCATCAAAACTTGGGGGACAAAAAATATCATCTTCATTAAACATAGCTTCCCCAAGCTTGTGGCTTTCCATATCATTAACATCATAGATATTCAAGGAATTCATACTAACAACATTGCAATCATGCTCATCATTCAAATATTTAGTGCCAAACATTCTAATGCATTCTTCTTCTAGCACTTGAGCACAATTATCGGAATCCTTATTTTCATGATAGATATTAAAAAGATGAAGCATATGAGGTACCCTTAATTCCATTTTTTTGGTAATTTTCTTTTGTAAACTAAACTAGTGATAAAACAAGAAACTAAAAGACTCGATTGCAAGATCTAAAGATATACCTTCAAGCACTAACCTCCCTGGCAACGGCGCCAGAAAAGAGCTTGATGTCTACTACACAACCTTATTCTTGTAGACATTGTTGGGCCTCCAAGTGCAGAGGTTTGTAGGACAGTAGCAAATTTCCCTCAAGTGGATGACCTAAGGTTTATCAATCTGTAGGAGGCATAGGATGAAGATGGTCTCTCTCAAGCAACCCTGCAACCAAATAACAAAGAGTCTCTTGTGTCGCCAACACACCCAATACAATGGTAAATTGTATAGGTGCACTAGTTCAGCGAAGAGATGGTGATACAAGTGGTATATGGATAGTAGATATGGGTTTTTGTAATCTGAAAATATAAAAACAGCAAGGTAACTAATGATAAAAGTGAGCATAAACGGTATTGCAATGCGTTGAAACAAGGCCTAGAGTTCATACTTTCACTAGTGCAAGTTCCCTCAACAATAATAACATAATTGGATCACATAACTATCCCTCAACATGCAACAAAGAGTCACTCCAAAGTCACTAATAGCGGAGAACGAACGAAGAGATTATGGTAGGGTATGAAACCACCTCAAAGTTATTCTTTCCAATCAATCCGTTGGGCTATTCCTATAAGTGTCACAAACAGCCCTAGAGTTCGTACTAGAATAACACCTTAAGACACAAATCAACCAAAACCCTAATGTCACCTAGATACTCCAATGTCACCTCAAGTATCCGTGGGTATGATTATACGATATGCATCACACAATCTCAGATTCATCTATTCAACCAACACATAGAATGATAGAACCTCAAAGAGTGCCCCAAAGATTCTACCGGAGAATCACGACGAAAACGTGTGCCAACCCCTATGCATAGGTTCATGGGCGGAACCCGCAAGTTGATCACCAAAACATACATCAAGTGAATCACGTGATATCCCATTGTCACCACAGATACGCATGGCAAGACATACATCAAGTGTTCTCAAATCTTTAATGACTCAATCTGATAAGATAACTTCAAAGGGGAAACTCAATCCATTGCAAGAGAGTAGAGGGGGATAAACATCATAAGATCCAACTATAATAGCAAGGCTCGCGATACATCAAGATCGTATCACCTCAAGAACACGAGAGAGAGATCAAACACATAGCTACTGGTACATACCCTCGGCCCCGAGGGAAAACTACTCCCTCCTCATCATGGAGAGCACTGGGATGATGAAGATGGCCACTGGAGAGGGATTCCCCCTCCGGCAAGGTGTCGGAACGGGTCTAGATTGGCTTTCGGTGGCTACGGAGGCTTCTGGCGGCGGAACTCCCGATCTATTGTGCTCCCCGATCGTTTTAGGGTATATGGAGATATATAGGCGAAAGAAGTACATCAGGGGAGCCACGAGGGGCCCACGAGGGTGGAGGGCGCGCCCAGGGGGGTGGGCGCGCCCCCTGCCTCGTGGCTTCCTTGTTGCTTCCCTTACGTGGACTCCAAGTCTCCCGGGTTGCTTTCCTTCCAAAAATATGTTCCGTGAAGTTTCAGGTCAATTGGACTCCGTTTGATTTTCCTTTTCTGCGATACTCTAAAACAAGGAAAAAACAGAAACTGGCACTGGGCTCTGGGTTAATAGGTTAGTCCTAGAAATAATATAAAAGTGTATAATAAAGCCCATAAACATCCAAAATAGAAGATAATATAGCATGGAGCAATCAAAAATTATAGATACGTTGGAGACGTATCAGCAGTCTCTGCTAGTTTTCGCCCCCATTATTTCCTCTTTCGACCAAGTCCTAGATTCAGGTAACAAATCTTCCCCCACCCCACCCCCTTTCTTCCTTGTTTGAACCAAGCAGTACTAGATTCGAGTGCATGAACTAGTTTTACCTCTTAACAGTAAAAATTTAGGTGGCTTTCGAACAACCGATCGATCCTATCAATGAGGGGGCCTGAGAAATAGTAAAAGATACAAATGGAGCGACGTCAGGAGCTCGGGAAGTAGAGCAATGCCGGTTTCGAAGGAAGTTATACCCGAGGGTCGCCGGGATATCGCTAGGAGGGCGGCGGGAGGCCGGATCTGCCCACACTACGGCAACGAGGAGAAGGGGTCGGAGGCCCTCCCTAGCCAGCGGTGCTTGGGGGAGAACGACAAGGCATGCTGATCGGGACGTGCTGGCAGTGGGTAAGAGCCGTTGCAGAGGACGACCGCATGAACATTGCACCTTCTCACCTTCCCCGACGGAGAGGATCTGGCTAGATCTGTGACTAGCGGTGAGCAGAGAGAGAGAGAGAGAGAGAGTGGCCACCGCTATTGTCGTGGAATTGTCACGACAGATGTCTTTCGTGTCAGGACTTAGTCGTGAGGCCAACGCATCCATGTAGTAGCTTGAAGGGGTTGGTCGGAATCAAGAGACGCAAGGTTTTACCCAGGTTCGGCCCCTCACCGTGGAGGTAAAAGCCTACATCATGCTTCATTGATATTGATGATGATGATGAACATGATTACAAGGGTGATCTATCTCGAGAGCTATAGACTTGTTTGTCTAACCATAATCTGTCCACCTCATGGCACTTGTCCCTCTTGGGGTGCCCTGTCTGTCGTGGAATTGTCACGGCAGATGTCCTCATGAAAGGACTTAGTCGTGGAGCCATCGCTATGGGTCAGATTGAAGGGGTTAAACCAGACAAGGGGACACGAGAGTTTTATACTAGTTCGGCCCCTTCGATGAAGGTAAAAGCCTACGTCTAGTTGTGATTGGTATTGCTGGGGTTTCGAAGACCAGGGAGCGTATCCGCTTTGTCTGGCTTCGAGTTGTTGTTTTTCTGTCCTTGAACCGCCGCCGGGTCACCCCTTTATATACTCAGGAGGACCCCGGCCGGTCTACAGAGTCCCGAGGCTGGCTCATACAAGTGTCCGCCTCGGTCTCTTCTTTCTTATCTTACAATGCAAGTTTATACAATCATGGCGGTTTACTATCATGGGCCCTAAACCGCCTGCGGGCTCTGGGCCTCTAAGCTTCATCCGTAAAGCGCCATCTTCTGGGTTTTCTTGGGCTTCCGTATAACTGAAGGTGAACCGGCCCCTCCTGGGCGGTTTACCCTCAGTGGTTATATCCTCAACATTAGGCCCCAGATTGATTTGAACCTGTTCATGTCAGTCTTCAATCCTTGAATTTCTGGCAATTCCCGTAAACCGCCATATTGTCTTCTCCCTATGAACTTTGATGAATCGCCATGACGTCATCTTCTGTTACTGTAGTAAATCATTGTGACGTCATTCCTGTGTAAAAAAGTTTTATAAAGATTCCCTTGTCTTTAATTAATTCCCGAAGATCGAGGCGACAACTGCATCCTCTTTTGCCGCTTCCGATTCCTTGATTTTCGCGCCTGCTGTTTTATCCCACTTCCTTATAAATAAGACCAGGGCGCCTTCCATTTTCGCCCTTTCCAAACCGCATCGTCTTCCTCCTCGCGACCCGAAGACCTCAAGTATCGCCACCGCCGCCGTTGTTGATCTTCCAGTCCGCACCGACTCAGGCCGCTGCATCGACTCGACTCTGACCAGAAATCGACGGCGAACCTCCGCAGCTCGTCCACATCCGTGAGTTCTTCTCCTTCCCCTTCTCAGATCTGCATTGGAACTTTTGTTGAGTTCGTCGGCGGCCATCGCTGCCCGATGCAAACCCTTGTTAGTTTTCACCTCCAATGCCTTGTTTAGATCGTAAAAACAATGTAGAACTGCTGCAGCAATTGTTTGTGCTTATCTTGCATAAAAATAGATCCCATTTCCATTGTTTGGAAGCCCTCTTCGAGTGTATGAACTTCTCTGCACTGTTTTAGGTCTAGAAATTTTTCCTTCCAGAGCGACCGTTTGATCCAAAATAATAATTGCAACTTGTGAAACCTGTTTGTTCCACACTTAACAAATTTTCAGCTTGGGGTTCTGCCTCCAAAAGGCGGTTTATCCTTTAGTGATGATAATCCGTCGTATGTCATTAGCCCTCTCTTAAAACGCCATCTAGACTTTGAACAGCCATGCCCGGTTCACTTCATACGTATACCTTGAATTGCCGGTTTAACATTTGACAAACACATACGAACCGCCAATCGTAAACCGTCCATTTTCCTTTTACAGACTTTGTAAGATGACGAAGCAATTTGCTGCTTGCAACTGGGTTCCATCTCGGATCACAGAAACGCAAATCAATGAATATGTCACCACCGGCGCTTTAGCTTCAAAAAATGTCCTCCGTTGGCGAGTTCCAAGCCCTGAGTGCCCCCCTGAACCTCAAGATGGAGAAGTGATTGTATTCTTGCAACATTTAGCTCGAGGTTTCAGTCCTCCCGGATCAAAAATTTTCCGGGATGTTCTTGCCAGGCTCCAACTTCATCCTCAAGATATTGGACCAAATTCTGTGTCCAACATATGCAATTTCCAAGTATTCTGTGAGGTTTATCTGCAAGAAGAACCAACTGTCGATCTCTTTCTAGATCTCTTTCACTTAAACCGTCGGACGGAATTTTCTGATGGACCTAATACTGAACTTGGCGGTGTGTCGATTCAAAAGAGGAAATAAGTTGACTTTCCTCACGCCAAACTTCACAGCCATCCAAAAGACTGGAACCACACCTGGTTCTACTGTCAGAATACTGCCCCTGCCGAAGAGAATCCTTTACCGGGCTACCGTCCGCACCGGCTCAGCAATAATCACCCTTTACCTCAGAGATTGCCTGCCAAAGGCCGACAAGCTTATGCATCTCAACTCGCCAAACTCCAGGCTCTCCTTGCCAACGGTTTAACTGGTGTTGATCTCGTCCGTTGCTGGATTTCATGGTGCATTCTCCCTTTAAGCCGCCGGCCCGAATTGATGTTTGAATACACCAGCAACACCAATGATCCTCAACGGTTTAATTCAATAGAACTGACAGATGATGAAGTCAGTGAAAGTGTAAAGAAGATACTTGACGAACCGCTCGCCGTATGTACTCAAATTGGTCTGCGTCCTTTTTACGCCTCCAACAAACCGCCAGTGGTAAATATTTTAACCTTGTACTTTTCCTGATCCTTCTCCGGTTTGACACTGCTAAAATAATCCTTTTGTGCAATCCCATAGGCCAGTAGCTCCTTTTGGAAAGAGAAAACTCAAGACAAAGTAGCTAAGGCTCCTCGTGGTAAAACCAAGGTCATCAAGAAAGCTGCCAAAAAGAAAACTGCTGAGTCTTCGGAACCACCAGAAGATGTCGATGACTCGGCTGAAGAGGTAAAGTTTGACTCCCTTGACTTCTATCCATATATTTTACTGATAATGATTATTCCTAGGATGATGCGGAGGCCAGCCATGCAGATCATGTTGAGGTAATTTGTCTTTCTTCTGACTTAGAACTTGTGCCGGTTCAACGATTTCGCCGTGCAGTTCGGAAAGTGAAATGCTCTCACTCTGTTGCTCATTTGGATCAAAAACTTTCTTTGAAGACACAGCAAACCGAAGGGCGTCGCACAACCCAGCACAGTGGTCAATAGGTCACTTCTTCCGGTTTACCTCATACCCCAAACCGGAAACGTCGTCCAGAGGTTGCTTGTTCTCCTGAAAAACGTTATCTTTTGAAAGGTTTCTTCCGATGCCCTCTCAATTCAACTGATTCAAATTATCAGGCATCTTCTAATTCGTTTGGCGGTTCATCAACCACTCAGCTGCCTCCACTGAAAACCGTCCCTGGGTAAGTGTGTAGTCTTCCCTTCTCTTTCATAACCCAGTTGACCATGCTAATCTTTGTTTTAATATTAGTGCTCAAGCTCGTTTGAGTATGAAGGCCAAGACCAGTGCCCCTACCGGTGAAGTTGAACTGGAGAAAGCTCCTGAGGATCTTGATAAAAATCTTGATAATCTCATAGATGATTTTACCCCGCCAGAACCAAATGCTAATCCGCCGGAAGCTGATCCGACCATACATGAGGATACCTCAAGTCCACATGCTATGCCCGCAAGTCCGGTTGCTGATCCACTGAAGTCAAGTGCTAATCCGCCAAGCCCAGCCAAAGACGATGACGTTATTGTTAATGGCACTGCTTATACCGCTCCGGGTGATCCAGTTGTCTTGGCAAAACATACCGCCATGGATGAGTTTATTTCAATGGGCAAGAGGAAGACGGAAACTGATATGTCAAAATATGCTAATCTTTCTGCCCAGGATCTTCATTCCGGATTCTTGAACCGGCTTTATACAAGTCGAGACAATGAGGCTGACTTGGTAAATCTGATGAAGGAACGTTATGAGGTAAACATTTTCCTCCTTATCTTTATATTTTCACTGCCTTGTATCCTTTAGCCCCCAAGGGTCGGTTTAATTTGTAAAAACAAACCGGGACTTTGAATTTCCAAACTGCACATTGTTGACTTTTAAGTTTTTTGAACAAACACACATTAGCCCCCAAGTGCCAGGATTGAAACTTGTATGAATCCTTGGGACTTTGAATAAGCAGTAAGAAAGAATTAATCCGCATTAGCCCCCAAGTGCCAGGATTGAAACTTGTATGAATCCTTGGGACTTTGAATAAGCAGTAAGAAAGAATTAATCCGCATTAGCCCCCAAGTGCCAGGATTGAAACTTGTATGAATCCTTGGGACTTTGAATAAGCAGTAAGAAAGAATTAATCCGCATTAGCCCCCAAGTGCCAGGATTGAAACTTGTATGAATCCTTGGGACTTTGAATAAGCAGTAAGAAAGAATTAATCCGCATTAGCCCCCAAGTGCCAGGATTGAAACTTGTATGAATCCTTGGGACTTTGAATAAGCAGTAAGAAAGAATTAATCCGCATTAGCCCCCAAGTGCCAGGATTGAAACTTGTATGAATCCTTGGGACTTTTGATAAAATATTGAAATGCTCCTCTTGATTTTGGCAGGCTGACATAAACCATCAACGGACGCAAATTGCTGATCTTCAAGAGAGTATCAAATCTCACCAAGAAGAATCTTCCAAAGCCAAGGATGAACTTCGAGCCGCTTTAACTTCCATAGAGCAACTGAAAGAAGAATTCAATACGGAACGTGCCAATTGGGACACTGAGAAGGGCACATTGCTGAAACGGGCTGAAGATGCCGAATCTGCTCTTAAACCGGTGGCAGAAGAACTTTCTGGGTTGAAACGTCAAGTGAACGCCATGACCTCCGCAGTATTTGGTAAGTACTCCTGGCAAAGTATTTGAAATATCCATCTTGTAAGGTACCGGTTGAAATATGAAATTCTTAAACCGTTGCAGGTAGCCGCATTACTCATCTGGGCTCAGATGTACGAATGAAGCTAAAAGCAACATATACTCTTCTTGAACAACTATACACCGGTGCCCAATGGGTTATCTGCGCAACATCCTATGACAATCCGGCCCCAACGCTGATCAAGGACACTCTGGCAAGGCTATCCATAGTACCAGCACAGCTAGAAGAGGTGAAGCGATCTGCTGCCAGGGCCGGCGCTTTGTTGGCACTTACCCGAGCCAAAGCGTGGATAGCTGACTTGGATCCGGTTGACCTTGCCAAAGGCTTTCCAAGCACACAAGAAAACGGGGCAGATTTTGATGATGCAGCCCTTAAAAGAGTGACAAGGGAAATGCGTCCTCTGGCGAGTCAGCTGGCAGAAGATGCTAACTTGACGGTTCACCGGTCTTATTATGATGCCAACAACAAACGGATTAACCCTGTCATTCCGGAGGCGCAAAATCTTATTCCAGGAAACCGTAAGCACACTTATGCCCCTGACATTGATCCGTCAGAACTTATCAGTGAAGAAGCTATCTTTCAGGCCTTAACCCAGATTGACCGGACCACTACAAACTTCCAACCGCTAGGTGGGGAGGAGGAAGCTGAGCCGACGCCAGATGACCCATCAACATCGCATCAACATGGTAATGAAACTTGATCCGGCCATCATAGTGATGCTCGATAAACCTTGTTCTGCTGGAAACACCATATTTTGGGCCTTCAAGCGCCTTGTAATAGGCTAGTAAAAATACTTTGATCCGTTGCCATCATGCACTGGGATACACTTTGCGTTGATTTGTCATGAGAATTTTAGTACTGGCTTATGTATTTTTACAATATTATGCAATCCCTGTGTCTCCACCGTACCATGTTGGTATATATATGATATAGAACCGGGTTGTGATGAACGCTGGCCGATTGTTGGAGACACAGCGTCAAAGCCAAACCGGTTTTGAAGGATGCCAGATTACCTTTAATTGTATACTTGAACAGAAGATCCGTAAGCCATGCCGGGTTAAAAAACTACGGTTTAACATAGACCTCACGAAAAACAAAAACCTGGCAAAAAAAGCAAACAAAAAACTGTAGTCGAGGCTTTTCGAGGGCTGCCAGGCCCAAATCGAGGCTTTTCATGGGCTACCAGGCCACTGAGTTAAACCATTTTGGCAAAGCCTTTTAAGATGGCCCTCCAACTAACCAATTATCGTTTTAACTTTGACAAGTTCAGGGTCTCAATGAGAGTAACTGTCAAACGTTCGAAGGGTCATGCCAGGATTACCTGGATAGGAGTGGCTTACTTGATGAAGGCAGGTTAACCCGGGGTTTTAGGTGAATACACCAGGCTTCCAAGCCGTGGGTCGATACCCAGCTACAAGGGTCCTTTCAAACTCTTTGGTATTTGATGCAAAGAGCCCCCAAGTAACTTTGTGAGCTGTGCTCAATGGGTGCCTATGTTTGAGTTGTGTGTAGCAACAAGACTCTCTTTGGCCCCTTGGGTGTGAATCTCCCAAGCTTTGTTGTGGCGTGATAGCCGCATCAAGAGGGTAGTAACGCTATGTTCTCTTTGGTGAATACACCTATGTTTGAACAGGAAGCCCCCAAGTTAACAGATATTTGAAGGAAAAAACGGCGGAGGCCCTGCTTGATAGCAAGGATGCCGGTTTATTATATTGATCATAATATATACATTGTTGAAATATGTACATATGAAAAGCCTGTGGCTTCAAGTGTAATAAGGCCGTAGGAGAGCTATGTTCCATGGCCGCCGGGTCTCCTCCTCAGAGCTACGTGAGTCTTCTCGAACGTCAATGAGGTAGTATGATCCGTTGTGCAGATTTTTGCTGACCACAAAAGGCCCTTCCCAAGGTGGGGATAACTTGTGCATATCAGTCTGGTCTTGAATGAGCCGGAGTACCAAACCGCCTTCTTGAAAGGTTCTTGTCTTAACCCGGCGGCTGTGATAACGCCGCAGGTCTTGCTGATAGACCGTCGACCGAGCCAAAGCCATGTCTCGCTTCTCATCTAACAGGTCTAGCGCCTCTTAGCGTGCTTGCTCGTTGTCCGCTTCAACATAATTCGTGACCCGGGGTGAGTCGTGACGAATATCACTTGGGAGGACAGCCTCACCTCCATAGACCAGGAAAAAGGGTGTATATCCCGTAGATCGGTTTGGGGTGGTATTTATGCTCCATAACACAGATGGTAATTCCTCCACCCAACAACTCGGCGGCCGCTTCAAAGAGACCATGAGCCGAGGCTTGATACCCTTCAGGATTTCTTGATTCGCCCTCTCAGCTTGACCATTAGACTGGGGGTGAGCTACGGACGCTACATCAAGCCGGATGTGCTCTCGTTGGCAGAACTCCTCCATCTCACCTTTAGAAAGGTTTGTACCATTATCTGTGATGATGCTATGTGGAAAGCAGAAACAGAAAATAATCTTTTGAGAAATTGAACCGCCGTGGCTGCATCACATTTACTGACGGGCTCCGCTTCAACCCACTTGGTGAACTTGTCAACCGCCACCAACAGGTGGGTCTTCTTGTCCTTAGAACGCTTAAAGGGTCCGACCATATCAAGCCCCCAAGTAGCAAACGGCCAAGTGATGGGGATCATGCGTAACTCCTGAGCAGGAACATGAGCTCGACGTGAAAATTTCTGACAAGCATCACACCGCTTTACCAAGTCCTCCGCATCAGAATGAGCTGTCAACCAGTAGAAACCGTGTCGGAAAGCCTTAGCAACCAAGGACTTTGAGCCGGCATGATGACCACAATCCCCTTCATGGATTTCCCGTAGAATCTCTTGTCCTTCTTCAGGAGAAACACAACGTTGGAATACGCCTGAAACGCTAGAATGGTGCAACTCGCCATTGTGAACAACCATGGACTTGGACTGTCGGACTATCTGCCTGGCGAAAAGCTCGTCTTCTGGTAATTCGCCCCGGTTCAGATACGCCAAATATGGAACCGTCCAATCCAGAGTGGCATGTAAAACGGCTACCAACTGGGCCTCCGGATCAGGAACAGCTAAATCCTCCTCTGTAGGCAACTTTACAGATGGGTTATGCAAGATATCTAGAAAGGTATTAGGTGGTACCGGTTTACGCTGAGATCCCAGTCGGCTTAGAGCATCTGCTGCTTCATTCTTGCGCCGGTCGATGTGCTCCACCTGATAACCCTTAAAGTGACCTGCTACAATATCCACCTCGCGCCTATAAGCCGCCATGAGCGGATCATTAGAATCCCAAGTACCCGAAACTTGCTGAGCCACCAGATCAGAATCTCCAAAGCATCGAACCCGGCTTAAGTTCATTTCCTTAGCTATACGAAGACCGTGGAGCAAGGCCTCGTACTCTGCTACATTGTTAGTACAAGGAAACATTAAGCGGAGAACATAACAAATCTTATCTCCTCGAGGGGAAGTGAGGACAACTCCAGCTCCCGAGCCTTCCAGCTGCCTAAATCCATCAAAGTGAATGGTCCAGTATGTATTATCCGGTTTGTCTTCTAGTGCCTGTAACTCGGTCCAATCATTGATGAAGTCCACAAGCGCCTGAGATTTGATGGCTGTTCGGGGTGTATATTTCAAACCATGGGGACCAAGCTCGATCGCCCACTTCGCAACCCGGCCAGTTGCCTCTCTATTCTGGATTATATCGCCCAAGGGAGCAGAACTAACCACGGTAATAGGATGGCCTTGAAAATATTGCTTGAGTTTCCTACTTGCCATAAAAACTCCATACACCAGCTTCTGCCAATGCGGATATTTTTGCTTTGATCAATCAGTACTTCACTGATATAATAAACTGGTCGCTGAACCGGATATTCTTTTCCGGCCTCCTTATGCTCAACCACAATCGCCACACTGACTGCTCGGGCATTGGCAGCCACGTACAACAATAGAGGTTCATTATCAACTGGAGCAGCGAGGACTGGCGGTTCAGCTAGCTGCCGCTTCAATTCCTCGAATGCCGCATTGGCGGCGTCAGTCCAGACGAATTTATCCATTTTCTTCAACATCTGATACAGGGGAATCGCCTTCTCTCCCAAACGGCTGATAAATCGGCTGAGAGCTGCAATCCGGCCCGCCAGACACTGAACATCATTGATGCACGCCAGCTTAGCCAAGGGTGTGATTGATTTGATCTTTTCTGGATTTGCCTCAATGCCTCTGTTAGACACAAGAAAACCCAAGAGTTTGCCTGCCGGAACACCAAAAACGCATTTGTCCGGGTTGAGCATCATTTTATAAACCCGAAGATTGTCGAACGTCTCCTTGAGATCATTTATCAGGGTTTCCTGCTTCCTGGATTTCACCACAATATCGTCCACATAGGCATGAACATTACGCCCGATCTGATTGTGAAGACAATTTTGCACACAACGCTGGTAGGTTGCTTGGGCACTCTTGAGCCCAAAGGGCATAGAAACATAGCAGAAGGCTCCAAAGGGAGTGATGAAGGCTGTCTTCTCCTGGTCCTTAACTGCCATTTTAATCTGATGATAACCTGAATAAGCATCCAGAAAACTCAGGCGCTCACAACCCGCCGTTGCATCAATGATCTGATCAATACGCGGGAGAGCGAAAGGATCTACCGGGCAAGCTTTATTCAAATCAGTGTAGTCCACACACATACGCCAAGTGCCGTTTTTCTTAAGAACAAGCACCGGATTAGCCAACCATTCGGGATGAAATACTTCGACAATAAACCCAGCTGCCAGTAGCCGGGCTACCTCTTCGCTGATGGCCTTGCGTCTTTCTTTGTTAAAGCGGCGAAGGTACTGCTTGACCGGTTTAAACTTAGGATCAATATTTAGAGTGTGCTCAGTGAGTTCCCTCGGTACACCTAGCATGTCAGAAGGTTTCCATGCAAAGATGTCCCGGTTCTCACGGATGAACTTCATGAGCGCGCTTTCCTATTTCGGATCCAGATTTGTGCTGATGCTAAACTGCTTGGATGAATCACTAGGGACGAAGTCAACGAGTTTAGTCTCATTAGCCGGTTTGAACGTCAGGGCCGGGTCATGCTCCGTCGTAGGTTTCTTCAGAGGGGTCATGTCCGCCGGATCAACATTGTCCTTATAGAATTTCAGCTCCTCGGTGGCACAAACCGATTCAGCATAGGCCGCTTCACCTTCCTCGTAATCCAAGGCAATCCTTCGACTCCCATGTACTATGATCGTCCCCTTATAACCCGGCATTTTGAGCTGTAGATAGACATAATAGGGTCTCGCCATGAATTTTGCGTAAGCCGGCCGTCCAAATAGCGCGTGATATGGACTCTGGATTTTCACCACCTCAAAGGTCAAAGTCTCAGACCTGGAATCAAGCTCATCTCCAAACACGACTTCCAAAGCAATCTTCCCCATAGGGTATGCTGATTTACCTGGTACTACACCATGAAAAATAGTGTTTGATGGTTTAAGATTCTTATCTGTCAACCCCATGTGACGGAAAGTCTCATAATACAGGATGTTGATACTGCTCCCTCCATCCATCAGAACCTTGGTAAACTTATAGCCCCCTACCTGAGGTGCTACCACCAAGGCTAGTTGGCCCGGATTTTCAACCCGGGGCGGGTGATCCTCTCTGCTCCACACAATAGGCTGCTCCGACCATCGTAGATAATGTGGTACGGCCGGTTCAACAGTATTAACTGCCCTCTTGTGAAGTTTCTGATCCCGCTTGCACAGGCTGGTAGTGAACACATGGTACTGTCCGCTGTTCAACTGCTTGGGGTGACTCTGGTAACCTGACTGTTGCTGATTCCCTTGGTTATTCTGCTGGTTATTACCATGGTTGTTCTGATGGCCCTAGTTGTTCTGAAATCCAGAGCTTGAACCGCCGCCCCCATGGAAACCTGGGCCTCAACCGCCCGGTGGATCCTGATCATAACGGTATAAATCAAAATTTTTGAACTCCCTCATTATGTGACAATCCTTCCAAAGATGTGTTGAAGGGGCCTCCTTGGTTCCATGCTTCGGGCAGGGTTGGTTTAACAAACGCTCCAGATTCATGCCGCGCTGGGGCGGTTTACCTTTGCGACGCTGCATATTTGTGTTAGCCATCAAATCTGAATTATCCACTTTACGCTTACTGTTATTCCCATGGCCCCCTTGGTTGTGGTGCTGCCCTTTTGCGCCGCCATTCTTCTTTCCCTTCTCCGGTTTGTCCTCCTCTGAATCTGGATCCTTGGTATTATCTGAATCGGCATACTTAACTAAAGCGGCCATGAGTGTTGACATGTCGCTGCAATGACGTTTGAGCCTTCCCAACTTCTGTTTCAACGGCTTGAAACGGCAATTGCCCTCTAACGTTAATACGGCGGTGTCTGCATTAATACAATCTGATGAATGCAAAATCGTTGAGACCCGTTTAACCCAATGGGTCGTGGACTCCCCTTCCTCTTGGACACAAGCGGCCAGATCTACAATTGACATCGGCTGCTTGCACGTATCCTTGATGTTCTGGATAAACCGGCGTTTTAATTCGGCCCATGAATCGATGGAGTTGGTTGGCAAGCTCTTCAACCAAGTGCGAGCTGTTCCTTCCAGCATCATGGAGAAATATTTAGCACATACCGCCTCATCCACATCTAACATCGCCATTTCCATCTCATAGCTCTCCACCCATGCCTCTGGCTGCAAATCGGCGGTGTAATTTGGTACCTTACGAGGTCCCTTGAAATCCTTGGGCAATCGCACATTACACAATGCGGGAGTTAAACACGGTACTCCTAGGGAACTGAACATTACCCCTAGCTCCACGGAGGCAGTGGGGTGAACCGGAGTATGATGTCGTGCTTCGTGTCGAGCTGTCAACTCGGCCTCCCGTCGTGCCCGGCCGTGGTCCACAACATCTTGCGCATTAGCACTTCCCCCGGCCGGGTTGTTATCCCGAGGCGAATTTCGGTGGCGTGCGCTATTGGACACGGCCGGTTCATCCTCCACGTGTCTGCTATAACTCCGGCTTGGACGAGGAGTGTAATCAATCCTCTCACGGCTGTGTGAATACGCTTGCTGTTGATTCAGTGCTGTCTGAAGGAGATCCCTGGCCCGACGCGCCTCCACTGCAACTGGTGACTCACCATCGGTTGGGAGGGCCGCCAGGCGTGAAGCGGCAGCCACAATATTATCCAACGGGTTGGAATAATGCCCGGGCGGCGTTGATGTTACCACGTTGTTCTGTCGAGGCAGGTCTGTTGCGCGTGGTTGAACCGGCGCTCCTGCTTTCGGTGCCCCCGCCCGGTTTGGCGCGGGTTGGTTACCAGCTCCTGCACCCGGCGTGTTGAAAAGATTCTGTAGCTCATAAACCGATGGGAGGCGTGATCGGTACCTTCTTCTCATGACCTCTTCCGAAGCATTCTGATCCAGTCTAATCCGATAAGCCTGTGCTTCCAACTCGTCCCGCTCTGTGGCCATCCTGGCGTTCTCTGCTGCCAGGTCCGCTTTAGCCTGGGCTATCTGATCTTTCACTTTTAGAATCTCCGCATCGTGTTGATCCCTGGCTGCTGCGTCTACCTCCGCGGTCATCAGTGCCGCTAGAGCGTCAAACAAATCAGACAAGACTTGGGCCGGAGGCGGCGCCGAGCTTCCTGCCCCTGCTGGCGTGGCCGTCGTTGAACCGGAGAGCACTGCTGCGGCGGTAGATGAATGAGGTGCCGGTCGTGTGCCGGCCATGAAGACAGCGGCCCGGTTTGGCAGACCGGGGGAATCTGGAATACTGTTGCCCTCGGATCCTCCCTCAATCCGGCCGTCGTACAACTGGTAAAGCAGTTCGGTTTCTCCGGAAGACTCGTCGCCACTGCGGACTACGGATTCTCCATTGGAGACCGGTTCCTCCTCGTACCCCGAGCCGTGGACGACACCTATGAAAACATGCCTTGCCTCAGGCTGAACCGGTGAAGAACTTGAACGCCGAGCCGTCTCGACGATGTCAGTGCAGGTGTCCGGCTCGGGGGCTGGTTCGCCGATCTTGCTGATGAAGACGTGAATCCCACCAAAGGGGACCTGGTACCCATATTCGATTGAATTAGCCTCGGGACCCCATCCTGCGTTGTCGATGTAGAGCTTGCCGCGGCGACTCTTCGTCATCCTGCCCACAGCGTATCCCTTAAGTCCATCGAAGCTGCCCTTCAAGAACTCGAAACCATCGTGCGATAGCCCCACGGTGGGCGCCAACTGTCATGGAATTGTCACGGCAGATGTCCTCATGAAAGGACTTAGTCGTGGAGCCATCGCTACGGGTTAGCTTGAAGGGGTTAAACCAAACAAGGGGACACGAGAGTTTTATACTAGTTCGGCCCCTTCAATGAAGGTAAAAGCCTATGTCTAGTTGTGATTGGTATTGCTGGGGTTTCGAAGACCAGGGAGCGAATCCGCTTTGTCTGGCTTCGATTTGTTGTTTTTCTGTCCCTGAACCGCCGCCGAGTCACCCCTTTATATACTCAGGAGGACCCCGACCGGTCTACAGAGTCCTGAGGCTGGCTCATACAAGTGTCCGCCTCGGTCTCTTCTTTCTTATCTTACAATGCAAGTTTATACAATCATGGCGGTTTACTATCATGGGCCCTAAACCGCCTGCGGGCTCTGGGCCTCTAAGCTTCATTCGTAAAGTGCCATCTTCTGGGTTTTCTTGGGCTTCAGTATAACTGAAGGTGAACCGGCCCCTCCTGGGCGGTTTACCCTCAGTGGTTATATCCTCAACACTGTCCCTCCTTATATAAGTTGGAGGGGCGGGTTACATGTGGAGTCCTAGTAGGATTAGGACTAGTCTATCTTCTATTACAAGCCGGATACAAGTACGGGTCTTGCTTCCTTGTAAGGGGAATATTCCTCATGCCTTTCCTCTTAAGTCAGCCCACCATAATATGAGCCAGCCTTCCCATGAGCCGCCTTCTGGGCCGTTGGGTCTTGTCAATCGTCTGAAACACCTGCCGGGTCACCAATGAGTCACTAGGCCCGACCGGGTCATCAGTGAGTCGCCAGTCTTCGGGCGGGTTACCGATGAAATGCCAAGTCCCAGTCGGGTCATATCTCCGGCCGGGTCATACCGCGGGGTATATCCCCAACATTAGCCCCCGGTTTAATTTGGATTTATCCATGATAAACTGATCCTGCAAAATAAACACAAGAACAAATTTGACAGGTTGTGCTCCGGGTTAAGAGTTTTTCTGAACCGGCACCTGATCATCCTTAAGTCCTTGTCATTTCCTTCTTGATACATGCCCATGAACTCTTAGCAAATCTCGTTTAGCAGATATGTTCAAACTTTGCCAATGCAAAAAATCCGGGCACTTCATAGTCAATTTGCTGACATTAGCTTCTTGCAGAAAAATATTATAAAGAATAATCCATTTGACTCGGCTTCCAATGCTCTAGCTTGACAAAAATATTGGTCTATAAATACCTATCTGATTTTCAGCCAGCTTAAAGATGTAGAGCTTCCCGAGTTATGATTGCCAAAACCGCCGGTTTGTAAATATTGATGGCACCGGGTCATAATTTTTGCTAACATCAACCTTGAAAATGTACCTCCCTTATATGCATATCACTTGTAGCCCCCAAGTCTTAAGAAGGGAGTGTAGTAATAGCTTAAGAGTTGCTTCAATATAAATGTTGCAACCTTGAAGAAATCGAGGTTGTTCATCTCAATTAGTCAAAATTGAATATTCCACATATGTAGCCCCCAAGTGCCCAGTTGTCATGCTTGCAGCAAACTGGGACTTGTAATTGCCTTATGCTCATAAAAATTTCAACCTGTGTAGCCCCCAAGGGTCAGGTCATTATGCAATAATGAGTAGAGACTTTGTAGATACGACCATGTAGACTTGAACAACAACGTGTAGCCCCCAAGGGCCAGCTCAGCAAGACAATACCGAGCTGGAACTTTATATATACTTCATTGAAAATAACATCATACGATGTAGCCTCCATCGTATGGCTTAAACCCACGACCACAAGGTTAAGATCCTTGTGCTCTGCCAACCGAGCAATGGACCCTTCAATATAATGGATTAAGGCTTGTGTGCTTTGAATTTTTGACAGGAGCAATTAGTAGCCCCCAAGGGCCGGCTCATTACGATGTGATGAGTCGGGTCTGCGATAAGGCGAGCAAAAAATGACTTTGCATTAGCCCCCAAGTGTCATGGTGCATGCTTGCAGTGACATGGGACTTCCATATTTAAAACATTACAGAGGCTAGCCAACTCGCTTGGAGAATGCTCCCTTGATCAGTTCCTTCGCTGGCCGTTCGATGAGGGTTGACAAAGTCTTTTTTTGCTTCCTGCCCGTCGGATCTTCGCTGGCATTGACTTCTGCAGTTTTTACTGGACGGTAGATCCTGGTCAAGAGATGACGTGTGGGGCTCGCGCTGGATCGGATTGGCTGGGTACCGGTTTCTTTGGTGCGCGGGGCAGCCTCTCCTGCCACGCCGCGTGCGCGCGAAGCCCGCATCGTGGGCGCGTGCGCAGGCGCGGGTTCTGCGCTGCTCCCTGTTTACCCTGCGCTGCTCCCGGATTGGCTGGGTCCCGCTCGTCGGCTGCCCTGGCTGCATGTTTCACGGTGAGTTTTCTTGGTCAACCGCTTTTGGTTCCTCTTGCGCGGCCCGCGTGATGCGTCGTGGGAGTTACTGCATCCCACGTCAATTGCTGAGGGGTGGGCTGGAGCATGTGCGCCCGACTTGTGCACCCACGATTATGCTGACACGATGACGGGTGGGCCGCCCTCCTCCTGGTCCCGCTCATTGAATCCTCCATTGGCTGGGTTGCAATTTCTCGGGTGAACCACACTTGACGCATCGCGTCACGCGGTGCCCGCGTCCTGCGTTGGAGGAGATGGGGAGCAGTTGGCCGCGTCGTGCGTTGTGACGTTTGCGGGGCCGTGTCCTCGAAACCCCCTTGCCCAGTCCCCTTGCTCGCATGCCGCACCCCTCCCTCCCTCATCAATCTCTATCCCTCCTCCGCCTCCACATCTAGAAGCCATGAACCCTAGCCATCTCCGTCTCCTTGCGTGTTCGTGCTCATCGTTGCCATTCCCCCCGCTCCCCATTGTTGCCCCGACGCCTCCACCGGCCAGGTACCATGGATCCATGGCCGATGGGAGAGTACACCGTCGTCGATCCATCGCTTAGGTTGGTGGCGCATGGGTCAGGTTTGGGAAGAAGGCCGACGCCTCCGGGGGAAACCGACGGGGGTTGGTGCAACAGAAAATGAGGACGGGGTTGGCCGTAGAGGGAGGCTCGCCGGCCGGAACAGCCGGAGCAAGGAGGCAGTGTCGCCATGGAGGGAGTGTTGGGGAACGTAGCAGAAATTCAAAATTTTCCTACGTATCACCAAGATCTATCTATGGAGAAACCAGCAACGAGGGGAAAGAGAGTGCATCTACATACCCTTGTAGATCGCTAAGCGGAAGCGTTCAAGTGAACGGGGTTGATGGAGTCGTACTCGTCGTGATTCAGATCACCGATGATCAAGTGCCGAACGCACGGCACCTCCGCGTTCAACACACGTACAGCCCGGTGACGTCTCCCATGCCTTGATCTAGCAAGGAGAGAGGGAGAGGTTGATGGAGATCCAGCAGCACGACGGCGTGGTGGAAGTAGCGGGATTCCAACAGGGCTTCGCTAAGCGCTGCGGGAGGAGGTAGATGTGTCACGGGAGGGAGAGGGAGGTGCCAGGCCTTAGATTGGTTTGCTCCTCCTTTTTCCCCACTATATATAGGGCCAAGGGAGAGGGGGAGGCGCAGCCCTTGCCCCTTCCTCCAAGGAAGGGTGCGGCCAAGGGTGGGGAGGAGTCCATCCTCCCCAAGGCACCTCGGAGGTGCCTTCCCCCTTTAGGACTCTCCCCTTTTTCCTCTCTCTTGGCGCATGGGCCTCTTGGGGCTGGTGCCTTCGGCCCATATAGGCCAAGGCACACCCCCTACAGCCCATGTGGCCCCCCGGTGCAGGTGGCCCCACCCGGTGGACCCCCGGGACCCTTCTGGTGGTCCCGGTACAATACCGATGACCCCGAAACTTGTCCCGATGGCCAAAACAGGACTTCCTATATATAAATCTTTACCTCCGGACCATTCCGGAACTCCTCGTGACGTCCGGGATCTCATCCGGGACTCCGAACAACATTCGGGTTACCGCATACTAATATCTCTACAACCCTAGCGTCACCGAACCTTAAGTGTGTAGACCCTACGGGTTCGGGAGACATGCAGACATGACCGAGACGTTCTCCGGTCAATAACCAACAGCGGGATCTGGATACCCATGATGGCTCCCACATGTTCCACGATGATCTCATCGGATGAACCACGATGTCAAGGACTATCAATCCCGTATACAATTCCCTTTGTCTATCGGTATGTTACTTGCCCGAGATTCGATCGTCGGTATCCCCGATACCTTGTTCAATCTCGTTACCGGTAAGTCTCTTTACTCATTTTGTAACACATCATCCCGTGATCAACTCCTTGGTCACATTGCGCATATGATGATGTCCTACCGAGTGGGCCCAGAGATACCTCTCCGTTTACACGGAGTGACAAATCCCAGTCTCGATTCGTGCCAACCCAACAGACACTTTCGGAGATACCTGTAATGCACCTTTATAGTCACCCAGTTACGTTGTGACGTTTGATACACCCAAAGCATTCCTACGGTATCCGGGAGTTGCACAATCTCATGGTCTAAGGAAATGCTACTTGACATTAGAAAAGCTATAGCATATGAACTACACGATCTAGTCCTATGCTTAGGATTGGGTCTTGTCCATCACATCATTCTCCTAATGATGTGATCCCGTTATCAATGACATTCAATGTCCATGGTCAGGAAACCGTAACCATCTATTGATCAACGAGCTAGTCAACTAGAGGCTTACTAGGGACATGGTGTTGTCTATGTATCCACACATGTATTTGAGTTTCCTATCAATACAATTATAGCATGGATAATAAACGATTATCATGAACAAGGAAATATAATAATAACCAATTTATTATTGCCTCTAGGGCATATTTCCAACAGTCTCCCACTTGCACTAGAGTCAATAATCTAGTTCACATCGCCATGTGATTAACACTCACAGGTCACATCGCCATGTGACTTACACCCAAGAGTTTACTAGAGTCAGTAGTCTAGTTCACATCACTATGTAATTAACACTCAATGAGTTTTAGGTTTGATCATGTTGCTTGTGAGAGAGGTTTTAGTCAACGGGTCCGAACCTTTCAGATCCGTGTGTGCTTTACAAATCTCTATGTCATCTCCTAGATGTAGCTACCACGCTCTATTTGGAGCTTATTCCAAATAACTGTTCTACTTGGATCTATTCTAAATTGTTGCTCTATTATATGCATCCGGTATCTCTACTCAGAGCTTATCCGGATAGGTGTTAAGCTTGCATCGACGTAACCCTTTACGACGAACTCTTTTTACCACCTCCATAACCGAGAAACTTCCTTAGTCTACTAGTTACTAAGGATAACTTCGACCGCTGTCCTGTGATCCATTCATGGATCACTCTTGTACCCCTTGACTGACTCATGGCAAGGCACACTTCAGGTGCGGTACACAGCATAGCATACTGTAGAGCCTACGTCTTAAGCATAGGGGACGACCTTCGTCTTTTCTCTCTATTCTGCCGTGGTCGAGCTTTAAGTCTTAACTTCATACCTTATAACTCAGGCAAGAACTACTTCTTTGACTGATCCATCTTGAACACCTTCAATATCATGTCAAGGTATGTGCTCATTTGAAAGTGCCATTATGCGTTTTGATCTATCCTTATAGATCTTGATGCTCAATGTTCAAGTAGCTTGATCCAGGCTTTCCATTGAAAAACACTTTCCCAATAACCCTATATGCTTTTCAGAAATTCTACATCATTTCTGATCAACAATGTGTCAACAACATATACTCATCAGAAATTCTATAGTGCTCCCACTCACTTCTTTGGAAATACAAGTTTCTCATAAACTTTATATAAACCCAAAATATTTGATCATCTCATCAAAGCGTACATTCCAACTCCGAGATGCTTACTCCAGTCCTCAAAAGGATTGCTGGAGCTTTGCATACTTATTAGCATCTTTCAGGATTGACAAAACCTTCCGGTTGTATCACATACAACCTTTCCTCAAGAAAATCGTCGAGGAAACAATGTTTTGACATCCTATCTGCAAGATTTCATAAATAATGCAGTAATCGCTAATATAATTCCAACAGACTCTTAGCATCGCTACGAGTGAGAAAGTCTCATCGTAGTCAACTCCTTGAACTTGTTGGAAAACATCTTAACGACAAGTCGAGCTTTCTTAATGGTGACATTCACCATCATTGTCCGTCTTCCTTTTAAAATCCATCTGCACTCAATAGCCTTACGACCATTGAGCCGTTCTGCCAAAGTCTACACTTTGTTTTCATACATGGATCCTCTCTCGGATTATATGGCCTCGAGCCATTTATCGGAATCCAGGCCCACCATCGCTTCTCCATAGCTCGTAGGTTCATTGTTGTCTAGCAACATGACTTCTAAGACAGGATTACGTACCATTCTGAAGTAGTACGCATCCTTGTCATCCCACGAGGTTTGGGAGTGACTTGATCCGAAGTCTCATGATCAATATCATAAGCTTCCACTTCAATTGGTGTAGGTTCCACAGGAACAACTCTTTGTGCCCTGCTATACACTAGTTGAAGTGACGGTTCAATAACCTCATCAAGTCTCCACCATCCTCCCACTCAATTCTTTCGAGAGAAACTTTTCCTCGAGAAAGGACCCGATTCTAGAAACAATCCCTTATTGCTTTAGGATCTGAGACAGGAGGTACACCCAACTGTTTTGGGTGTCCTATGAAGATGCATTTATCCGCTTTGGGTTCGAGCTTATCAGCCTAAAACTTTTTCACACAAGCGTCGCAGCCCCAAACTTTTCAAGAAATGACAGCTTAGGTTTCTCTAAACCATAGTTCATACGGTGTCATCTCATCGGAATTACGTGGTGCCCTATTTAAAGTGAATGTGGTTGTCTCTAATGCCTAACCCATAAACTATTGTGGTAATTCGATAAGAGACATCATGGTATGCATCATATCTAATAGGGTGCTGTTATGATGTTCGGACACACCATCACACTATGGTGTTCCAGGCTGTATCAGTTGTGAAACAATTTCCACAATGTCTTAATTCTGTGCCAAACTCGTAATTCAGATATTCATCTCTATGATCATATCATAGATATTTTTATCCTCTTATCACGACGATCTTCCAACTTCACACTGAAATTACTTGAACCTTTCAATAATTCAGACTCGTGATTCATCAAGTAAATATACTCAACATCTACTCAAATCATCTGTGAAGAACATAACGATATCCACTACATGCCTCAGCACTCACTGGACCGCACACATCAAAATGTATTACTTCCAGCAAGTTGCTTTCTAGTTCCATTTTACTGAAAACGAGGCTTTCAGTCATCTTGCCCATGTGGTATGATTTGCATGTCTCAAGTGATTCAAAATCAAGTGAGTTCAAACGGTCCATCTGTATAGAGTTTCTTCATGCATATCTACCAACAAACATGGTTCGCATGTCTCAAACTTTCAAAATGAGTGAGTCCAAAGATCCATCAACATGGAGCTTCTTCATGCGTTTTATACCGATATGACTTACGTGGCAGTGCCACAAGTAGGTGGTACTATCATTACTATCTTATATCTTTTGGCATGAACATGCGTATCACTACGATCGAGATTCAATAAACCATTCATTTTAGGTGTAAGACCATTGAAGGTATTATTCAAATAAACAGAGTAACCATTATTCTCTTTAAATGAATAACTGTATTGCGATAGACATAATCCAATCATGTCCATGCTCAACGCAAACACCAAATAACAATTATTTAGGTTTTAATACCAATCTCGATGGTAGAGGGAGCGTGCGATGCTTGATCATATCAACCCTGGAAACACTTCCAACACATATCGTCAGCTCACCTTTAGCTAGTCTCCGTTTATTCCGTAGCTTTTATTTCGAGTTACTAACATTTAGCAACCGAACCGGTATCTAATACCCTGGTGCTACTAGGAGTACTAGTAAAGTACACATTAACATAATGTATATCCAATATACTTCTATCGACCTTGCCAGCCTTCTAATCTATCAAGTATCTAGGGTAATTCTGCTCCAGTGGTTGTTCCCCTTATTACAGAAGCACTCAGTCTCGGGTTTGGGTTCAACTTTGGGTTTCTTCACTAGAGCAGCAGCTGAATTGCCGTTTTATGAAGTATCCCTTCGTTCCCTTGCCCTTCTTGAAACTAGTGGTTTCACCAACCATCAACAATTGATGCTCCTTCTTGATTTCTACTTTCGCGGTGTCAAACATTGCGAATATCTCAAGGATCATCATATATGTCCCTGATATATTATAGTTCATTACGAAGCTCTAGCAGCTTGGTGGTAATGACTTCGGAGAACCATCACTATTTCATCTGGAAGATCAACTCCCACTCGATTCAAGCGATTGTTGTACTCAGATAATCTGAGCACAAGTTCAACAATTGAGCTTTTCTCCCTTAGTTTGCAGGCTAAGAAAATCGTCGGAGGTCTTATACCTTTTGACGTGGGCACGAGCTTGAAATCCTAATTTCAGCCCTCGAAACATCTCACATGTTTCGCGACGTTTCAAAAAACGTCTTTGGTGCCTCAACTCTAAACCGTTTAACTGAACTATCATGTAGTTATCAAAACGTGTATGTCAGATGTTTGCAACATCCACAGACAACGTTCGAGGTTCAGCACACTGAGCAGTGCATTAAGGACATAAGCCTTCTAAGAAGCATTGAGGACAATCCTCAGTTTACGGACCTTGTCTGCATAATTGCTACTATCAACTTTCAACTAAATTTTCTCTAGGAACATATCTAAACAGTAGAACTGAAGCGCGAGCTACGACATAATTTGCAAAGATCTTTTGACTATGTTCAGGATAATTAAGTTCATCTTATGAACTCCCACTTAGATAGACATCCCTCTAGTCATCTAAGTGATTACATGATCCGAGTGAACTAGGCCGTGTCCGATCATCACGTGAGACAGACTAGTCAACGTCGGTGAACATCTTCATGTTGATCGTATCTTCTATATGACTCATGCTCGACCTTTCGGTCTTCTGTGTTCCGAGGCCATGTCTGTACATGCTAGGCTCGTCAAGTTAACCCTAAGTGTTTTTGCTGTGTAAAACTGTCTTACACCCGTTGTATGTGAACGTAAGGATCTATCACACCCGATCATCACGGCGTGCTTCGAAACGACGAACTGTAGCAACGGTGCACAGTTAGGGGAGAACACTTCTTGAAATTTTAATGAGGGATCATCTTATTTACTACCGTTGTTCTAAGCAAATAAGATGTATAAACATGATAAACATCACATGCAATCAAATAGTGACATGATATGGCCAATGTCATGTAGCTCCTTTGATCTCCATCTTGGGGCTCCATGATAATCTATTACAAGAACGTGATCAATCTCATACATTACATATATCATTCATCACATCC
Source organism: Triticum urartu (assembly GCF_003073215.2). Lineage (NCBI taxonomy): Eukaryota > Viridiplantae > Streptophyta > Magnoliopsida > Poales > Poaceae > Triticum > Triticum urartu. The sequence continues at coordinate 202,702,814 of NC_053023.1, forward strand.
TTTTGGCCATATCACATCACATAGCATACCCTGCAAAAACAAGTTAGACATCCTCTAATTGTTGTTTGCATGTTTTACGTGGCTGCTATGGGTTTCTAGCAAGAACGTTTCTTACCTACGCAAAGACCACAACGTGATATGCCAATTGCTATTTACCCTTCATAAGGACCCTTTTCACCGAATCCGATCCGACTAAAGTGGAAGAGACAGACACCCGCCAGCCACCTTATGCAACTAGTGCATGTTTGTCGGTGGAACCGGTCTCACGTAAGAGTACGTGTAAGGTTGGTCCGGGCCGCTTCATCCCACGATGCCGCCGAATCAAGATAAGACTAGTAACGGCAAGCATATTGAACAAAATCAACGCCCACAACTACTTTGTGTTCTACTCGTGCATAGAATCTACGCATAGACCTAGCTCATGATGCCACTGTTGGGGAACGTAGCAGAAATTCAAAATTTTCCTACGTATCACCAAGATCTATCTATGGAGAAACCAACAACGAGGGGAAAGAGAGTGCATCTACATACCCTTGTAGATCGCTAAGCGGAAGCGTTCAAGTGAACGGGGTTGATGGAGTCGTACTCGTCGTGATTCAGATCACCGATGATCAAGTGCCGAACGCACGGCACCTCTGCGTTCAACACACGTACAGCCCGGTGACGTCTCCCATGCCTTGATCCAGCAAGGAAAGAGGGAGAGGTTGATGGAGATCCAGCAGCACGACGGCATGGTGGAAGTAGCGGGATTCCAACAGGGCTTCGCTAAGCGCTGCGGGAGGAGGTAGATGTGTCACGGGAGGGAGAGGGAGGCGCCAGGACTTAGATTGGTTTGCTCCTCCTTTTCCCCACTATATATAGGGCCAAGGGAGAGGGGGAGGCGCAGCCCTTGCCCCTTCCTCCAAGGAAGGGTGCGGCCAAGGGTGGGGAGGAGTCCATCCTCCCCAAGGCACCTCGGAGGTGCCTTCCCCCTTTAGGACTCTCCCCTTTTTCTCTTCTCTTGGCGCATGGGCCTCTTGGGGCTGGTGCCCTTGGCCCATATAGGCCAAGGCACAACCCCTACAGCCCATGTGGCTCCCCGGGGCAGGTGGCCCCACCCGGTGGACCCCCGGGACCCTTCCGGTGGTCCCGGTACAATACCGGTGACCCCGAAACTTGTCCCGATGGCCGAAATAGCACTTCCTATATATAATTCTTTACCTCCGGACCATTCCGGAACTCCTCGTGACGTCCGGGATCTCATCCGGGACTCCGAACAACATTCGGGTTACCGCATACTAATATCTCTACAACCCTAGCGTCACCGAACCTTAAGTGTGTAGACCCTACGGGTTCGGGAGACATGCAGACATGACCGAGACGTTCTCCGGTCAATAACCAACAGCGGGATCTGGATACCCATGATGGCTCCCACATGTTCCACGATGATCTCATCGGATGAACCACGATGTCAAGGACTCAATCAATCCCGTATACAATTCCCTTTGTCTATCGGTATGTTACTTGCCCGAGATTCGATCGTCGGTATCCGATACCTTGTTCAATCTCGTTACCGGTAAGTCTCTTTACTCGTTCCGTAACACATCATCCCGTGATCAACTCCTTGATCACATTGCGCACATTATGATGATGTCCTACCGAGTGGGCCCAGAGATACCTCTTTACACGGAGTGACAAATCCCAGTCTCGATTCGTGCCAACCCAACAGACACTTTCGGAGATACCTGTAGTAATGCACTCTTATAGCTCCACCCAGTTACGTTGTGACGTTTGATACACCCAAAGCATTCCTACGGTATCCGGGAGTTGCACAATCTCATGGTCTAAGGAAATGATACTTGACATTAGAAAAGCTATAGCATATGAACTACACGATCTAGTCCTATGCTTAGGATTGGGTCTTGTCCATCACATCATTCTCCTAATGATGTGATCCCGTTATCAATGACATTCAATGTCCATGGTCAGGAAACCGTAACCATCTATTGATCAACGAGCTAGTCAACTAGAGGCTTACTAGGGACATGGTGTTGTCTATGTATCCACACATGTATTTGAGTTTCTTATCAATACAATTATAGCATGGATAATAAACGATTATCATGAATAAAAAAAATATAATAATAACCAATTTATTATTGCCTCTAGAGCATATTTCCGGAGGCCCACTGGCCGGAGCAGCAGGAGCAACTGCATCCGCTAGTCGGCCCGACGCACCGCCTCCTCTGCTGTGGCCCGCACGGTCGAGAGGGGCAGCTCCGCCGTAGCTGGCGGCGAGTTCAACGGCCGCCGCCTCCTCTCCTCTTCGAATCCAGTAAGCTCCCGATGTCTTTCCGCTTTCATTTGTAGGATTTGCTGAGCTTGCTCCTGCTTTCTTCTCTTCATCAATGTTTGTCTCGTCCCTATCATTCGACTTTCGTCAATGGTCTACTCTGCTTGTTTTAGCCAGTTTTAGTTGATTCTAATTATATTGGCCAGTTTTCTGTAGCAGGTGCCTATGCGTTGTTCCCCTCGGTTGGATTGTTCATCCTTCTTCGCCGATGGTGTGCTCATCTATTGCAGTAGCCTTCGTGTGCTGGATGAACAGTGCCGGTTGAGGTTCGTGCCCTTCTTTACTTGATTCTTGCTTCTTCCTTCCTTTTCCCTGCGCCCTGGTAACCTCTGTTCTTACTCTTGTCCCCATCGTGTGCAGGTTGGTTTCTTCCCGTTGTGTCCTGCATCGACAGTCGCATCTTTCTGCCATTGCCATTGAGGTTAGTCTGCACTCTGTTTGGTTGCATGCAACATGTTCGATGAAATGTGTGTGTAATGACCTTTTTTTTTTCATCTCGTTTTGCCTGCTGGCCCGCCTTTGTATAGTCCTCTGTATAGCATGCTTTCTTGGCCTGGTTCTGCTTTCTAGCTCTGGTAATTAGCTGTTGTTTTGCTTGTCTATAAGCCTGCTGTTTTTATGCCTGTGTGACCGTTATGCATGTACTCTGGCAGGTCTATCTCCGTTTGTCTAGCAGGTTCAACGATCTGCTAGGTTGCTGCATCTGCAACTCTGTGTTGCTGTTCACGGTTTTCTTTATTCATTCTTCCCTACATGCTTGTTCTTCCTCGCTACACACATGCTTCTCTTTCTCTAAGTACCGTAATACTGCTGTGCTGTCTCTAGCTACATGCATTTACCTTTCTTTGTCGGTATAATTGTCTATTGATGGGCCATGGTTATGTGAACTTTAAGATGTAATGATATATGGTGTTTAAATTTGTCTTGTTCATTAGCGCCTACGATTTTGCGCCAAAGAGTCGTCCGATATCCAAGTTTTTATATATTTTTACACCATTGTAGCCCATAACTTGCTTCAATCCTGTTACACATTGGATTGAAGATAGGTCGTCCATTTTTATTGACTTTTTTTGTACATTGTGAAGTCATGGCCCCAATTTATATTCATGTTTAGTTTGCTGTGTTGTAGTTCATGTATGCTCTGTAAAGAGCATGTACAACTAATGGGTTTAATTTGTTTGTTCCTTTTTTAGATGTTCCGTATCGGTGCATAATTCAACTTGATCCATACAGTGCCAGTGATTTTGTAAGATTTGCCCATATCTTTTGAGGAAATAATTATGCTTCAGGAAGATGTTAAATAAGCTGGTCAGCTCTGCCTCTGGGGCAAAAGGTCAGCAAATCTGCTTGGCTATTCCTCCCAAGGTGATGAGAGATTGCTTGTTGCAGACTACATGCCTAGAAAGACATATCTTCCACTGTGAGTATGTTAAATGCTTGTGAGCAGGCCACTACTTTACAAAGTTTACTACAGCAGCAAGGACGCTATGCTTTGATTAGTTGAGCCGCCCTCTATTATTTCATTCATGGGCAGAGTGGGTGGAGGTGCAGCGCCTCAGCATGTCGAGGTATAGGGATGGAACCTGATCCTTATTTCACAGTATGTTTCTGTTCTTACGATAAGTGACTCATGTTTCTTCTGTGTAATGCTAGGATAAAGTTTGATTTTCTCTGTACTACTCCAACTTGGTCCTATCTCTAACTACAAAATTTTTATGTATCGTTTTAATTGAGATTTATTATTATTAGAATTAGATGGTGTGCATTGAATATGAAAATAGGGCCAAGTATTGCTATGGCGTATATCCTATTGAGTTTTCATCGGACCTTGAAGCTCACGGTTGATCTCTTTGTAGCTTATAAAAGATAGTTATATCATTTTACTGGATGTATAATCAGAAAGGTGGGCCAACAAACTGTAATATGTGACTTAAAATATGATAATGCAGGCTTCCTTTATTTTCTTCCATGGGCAGAGTGGGTGGAGGTACACAGCCTCAAGATGTCAAGGAATCTGATCCTTATTTGACAGTAAACTTAGAAGGGTTTTCCATCTTATAATATGATAATGCAGGCTTCCTTACCCTGACCAGAATTTAGCATTTTGGTATTGCCTCCTTACCATGCAATGTAGGCGTCAACGCCACTTTTTAAATATAAGCCATCATTTGTGCCGGTCCTTATCAAGCAGTTCCTTATCAAAGGGGATTTTGATGTTCTCGCTGAAATAGAGGACTTGAATTGATGATTTCTAGGATTAGTAAACATTAGCACAATCCTGATTATCCAGTTAGAAATCTTATATTTTAATTGCGACAAGTAATGTAGGCTGCAAGAGTTGCCTTTTAAGTAATGCAAATTCTTCTGCTAGTAGCTAATGCTATTTAGAAATTTTGATTTCCCATTTTTTGTAGCTCTCTTCATTTTTGTCACTGGTTTACATTTGTTTTATATCTTTCTCATTCTGTTCATAGCATTTTGTCATGTTTCTTCCTTTTTACAGAGCTATTTTGATGTTGTGTTAAGAATTTTGGCTAATTGATGGCTCAAATGATTGCAAGCATATGATCTTGTCGGCTTGAGTGATTGCAGGCATATCGACTAGAGGAAAACGTAGCATAGAAGATTCTTGCTTCCCTTTTTTGTTTTGGTGAAATTGCAGTCAAGCTACTTACATACGACTCTTATCAGGGCATTCGAGAATTCTCAAATTGGGTCTGCTTCTGTTTTAGCCTGATTTATGTTTCTACTGTAGGTGTTGCTCTATGGCAGTACATACTTTTTGCACTATTGAAGAGATAAGAACAGCGTGCTACCTATTTATGCTTGTTGTGGAACTGATATTGTTTTTTCGATGTTGGAACAAATGATGGTTTGATCTGTGTGCAGTTGCATTGTTTATTTCACAACAGATGGAGATCGAATTTAATAATTATATTGACATGCCCCGGTGTTTTTTGTTATTGTAGTTGCCTAATTATTGTTATCTACTTCCTCTGATCCAAAATAAGTGTAGTGGTTTTAACTAAAACCATGGCATTTATTTTGGATTGGAGGGAGTACCATTTTTGTTCTTCTGCAACATAGCATGTGCAGTACTATACTCCTTATTATGCTAAGGCACTATGCATGACTTCAGAAGATTAACATTTCCAAATTTTACTGTCGAGTTGTATGGTCTATACATGTTATACAAATATGTTTTTTTTTTCCAAACTCAGATTTCTCGGCGTGATAACCATATTTTTCAACCAAAAAGATGCTTCCTTAACTGGTCTATACATGTTATACAAATATGATTTATTTTTCAAACTAAGATTTCTTGGCGTGATCAACATATTTTTAATATAGCATGATTTAACACATGGGCTTTCTAATATCAATATCGAAGATGTCCTTGCAAAATAAAACTATTTTCATCGATAACATGTCTTTAATGGGTCTCTGCGCCATTTGGCGCAACGGGTCAACTAGTTTGATATAATCATGATTTGAATAATGTAGCCCCAAGTGTCGGGTCGTGTGCCTGCAGCGACTCGGGACTATTCCTTCCATTGTAGAATAAACCATATCTATTGATGAAGAAATAATAACCATTGCGCTGAAGCGACTTTGAAAACCTCAATCATAATACTGGTTATTGATAACCATAATAAAAATCCAGCCATGTAGGCTATTCAAGATTTGAATAATATAATCTGGTATGAAAACCTCAATCATTCAATATCATCATGACAATCCAGCCAAGTTTGGCTATTAAAGATTTGAATACCTTATCGGTTGACAAGTAAATCCAGAGTTTAAATACCTGGCGGCTCTTGGCCGATGACGACTTAATACACATCCATTGTAATCCAGGATTTTTGTAACCCGATGACTTATAGGCTTTATGAAAATCAATACTTGATAACCCTCTTGAAACACCAATTTCAATCTTTGACGATGGGCTTAAACTTAATCATTTATGTAAGTCATAGCTCTACAAATCCTGCAGAAAGTTTAAACAACATATGCCCTGGTGACTTAATGTCAAAAGCCAGGGCGGGTAACAACCCAAACATAATATAGTCTTATGCAATTATGGAAAAGACTAGCATTAAGGCCATTCAAGCCTAAACATACTGTCAACTTAAAGTTAAAAGCCAAGGCGGGTTATCAAAGCTCGCATATTCGTATAACCAAGAAAACATACTTGTAGGATTGATTTATATTGCTGGCTTACATTGCCATACCTGGAAGATTGACTCAAATTGCCGGCTTACATCACCACATCCAGTGAGGGTATCAATCCAATGATTTATAAGAGCATAATTCCAATGGCGCAATCCAAAATATACTGGCGACTTTAAAGTCCATAGCCAGGGCGGTTTATCAAAACCAAAATATTCATACCATTATTGAAAGACATACTTGTAGATTAATACCATGGTGATGCCTTTATACTTATAATCCGGGGCCAGTATCAACCCGGAGTCATGAAATATCATCATTTTGATTGCTCAAGGCAAAATATCCTGGCGACTTAAAGTCTGCTATCAGGGCGTGTTATCAAACCCAAAGATGCTCAATGATGAGTCATATAATCAAGGCTACATTGCCTGTGAAATCAGTTCACACTGCCGGCTTACAACACCATATGAAGTAAGGGTAACAGCCCAAAAAAGTAGAACACAACGCCCTATCCACCAATTCATACTGCCGGCTTATCATGCCACATGTAGTAAGGGCAACAGCCCAAAGCTTAGAGCGCAAAGCTCCAAGCACATAATCAAAGCACACTGGCGACATATCGTCCAAAGCCAGGTCGGGTTATCAAAACTCCGGATAGATTCAAATATGAATCATAAGCATCAAGGCTACATGGTCTGGGCGGAGTGGCAGACATACAAAGGCAGGATAACCCAGATTTTTGGTGAAGACACCTAGCGTCCAAGCCGATCAAAAGGGTGAATATAGCCATGTTCATTGAACATGAAGCGTCCAAGTGACCTTTAACAAGCCATCAAGGCAGGTTACCTATGTTTGAACTACACATTATAGCAAGTTCTCTTTGGTAATAATTCAACTTGGACAGAAAACCCCCAAGTTATTTGTAATCAAGGCGTACAAGCCGGATCAGTAGGGTAGTCATAGCTATGCTCAATGAGAAGGAAGCCCCCATGTTATTTGTAACAAGGCGTATAAGCCGGATCAAAGGGTAGTCACAACTATGCTCAGTGAGCAGGCAGCCCCCAAGTATTTTGTAATCATGGCGTACAAGCCGGATCAAGAGGGTAGTCATAGCTATGCTCAATGAGAAGGAAGCCCCCAAGTGATCATAATAATATAAGCCCATAAGGCAGGATACCCATGTTTGAACCGTGCATCATGGCAACAAGTTCTCTTTGGCAACCTTTAATTTTTTTGAGAACTCGAACTTGAGAGAGATGAATTCTTTTTGAACCGGAATTTCAACCAGGATATTGAGAGCTTCAAAGCTTTGTGAGAAAACATATTTCCCTTGAGCCGGATTTTAAACCGGAGTTCTTCATTTTGAGCCGGAAATTTTTTGACGGCCTTAAATTTTCATCAATATAGCAGTAGTCTCCGGGGCCGGGTTATTTTTCCCCTCCAATGACCCGGATTTCTTGATTCACGGATACCGGCCAATTCCGCCGAGTCATGTCATTGTAGCCCCCGAGTCTTAAGACGACTCAAGGAATTGTCTTGAAATTCTCCATATTTAACCGTGATATAAACCCGTATAAGTCATTCAACAACTCAGTGATATAATCGTCCCTTTTGAAGTAGACAACTTGTCCTGCATTGGATAATTTGCAAGCCAGAGTAATTGCTCTTTCAAAGAAAGCAATATCTAACATAAAAATATACTGGATGGATTTCACCTGATATGTTAGGCCAGAAATTATCCAACGCGGAGTTGATGATCACCACAGTAAAGCTGAAATCAATCACGGCTGAGTCGGCCGCGGGAGTAGACAGATGAGTCGGCCGTGGTGTTACAAGCCGATGCGGACGGGCTAGTCAATCGCAGGCGCAACAAAACGCGCAGACGGGTGAATCAACCACATCATATTGATATAAATTGGGCCGTAAAACAATGGTTTGCACATATATTCGTCGAGCATCATGGCACGGTCAGATGCTAGCGCCTGATAATGTTGACGCGAGCTATACATCCATCGCTCTTGCAATAAATAATTGTCGTGCATAAACAATATTGCAGACCAAGGCAAAGATAAACTGTTCTTTGACAAAAACAATATGTGCTAATAAAACAAACTTGGATGGGTATCACCTGACTTTGTTCAGACGACCGAATGATCCGTAAATAGTACCCATAGATAACTTTTCAACCCAATTGTTGAATAGTCATTTGATCCTTATATGCACGCTAAGGATATTTGTGTTTATCCTCACGAGGACTCCCCAGATGCTGCCACTTTATTTTACTTATTAGCAGTAATCGGCCACAGTATTTGGGCAGGGCAAGAACAAAGGCGAGGCTTGGACTTAATGTGGCCTCTAGCAAGGGCGGCTCAGTATTTGGACAGTGGATCAGAGGTGAAACTCGCGCGGCAAGGCTGACGGCTCATAAGAACATGTAGAGACGCATACGGGCCACAACACGGGGCGGCTCTCCGGTGGCGGCGACTCGAGGCGTTGAGGGCCACGACGACTTACCGCACATCCGTGGAAATAGCAAGGCCGACCCAGGCGGCTCAGAGGCGTGGTGGAAGAGACATCCACTTCCTGGTTGTCGTCTGCTTGTCCCTCTTTTAATTTAGTAGATCGATCAATTGGTAATAGGTAGCAACACACTCCAGCACCTACCATGACCATTTACTTGGATGGCTTTGACTCCAGGTAATGTAATAGGAGCGGATCAATTTTTAGAATTCAAGACAGTAATTCCTTGAAAACTATACTGAAACTCCAACTACCATGGCCGCAGCCCTCGTGGTTTAGAAGAAGGCGACTCTCAACGGCGGGCAGCTTAGGCCAGGGCACATCGGCGGCTCTACAGCAAGGCGCCGCGACTCATCGAAGCGGAGGCGCGCTGCAGCTCCAGAGGCGGCTTGGCGACGGTAGCGGCACGGGGGCCCGCTGTCGGCATTCTGGGAACGGGGGTCCCCAGACTTGCCTGCCTGCAGCCCACGGCGTGGCTAAGCCAGCAGGCCGTACGACCCATCTTCATCAACAAGGCATCCAAGACCCTCGCGAGGGTCCAAGCCTCGCGAGGCGGACGACGCAAGGCCTCCTCTGGAGTGCCCTAGCCAGGCAGGCTCACGAGGAGCGGAGATATCAAGGCGGGGCAAACCTCACGAGGCCCTCGTGACGTGAGCCATGACGCACGACACCAGGCGGGCGCTAGGCGCGCACAACGTCCTTATTTCCTCTTTGGTGCTAAGGAGGCCAGCGCAGACAAAGAGTACCGAGGCATCAGGCAAAGGTTGCTATATTGGTGCAACGAGACCAAGACCAGGAGGACGGCAAGATGAAGGTCATCATGGAGCCCAAGACGACGTCATCGCCAGAGTTTTCCGCAGGCGAAGACCACTTTTGTCAAGATAGCTTGTACTAGCTGCCCCCCTTCAAATTTTCCCACCGTTGTTGGCTCCCTTCCTGCTCGATATTTGGCAAGAGGACCAGGGCCTATATAAGTAAAGCTAGCCACCATAGTAGAGGCATCGCATCTCATCTTAGCTTCATCCAACCCGATCGAGAGCCTACTCACAAGAACACATCAACCTCAGGAGATTGTTCTTCCCATGTACTGTTCATCATCAGCCCTAGAGGCAATCCACCACTACCACACTGGAGTAGGGTGTTACACCATAACGGTGGTCCGAACCAGTATAAACCTCGTGTCTTTCCGTGTTGCGAGTTCGTCGAGTTCGTCTGCGAGATTTTAGCGAGTTAGGGCGTAGATTGGTGGGAAGGAAAGACTTCGCGCGCACCCTAGTGTTCGAACCTTAAGGGTTTGCCGAAACCCCACATCCAACATTTGGCGCGCCAGGTAGGGGTGCGCCGTAGCTTCCCTTCCATCAGTTTGTCGCTACGTCGCTCCGTCGTCTCCATGGCGAACGCTCGCCGTGCTCGAGCTGAGCATCGGGCTGCCCTCACCGCCCGCGTCGCTCAGACGGCTCCCGTCGGCGGGCCACATCGCCGTTCTCCGTCTCCTGCCGCCAACGCTGCCACCGGCCCGGTGGGGAATGAGCAGCATGCGTCCTTGCTGCATCCTTCGATGCGGCAGGACGGCCACACCGCCACTCCATCACTGACCCCTGCCGGTTCTTTGTCTCACGCGCACCGCGCTCCCATGGAGGCATGGGCCGCACTCCTCGCGGCGAACGAGCTCCTGCGCTACCGCCTCGTCGACGACCTCTACGAGGAGTGGCTCGACCGCGTCGCCGAGCTCGTCCGCACCGCAGAGGGCTCTCTGGTGCCGTCCCACTCTCTGCCTCCCCCTCAACCAGCTGCGGGCGACGCGGCTCATGGCGTGCCTCCACCTCCGCCTCAAGACGGCGCCTTGGCACAAAGGCGCGCGGCTCCGCGGCGTGATCCGCCGTGCTCGGCGCCCGCGCGCGAAGAGAGAAGCTGCCAAGAAATTCCGCGGCCGCGAGAAGCTGCACCTGCGCTCCCCGCGCCACCTCGTCAAGACCGCGCACTGCCCACAGCGGCGCAGTGCGGACCTCGTCAAGACCAAGCTCCACCTACGAAGCGGGCCCCGGCAACCACGGCTGGCTGCCGCGCCTTCAGCCCCGAGCTGCCTAGCGTCGCCTGGCCGGGCAAGTTCAAGCCGGATCTGCCTCCTCGCTACGATGCTACCGCCAACCCCGCGGAGTTCTTGCAGCTCTATGAGCTGAGCATCGAAGCGGCCAAGGGCGACGAAAAGGTCATGGCGAATTGGTTTTCAATGGCTCTCAAGGATGGAGCTTTCTCCTGGCTCCTGAACCTGCAGCATGGCTCGATCTCCTCGTGGGACGAGATGCGTGACCGCTTCATCGCCAACTTCCCATGCACTCGCGACTGCCCACCGACCGCGGGTAATCTACACCGCATCAGGCAGAAACCAGGAGAGACCCTCCAGAAGTACATCCAGCGCTTCAACAACACCCGCCTCAAGATCCCCAAGGTCACGGACGAGGCCATCATCTCCGCGTTTTCTGACGGTTTCCGTGACATCAAGATGAAGGAAGAGCTCGCCATCCACGAGGAGCTCTGCACATCTCAGGAGCTGTTCAACCTGGCGACCAAGTGCGCAAGAGCTGAGGAGGGGCGCCTCACTCTCCTTGAGCTGCCAGCTGTGGGCATAGAGGAGAAGAAGGCCAAGGCCAAGGACGTGAAGCACAAGGAGGCAGCTGTGCTCGCAACGGAGCCCGACATCAAGAGGGGCAGAGATCAGCCCGAGTCATCCAAGAACGGCCGACCGTTCTACGCCTTCCACAACCTAAACACCCACAACACCAGTGACTGTCAAGAGCTCATAGCCATACGGGAAGGACGCTACGGTCGACGCCCCGAGCACAACGACCGGGGCTACGGCCACGGAGGAGGACATGGAGGTGGACGCAGGGACGACCGTGGCCCGCGCCAGGAGTGGCGTGACCGACCTCGTGAGGACCGCTGGCAGGACCAACCTCGCGAGGGCGCCTGGAGGGACCCGCCGTGTGAAGATCGACCCTAGGGCAACGCCGGTCTTCCCCCACTACCGCCACCAAGAAGGAACGACGACCACCACCAGGACGAGGGGGCTGGGGGCTTCTAGGAGCCGTGTGCGATCGTCTGCATCCTGGGCAGCGCCCAGGCCCCAGCCTCTCAGCGCATCTTCAAACAGTTCACTCGTGAGGTGAACACGGCGCTCCCCAAACTCGAGGCCATGCGCCCGCTCAGGTGGTCCCAATGCGCCATCACTTTCAACTCGGCCGATCAGCTCAAGTGCGCAGCCACCGCTGGCGCCTTCCCTATGTTGTGTTCCCCAGTCATCAGCAATGTGCAGGTCACCAAGACTCTCATCGACGGCGGCGCATGGCTCAACGTCCTGTCCGTCGACACGTTCGACAACCTCCAAGTGTCATATGAACAGCTCCAGCCCACCAAGCCTTTCTCAGGAGTGACTGACGGCTCCACCACACCGATAGGGCAGGTCCGCCTGCCCGTCACCTTCGGGGAGCGCAAGAACTACTGCACCGAGATCATCGACTTTGACATCGCGCACATCCGCCTGCCGTATAATGCCATCCTCGGGTATCCAGCCCTGGCCAAGTTCATGTCAGTCATTCATCACGGCTACAACGTTCTCAAGATGCCAGGAAGTGGAGGAATCATCACGGTCCCGTGTGAAGAGAGGGATGCGTGAAAGTGCAACTATCCCTAGGTGGTTTTGGTAATTCATAACAACATATAGCTCATTGAGCTAATACTATTCCAAGATAATTATTTCAGGAAAGCTCAATGATTGGCATGGCATGGATGTGAAAGTGGAACCCTCAAAATGCTAAGGACAAAGGATTGGCTCAAGCTCAAAAGCTCAAGACTCTTCATTTTATATTTTAGTGATCCAAGATCACATTGAGTCCATAGGAAAAGCCAATACTATCAAGGAGGGATGAGGTGTTGCTTAATGAGCCTCTTGCTTCATGTGCTTAGTGATATGCTCCAAAACCCTCAACTACTTTCCCATATCCACATATGACCTAAACCCTAAGCCAAACTCGGTCCTACCGATTCTTCCTATCCGGCGCCACCGAGTTTCACTTGTCATTAGCCACTGCCAAACCCTAGCAATTCGGTTCTACCGATAAGGATCTCGGTCTCACCGAGATGGGGTTGCAAACTCTCTGTTTCCCCTTTTGTAACTTTTCGGTCCCACCGAAAGAGCAAATCAGTCCCACCGAGATTGCAATGTAAACTCAGTGTTTCCCCTTTGTAACTTTTCGGTCTCACCGAGTTCCACTCGGTCTCACCGAAAGAGCAAATCGGTCCCACCGAGTTTGCCTGACCAACTCTCTGGTTAGCTAATTACCAAATTCGGTCTCACCGAGTTTGTGTAATCGGTCTCACCGAGATTACGTTATGCCCAAACCCTAACCATATCGGTCCTACCGAGTTGCATGTCAGTCCCACCGAAAATCACTAACGGTCACTAGGTTTACATTTTCGGTCCGACCGAGCCTATTGATTCGGTCCCACCGAGATTGGAAAACTGTGTAACGGTTGGATTTTGTGTGGAGGCTATATATACCCCTCCACCTTCTTCTCATTCGATGAGAGATCTATCAGAACACACACACCATTCCAACTCATATGTTCTGAGAGAGAACCACCTACTCATGTGTTGAGACCAAGACATTCCATTCCTACCATATGAATCTTGATCTCTAGCCTTCCCCAAGTTGCTTTCCACTCAAATATTCTTTCCACCAAATCCAAATCCTATGAGAGAGAGTTGAGTGTTGGGGAGACTATCATTTGAAGCACAAGAGCAAGGAGTTCATAACCTAAACACCATTTGTTACTTCTTGGAGAGTGGTGTCTCCTAGATTGGCTAGGTGTCACTTGGGAGCCTCCGACAAGATTGTGGAGTTGAACCAAGGAGTTTGTAAGGGCAAGGAGATCGCCTACTTCGTGAAGATCTACCGCTAGTGAGGCAAGTCCTTCGTGGGCGATGGCCATGGTGGGATAGAAAAGGTTGCTTCTTCGTGGACCCTTTGTGGACTCGCGCAACCGTTTCCCTTGGGTGGAGCCCTGTGTGGACTCGTGCAACCGTTACCCTTCGTGGGTTGAAGTCTCCATCAACGTGGATGTAGGATAGCACCACCTATCCGAACCACGGGAAAAACATCCGTGTCTCCAATAGCGTTTGAATTCTCCAAACCCTTCCCTTTACATTCTTGCAAGTTGCATGCTTTACTTTCCGCTACCAATATACTCTTTGCATGCTTGCTTGAATTGTGTGATGATTGCTTGACTTGTCCTAAATTAGCTAAAATCTGCCAAGAACTAAAATTGGGAAAAGGTTAAGTTTTTATTTGGTCAAGTAGTCTAATCACCCCCCCTCTAGACATACTTTCGATCCTACAAGTGGTATCAAAGCTTTGGTCTCCATTTGCTTGATCTCCATAGCTTTTGGTGGTCATAGCCTTGGTTTCACAACCTAGGAGAGTATGGCGTCTAGCGAGGGAAATTATCACCGTAGAGGTCCTTACTTTGATGGTACTAATTTTGCTAGTTGGAAGCATAAAATGAAAATGCATATTCTTGGACATAACCCCGCCGTTTGGGCTATTGTGTGTGTTGGTTTGCAAGATGACTTCTTTGATGGGAGAGAACCGAACCGTGAAGCTACCGCGGAGGAGTTGAAGATGTTGCAATACAATGCTCAAGCTTGTGATATTCTCTTCAACGGATTGTGCCCCGAAGAATTCAACAAAATCAGCCGCCTTGAGAATGCAAAGGAAATTTGGGACACTTTGATTGATATGCACGAAGGTACCGACTCCGTCAAGGAATCCAAGTTGGATGTGCTTCAAAGCCAACTTGACAAGTTCAAAATGAAGGATGGTGAAGGTGTCGCTGAAATGTACTCTAGGCTTGCTCTCATCACAAATGAGATTGCCGGCTTAGGAAGTGAAGAGATGACCGATAGATTCATCATCAAGAAGATCCTAAGAGCCTTGGATGGAAAATATGATACCGTGTGCATATTGATCCAAATGATGCCCAATTACAAAGATCTCAAGCCAACGGAGGTGATTGGAAGAATTGTTGCTCATGAGATGTCACTTAAGGATAAAGAGGAACTTCACAACAAATCAAGTGGTGCCTATAAAGCCTCATGTGAAGCCCCTACATCATCAAGTGAGAAACAAGACTTCAATGAAGAATTGAGCTTAATGGTGAAGAACTTCAACAAGTTCTACAAGAGTAGAAGCAAAGATAGAAGCTCCAAGTCAAGGTCCTACAATGACAAAAGATCTTCTAGTCGAGAGCGAAACTGCTACAATTGTGGAAGACCCGGACACTATTCCAATGAGTGTACGACTCCCTACAAGAGAAGAGAAGATTCTCCAAAAAGAAGAAGCAAAGGATCACCACCAAGAGAGAGAAGGAGTAGAGATGATCGTTATGAACGAAGATACTCATGGAGAAGAAAGGATTCGGAAAGGAAGGAAAAATCATCAAGGAGCTACACAAAACGAAGACATCAAGATCATGTTGGTGAATGGGTATCCGGCTCCGACTCCGACAGCCACTCCGAGAGAAGTTATCACTCCGACTCCGAAGATACTCAAGATGAAGGTGTTGCCGGTCTAGCACTTGTGTCAACCAACTCCTACGACATATTTGACTCACCAAATGAAGGAATTGGAAGATGCTTCATGGCCAAAGGTCCTAAGGTAACACACCCCGAGTATGTTGATTTCAATAGTGATGAAGATGACTTGTTAGGTGATGATTTGCTTGGTGACAACTCTAGTGATGAATACTATGATGAAAGACCAATTAATCATGCTAATCAAGATAAAACGAATGACAATGATAAGGAGAAGATTGAGGCTCTAACTAAAGAACTAAAAACTCTTAAGTTAGCCCATGACACTATCTTCGAAGATCATCGAGAACTTTTAAGAGCTCATGAGAAATTACGCTTTGAAAAGCTCAATCTTGAGCAAGAGCATGAGTTCTTAAAGGCAATCAATGATGATCTCCGCAAGAAAAGTTCTTCTTACATTGCCAAGCCTTTACTCTTATCCACTTACATGCCTCAAGTCAAGTCTAACAAGAAAGATTCTTCCTCTAGTAGTAACAATGATCATGCTAAATCCAATATTGTTACTTCTAGTAGTTCTCTTGATTCCACTAATGATTCTCTTAGCCAAGTTACACTTGAGCAAGAAAATAGTTTATTGAAGGGAATTATAGAGAAAGGAGTGTACAAAAGCCTTGCCGGGAGTAAGCAATTCGAGGAAATTGTGCGCAAGCAAGGAATGCACCGGAAGAATCAAGGTGTTGGTTTTGAGTGAAAGTTCAATGCCAATGGAGTTGAGTGGGAAGAAGATCAATACCCCAAGACAAAGTTTGTCCCTCAACAATAGAAGTATACTTCTTTCAAGGGGACACAAGCTCAAGATGATCTTCCACCACAAGACTACGAGCAAAAAGGCAAGGACAAGCTTCAAGAGGAAATTGATGCATTTGAAGAAGCTCCTAAGACCTTAGTCAAGTGGATTCCCAAGACTAATTCAAGTTCCACTTCATCAAGTACGACTACAACTCCAAGGATTCCCATCAAGATGATGTGGATCCAAAAGAAGAAGAACTAGAGAGTTCTTGAGGGTGACTCCGCCAACATACTTCATTCTTATCATTTTGGCAAGGACAAGTGCAATCAACTTCCACATCTTGCACTAGACGACGGTCGCGCTTCACCACCGCACCGGAGCTACCTCATCTACGCCCTCGCCCACCGCACCGGGTGGTCCACCGACAACATCGGTCGCGGCAACCGACGTGCCTCACAGACACCGAGTTCCACCGCATCAGGTGCGCTTCACCGACGCCGTCTCCCAGCTCACCGGGCCTACTTCACCGAGCACATCATCGCACCTCCGCCCCCCGAGGCCGTTGGGGCTTCACCAACGGTCTCGTCCACCGCATCGTAGCGGTCCGCTGCCACTCAAGATCTGCATCCGTGCGCGGCCAACCAACGCCAGCGCACCACCCTCAACGGCTCTGAAGTGAACCGCACTCTAGCTAGGCGAGCATGCCCAAACGCCGACCCAAAATAGGTATCCACACATCACTCCCTTATGCACTGTTCCGACGATGTTTGGATATCCTTTCACTGCTCTCTTAGCTTACACGCCTATGCAACTCTGACCTTAACTCTTATTTCTTCTGGAGATATCATCTGAAACAAGCAAATCCATATTTTAGCGAAGCATGACGGCACTACGGGATCTGGTACACATCCTGCACACCCGTATAACCTTGTAAGTATCTGTCCTCCGGTACAACATCAAGGTCGATTCCTCTTATTTGATCAACCATTCACCGTGTCAAAAATGCAGAGGGGGATGCAAGGAGCACAAGGCCTGCACATCCAAGCAAGTGGTAACATGGACTTGTACATGGAACATCCCAAGCGCAAGCAGAGCTGCAGTGAGCCTGTACAACGAGCTAGCGTAAGTCACCGCATTTCATTTAATTTGTACTGGCATTTTGTGTATGATTTGTGTGCAGTGGCTGATCCATGAATTCAAGTTACCAGGGGCGAACATTTAACTTAAAAAATACGAAGGCACTTGCACTCCGGAAATCAACATAACTTGAGAAATGTGAAGCTACATGCACTTTGAAAACCAGCTAATGATTCAAAGTAGTTCAGATTATAAACACTAAATGACGCAAGCACCAAATAACACAAAATGCAACATGGTGTACAAGGACTACAAACATGGTCTGTACCTGCTTGAATTATTCGTTCTCTGGCTGAAAATATCGAAGTGTAATTGCACGTATAACCAGTGCGCAAACTGCATATCAATATATCTATCCTGCACAAGTATGCCAATAGTTTCAAACAACAGATTAGAAAAGTATTTATGCTATGTTGTCATGATACGGGGACTTTCTGGTAGATGGCCTCGACGTTTCCTCAAGCTATGAAAATGCACTATAATTTGCTTGTCATCAATGCCTGCAAATCTCTGTCTCTCTCAACATAGTAGATCATCATTAGACACTAAATCCTTCAATGAGCTTGCAATATGCTTGCATTAGATGCCTCATTAGACACTATATGTTCATCACCAGGAGCATGTATAATGTTTGCATCAAATCCTTCATTAGCAGTCTATTCATTAGACACTTCAGGCTCAAGAACAACATGAGCTTGTATGTTTGCACCAGAAACTTAATTAGATACATTAGATTCAGTTAGTTTAGTATTGATTGGGGGAGTTACAAAATAAGTAGAAATTGGTTTCATTTTCTCATAGATTCCCTACATACAAGCAGTTTTACAACACCGTCAGGTTTAACTATTGGCCAAAAATTGAAGAGTTGAATTAGATATAATCAGGGATGTGATGTACCTGCTCGTTGCTCATGCTACTCTTGCAAGCTGCGACTGTCCGTTTGCGCAAGCTCGATGCCATGCCCGTGCTGCCGCCGCTGCCTCCCACGCAGGCTACACCCAGGGTTGGATCTTCATCTTCTTGTCCTTCCGTTCGCTTGAAGCCCGGCGACCGCCCTCCAACGAGGGCGCGAGGAAGTGCTGTGTCGGTCTGTCCAGCGGCGGCTAGGTTAGGACCGAACCAGACTAGAGACTGGAGCGAATGAATTGGGATTTTTCCTGCTGTCGATCGATATGGGAGGCGCTCGTTTGGCCCGCGAGCCTACTATAGGGCCTGCCTTGCACTTATGTTATTGGCCCATCCAAATTGAAACATTTTTCTTCATTTTTTACATTGCCTGCTCGTGCGTTAGGACGAACAAAACTAGCATGGGCCAACCTGGACGACTCAAACTAGGTGCACACTTTCCAGCCACCTGAGGCGGCCGCCCATACCAGCCCCTATGGTGGCGTCGCCCCTTTTTGCGTGTATGATTGGATAGTGAAAAATATTCCAGTGGCGCTTTTGATTTACCCACAGAATGGTTGAATTGCTTGTTTCTATGAACTGGGTTCGCCAATAATGTGAAGGATGCCAGTCTTTTCATCCTATTGTAGATTGCTTAGATCTCTATATGCCAAAAGTAATCGCATGAAATATACAGTAAAAGCCAGTGTGATGTGTTTGGCTACAACTAGTCTGACTACACGTCCTCATATAACATATCAAGGATGCACCATCTTACCAGATTAACCATTCGACTTACCCATGTAGTGTGGGAAGAAAGAAGTATTGGGACTGTGTATCCAAGCAATTGATGCCATGGACTCCTTCATACAACCTTGTAAGCGAAAAAGAAGATGCAGTGTGCCTGTACAAAGAACTAGCGTAAGTTCAGTTACCTGCTTCTCGGAATTTTAGTTAGCCACTTATTGCAAAATTGAACAATTACATTGCTTGGCTTAATTTAGTTTGCTACTAATTACATAATGGCACAACCTGTTAATCATATTGTAGACTGCGCCTATCTATGTATTTGATACTTACTGTTAAGAATTACCTGTTTGCCTTAACTTAAATATCTACTTGTTTGTTTAACTGCTTTGCTGCTGCAACAGCGGGTTACAATGATGTTAATAACTACTTTTCAGCATCCAATTGAAACTCTTTAATTCCTTGTTTGTTTAACTGGTTTGCTGTTATAACTCCCATTTGAGATGTTTTGCTAACTTCAACTTTTCTGAATCCAATCGGAACTTTAATGGCAAAATAGGTTAGCCCAAGATCAAAGAGCGAGGTCCCCATGGACGTTGCATCATCCCACAGCAGTGGCACCGGCCCAATCGTGCATTATGAATTGCCAACTGCTGATGCTCTAGAGGCTAAACTAGTGGTAGAAAGAGATTCTGCTTCTGCACTTAGAGATGAAGTTGACATGTTGAGGAAGCAAACAACACAATCACAAGCAGTACTCAAGACAACCATTAAATATTTGGTGGATTTCAAAACGAAGCAAGCTAAGACTGGCCAGATTGTTAAGGTCCTGAAGGAAAAAGGAAATTAAATTCCTACTTGGTAAATCATAGGTGAAATGTTCTTTCCATAGTTGAATAACCTTTGTGTTGTCTGTTCATGTAATCAATCAAACCATTTGTTTTAGAGATCATGTAATAATTGTTTTTTTGTTTGTAATTTTATTTGAGCACAAGTTTGTATTAATTGATAAGACTCGGAGACATTTCATTTGGATTGATGTGCCAGACCTACAAATATGCCAATTGGGCTGAATGTGCATTCAACAATAGTAGTATAGATGGACCATAAGTGGCATGCATCGGAAAGGGCCAAGATGCTGGCTAAAAAAAGGATGCTGTTGTAGCAAAAAAAAAGTACAGCGGCCTGGCTTATGTATGTTAGTTAATATTATTGATCCATATACTCTATAAGTGTTTATATGTCTGTTAGTTCCGTACATTCTTGGTTGATTGACTCGGTATTTGAATCTTGATACATCGCTTGTGTACATATCTAAATGGGAGTACACATTATGCTGCATGTGACATTTGAGTTGGACATGAAGTGTTCCAAATATTCGAATTCACCTTAAACCGGATTCTAGTTTCTGAATTTGAGTATCGGCATTTGTAAACCATATATTCATATATGACAGTGGAATACATCTTTGTCGTCCTTTCGAAGATATATAAAAACACATAGAATGATTTATGAAGATTCATATAGGAATAAAAAATGGATTCAAATTTAGTTGCCAGGGTAAACGTGGATGCTTATTGTCCCAAAATTCGACAGAAACAACAAAATGTCCACTCCCACATCGGCTGCCCGAAGCCAAGTGTTTGGGAGATGGAAATTACTGTCTACCCATTACACGGACAATCCATCGGCCCGATTTCCACTACTCTAAATAGGGGTAGGTTAGTAACTTCAATTAGATGTGACACGACCGCCTCTGAGTCCATTCCGACACGGTGGGCGTCAAACATGGGCGGCAAAACTCTTTTGATTCAAGCTCGTCCGAAAGACCTCTGTTTCTCCCTCCATTCCCCATTCATACACGATGGGCGGCAAAACACCCTCTCCTCGTCCGAAATAGATGCAGGCTAATATTTTAAATAGGGGCAGATGTGTAACTTCCATCAGACGTGACACAACCGCCCTACCTGTCAGCCCCGTTCATACACCATGGGCGCCAACCGTGGGCGGCAAAACACTCTCTCCTCGCCCGAAATAGTTATGGACAAATATTTGGGAGATGCGAGATTACCGTCCTATCCCCAACCGACAAGACGTCCAAATTTGAAACGGGGGATGAGTTCGTAACTTTCCCATATTTCAGACAGGCGCGTCCCAAAAACATGGTTCCCCGTACCTCTCCCTCCATTTTCCCATTCATACACTGTCCGCGCTAGAACACCCCATTCCCACACCAGCCTCCATCCGCCACCCCATCCATCACCACCGTCCTCCACCACATCCATCGCCACCGTCCTCCACCATGCCGGAGCGCCTACCAAGACCGCGTCGTCCACTTCTAGAGATGGACATTTCTCATCCATGGCGACGGACCAATAGCCTTGCATCACGTCCTCTCACTTCATCGGCGCCGTCGTCCTCTTTGCCGGGGCCGCTCACACGACCTTCTCTTCCACCGCAACGGGACTTATCCCCCAATGCACCCGTCTACCATCATAGATCTGCTTCAACGCCACTGACAGCCATCGCAACCCAGATGCCTACACGGCGCCGCAAGAGAGGTGGTACTTCATATCTCCTCAACTTTTTGATCTCAACCAGAAAATAGATCTTAACTTGGTTACTCTACTTTCTTTTCAGCTCTTAGAATTTAGTTCTTAGTTCGAAGCAAACAATGGATGCTAAATATCATTTCTCCGGTTTGCAGCTTCAAATCTGCCATGGCACAGCCATAATACGGTTTAATTGATCATGCTTAGGGTTTAATTGATCATGTTGGTTCCGTGGTGGTTTCTTTAATAGAAATCAGAGGGGAAACCCTCTTTTGCTAAAAAATATATGCTTAGAGTTTCCCCCTTTTATGATCACTATACGATCATAATACATGCTTCGTGTCATAATAACACTGCTCCACCCATCAAGCTAAACAAGCTTAGTTGTTCAAATACGAATCTGATATTATTAAAACAGAGTTGTTTAATTGGTCAGCTAAATGTTCCTAAATTAGTTTCAAAAATGCATGTTCACCGCTCGGGTGTGTATCTCTGTGTGTGGTCTGGTCAGCACTGTTGGGGAGGTGAACTTTGCATATGCAGGGGTTTATAGGGAGACACTCTCCGAGTTGAAACCGCAATGCATTCCATAGATAATCTGACTACTTTTTATGTTTTCATGAATCTCATATTCTGAATAGCATCATAATGATTATGAGCTTGCGCGCATGAAAAGAATAAAGCAGAACAATGCCATGGCTATCAAACTTGGCATTAAGGGATTGAAATCAAGTCCGGATGCAATGCAATGCAAACACTCTCCACCTACAGATTCATGCTCAAAATATGATCCTAACAGTGATTCTGAGCTAGAGGGAGACCTAAATCAATGTAGCTCCCTAGTGGAGGAGTCAGAGGAAGATGCCCTATCTTATTCACCCATCAAGGTACTTACTCTAACTTTCCAAGGTTACATTGCTCGCACATATCTTGCAACTGATGCTTTGCATTGCTTCTACTTTGTTGAACTGCCATTTGCTTAGTTTACATATCATGTATGTGAATACGCCCTGCCTATCCATTTTCAGTACATATTCCATCTGTCATCATACCATATTTATCCATTCAAATGCTATTCTTGTGTATCAGACGTTCAAAAGGAATAGGGCGATTGCTGATCATGGAGGAGCACAAGCAAAGTATTTGGAAAAGGTAGTGGCACCTAATAAATCAAATAGCCCATTAGGTGTAGTTGCAATATCACCTGACCCACAAAATAACCCAACTCTAGCAGACTCTAGCCCTACTACACTGGTCATTTCTGATGCCCCAACTCAGCAGACCCCAACTACAGCAAATAGTATGATTATGCCAGTTGACATAGCACCAGCTGTACGATGCAAAACCCCCATTCCAGCAAAGAGTACACCAAATCCAGTTGCCAAATCCCTTTTCGAACCAAAGAGAGCCCCAATTGCAACAAATAGGACCCCTGTTCCATTTCTTCCTAGTTTAGAAGACGAAGCTTATGTTGTTGTCAGGAACTTTGTGCACATCTTTCCTTCATGGAAAGATTATACCGCAGACACAGAACAATTTCCAGTCTTCCTCCGCAACTTATGCGTAAGTAATGTACTAATGTTATTCATGGTCATTACTGCATATGTTTCTGCTGATAGAAGACACAAGATTTCATTCTTTTAAATAGGCGAGGCGCAAACTGGATTGTGTTGATGAGCAAGGGATGGTTGCGCTTTTCAAGCACTCGTTGATGAAGTATCGTTCCTACCTGAGGCAAGCGCACTTCGATGGCAAGCCTCTAAAAGAAATTTCTGTAAAGTCTCCAGTGCTACATTTATCCGACGGTGACTGGAATAATCTTGTTACACATTGGTCTCGGCTGCAGCGTAAGGTACTGTCTATGATATCACATCACAATTTGAACTACATTTCTGCATTTTCCTTAATGTCTCACTTGTACGAAAACTGTTAGTAGAAGAACATTCGTTCTCAAGGGACCACAGAATCTCGCAACTATACTGCACACTGCATTGCTCTTGTGAGTACCTCTTGCCCTGTATGACCATACTTACTTTCATAGCTGTTTGATTATGTAGCATCACTGCACATGTTAGCCTCGTAATCGTCCATTTGGTGGACATTATAAGATCCGTATGGACTCTTACATAAATTTAGAATCAACCCAATGCTTTTGAAGAGGTTTAGCTCTGCAGTCCTCT
This sequence comes from Triticum urartu, assembly GCF_003073215.2. NCBI lineage: Eukaryota > Viridiplantae > Streptophyta > Magnoliopsida > Poales > Poaceae > Triticum > Triticum urartu. The sequence goes on from NC_053023.1 coordinate 202,726,716, forward strand.
TGTAAGGACTGAACGTGGTCTATCACTGTACTTACATTAACAGCTACTCCCTCCGTCCCATAATATAAGAACGTTTTGTACAGTACACCAGTATTCAAAACACTCTTGTATTATGGGAAGAGGGATTGTTCATTTTGTAGCATTCTGCATCTTATCTCCCTCGCCCACCATTTACTAAAAAAGATCAGATCTATATTTAATCTTACCAACAAGTAGAATACACAGACAATGCCAGTGCAGAAGTGTAGCCCATTGCTCTTGTCAGTACATTTTGTCCTATAACGCTTGTACTTCCAGGGATTGGTAGTTGATTATGTAGCATCAATCTGCATCTTATCTTCATTATCCTCTATCCCTTCCAGTATTATCATATCTATAATTACTCTCTACAAAATGTAGAGTACAGGCAATGCTTATGAAGAAGATTCTGTGCTGAAATTCTTGAGTTATCCTTCCCTTGCCATGGAGAAGGGCATTATAAAGCCGGTGTTAACTGTTAATGTAAGTCAGTCCTTCTAAAGCCTTTATCCTCAACTACTATTTAATTTGCTCATACTCCCTATCGTTTAGTGTTGTTTAGTTTGCTGTTTCTACCAAAATGCATGTTCGTAAGAACCGTAAGTTCTAAGTTTTACTTGTAAAACCAAATTCCTTATTCATACCATGCACATTACTTAATACTCCCTATATGTATGCTTGTTTTTGTGGATCTATAATCCAGTGTGTGGTGAAGCAGCCCACGTTTGCACCTTGTCATCTCCTGTTTTATCTTACTAATGTGGCTGATGATATGAACAACATGCCATGCACATTATCCAAAATAGATACAATGATTTTCTTTGCCCTTCATCTATGCTTGTTATGTTGACATGGTAATCCAGTAGTGTGGTGAAGCTCCCTGCATTATGAACAATGCCAAATTATGCTATTGATATTTTGAACATACTCTTTATTTTCTAATTTGAAATTGGATAGAATTGACAGAACAATTATCATCTTTGTTTATACACGTGCAAAACCTATCATCTCTCTGATTTGTTTCAGGGTGATATGCCTGATGGCATGCACAAGTCTGCTGAAGGCTAGACAAACCCAACATATATTGTAGCAAAGAAGGCAAATCATCTTGAAGATAGCGAGACAACCCCAAAGTCTTGTCTTGATGCAGTGTTCAAGTTACTTGAGACTAACAGTCAGACAAGCTCATAGAATTCGTTGTCTGAATCAGTTCGACTTCTTCAGTCCCAAGTTCTAGCAGAAAGGCATTCTGCAACTCAACTTCGAGTTGAAGTCCTATCTCTAAGAAAGATTGCGCAGAACACCAATGAGAACCTCATCGCTAAACAGCTACACCTGGAAGCTATGACCGACATGCTAGGCCGGTCTCACAGCCTTGCTCAGCAGCTTGCGCAGCAGTTCCCCCACAAGGCTAACCTTTCTTGAACTGTCTTGGAAATGGTCTCGGTTCAGCATTATTTTGTTACGCTGCAATGGTGCCCAGTTTTTGTAATCTGCTTCTTCGTTGTGCTTTATGATCACTGGTGGCGAACTTTGATGCCCAGTGGATGTAATATACCTTAAATCCTTTATTGTGTAGTGTAGGTTTATTCTTAGTTACTATGCCGTAATTTCTTTATTGTATAGAGTAGGTTTGTTCTTAATTCCTACTAGTTACGCAGCAGCCCGAAATGAACCCCGGCCCATGATTGTGCGAATCAAATCACAGGCTTTTAAGAGGCCAAAATTGTCTGGGTCCTTGTTTGGCCCAATCAGATATCGGCTCCGAGCAGGCCGGATGCAAACCGGGCCGTAGTTAGGCCCAACTATATGACGGGCTTTTAACATGCCGAAATTAATATAGGGCTGAAATGTTAAACGGGCCCTTAACAGGCCAAAACTAATATCAGGCCGAATTACTAAGTGGGCCTTTAGCAAGTGGGCCCAAAAGCATAGTGTCCAATTGACAAGCCGAATCTGATATGGGCCATAATTGAGCCCAAAGCCTCTTAAAGGGCCGGACCAGATCTGGGCCGTAATTTGCCCAGAACGTGGTAGGCTTTTAACGGGCGGGATCTCATATGGGCCACTATTAGGCCCGGAGCGTGGCAGGCCATTAATGGACCAGATCAAATATGGGCCGACATTTGGCCCAAAACATGGCAGCTAGTTAATGGGCCGGCCTACTAGGGTCCTCAAAATCTTGTGGGCCTACAGCTAGGCCGGCCCATTAATGTCGGCAAAATCTCGTGGGCCTTTAGCTGGGCCGTCCCATTATGAACCGCAAGAATCTTGTGGGCCTTTACCTGGGCCGGCCCATTATGGCACAACAAAATCTTGTGGGCCTTTACCTGGGCCGGCCCATTATGGCCCGCAAAATCTTGTGGGCCTTTAGCCGGGCCAGCCCATTATGGTCCGCAAAATCTCATGGGCCTTTAGCTAGGCCGGCCCATTATGGTCCGCAAAATCTTGTGGGCCTCTAGTTGGGCCAGCCCATTTAAACTTGTTGGGCCGTGCCACATGTCGACGTATCATAGGCGCCTTCTGTCCAGTGAGTGGATGAGATCTGTCCTGACGATGAGCCGACACGTGTTTCCTCTAGCCAATGATGATTTTACACGTGGAAAATCCCCATTGGTCGGGGCTGTTAATGGGTTATCGGATCCAAAACCCGACCCGATAGCTTAACGGCGTTCCGTTACGGTGGATGCCACGTGTCGGTCACCCTTGACGAAAGCACTTCTGTGACGCGCGATTTATCGTCATGGAAGTGGACACTTCTGTGATGATAATTTTGGTAATGTCATGGAACACTTCTACGACAGCACAGGTATGACTATCTTGATTCTGTCATAAATTTGTCATGGATGTACATGCATGACAAAAAAGCGACCTACTGTGACAAACACGTATCATCACGGAAGTGTATTTTTTTGTAGTGTGGGAGATGAACACAACACTCTCGTTGGGTTCGGGAGTAGGGACGACCTGCCCTCGGGCGGGCAGCCTATGCGAAATTTCGGAGGTCAGATATCTGACTTCTCTCAACTTCTTGATGTCCTCCTCTGTGACGGAGGAAGGCATCCACCGACCTTGAAGGTTGGATCCGGACATAGTTGAAGGTCCGACGCACCTGACTTGAGCTTTGGGTGTTAGAACTCGAGGCGGGGGAAGGATTTGATTGAGCGCGGGAGGGAAAAAAAGAAAAAGCATTGTCCACTTTATAAAGAGGGTGAATATCAGGCGTCCTCCTCGTGGTCGTTTGAGACTTACCTAAGATCTAGGAGTCATACCAACAGGCACGGTTGGGTTACCCACGTTTGTATTGATGAGAATCCTGTGATAAGGGGAACACGATCTCTTCTTTGACAAGACGTATCAAGAAAACCGCCTCGCGATATGTGCGGAGCTGGTTGAGAAAAACGGTTCGAATAATAACCGGGCCATGGTGTGATGTCATACTGTCAAAACGCGTCAGCAGATTAGATTTTTGGTAATATTATTCTCTCTACGGTGGTATCTGGAACTTATTTTGTAGGGTCGGACACTATCCTTGCATTCAAACTCTTCCATGGTGTATTCGGAGGAGGAACCCGCCTTGCAATGCCGAAGACAACACTGCGCGCCGGACTCATTGTCATTGAAGCCTGGTTCAGGGGCTACTGAGGGAGTCCTAGATTAGGGGGTCTCCGGACAGCCGGACTATATCCTTTGGCTGGACTGTTGGACTATGAAGATACCAGATTGAAGACTTCGCCCTGTGTCCGGATGGGACTCTACTTGGCGTGGAAGGCAAGCTAGGAAATACGGATATGTATATCTCCTCCTTTGTAACCGACCTTGTGTAACCCTAGCCCCCTCCGGTGTCTATATAAACCGAAGGGTTTTAGTCCGTAAGACAACATACAATCATACCATAGGCTAGCTTCTAGGGTTTAGCCTCTTTTATCTCGTGGTAGATCAACTCTTGTAATACTCATATCATCAAGAACAATCAAGCCAGACGTAGGGTATTACCTCCATCAAGAGGGCCCGAACCTGGGTAAACATCGTGTCCCCTGCCTCGTGTTACCATCCGCCTTAGACGTACAGTTCGGGACCCCCTACCCGAGATCCGCCGGTTTTGACACCGACAAAAGGCATGGAACACTTCAATAGAAAGAAAATTAAATTACCTTATGAATCTATTATGAGAGCCACTTATGGATCGCCTACCAAAGATGGCAATACCTAGATCTATCCTTGCTTTTTATGCCTAGCTAGGGGCGTTAAACGATAGCACTTGTTGGGAGGCAACCCAATTTTATTTTTATTCCTTCCTTTTTGCTACTGTTTAGTAATAAATAATTTATCTAGCCTCTGTTTTTGTTGTGTTTTTTGTGTTTAATTAGTGTTTGTGCCAAGTAGAACCGTTGGGAAGACTTGGGGAAAGTCTTGTTAATCCTGCTGTAAAAAACAGAAACTTTAGCGCTCACGAGAACTGCTGCCATTTTTATTTGGAAAGTTCTATTTAGTTAATTATTTTTGCAGATGATTAATAGATAAATTCCTCACGTCCAGAAATTTATTTTAGAATTTTTGGGGTTACAGATCTTGCTCTAGCTACAGATTACTACAGACTGTTCTGTTTTTGACAGATTCTGTTTTTCGTGTGTTGTTTGCTTATTTTGATGAATCTATGGCTAGTAAAATAGTTTACAAACCATAGAAAAGTTGGAATACAGTAGGTTTAACACCAATATAAATAAAGAATGAGTTCATTACAGTACCTTGAAGTGGTCTTTTGTTTTGTTTCGCTAACGGAGCTCACGAGATTTTCTACTTTAAGTTTTGTGTTGTGAAGTTTTCAAGTTTTGGGTAAAGATTTGATGGATTATGGAACAAGGAGTGGCAAGAGCCTAAGCTTGGGGATGCCCATGTCACCCCCAAGATAATCTAAGGACACCTAAAATCCAAAGCTTGGGGATGCCCCGGAAGGCATCCCCTCTTTCGTCTACTTCCATCGGTAACTTTACTTGGAGCTATATTTTTATTCACCACATGATATGTCTTTTGCTTGGAGCGTCTTGTATGATTTGAGTCTTTATTTGTTAGTTTACCACAATCATATTTGCTGTACACACCTTTTGAGAGAGACACACATGATTCGGAAATTATTAGAATACTCTATGTGCTTCACTTATATCTTTTGAGTTATATAGTTTTGCTCTAGTGCTTCACTTATATCTTTTAGAGCACGGTGGTGGATTTGTTTTATAGAAACTATTGATCTCTCATGATTCACTTAGATCATTTTGGGAGTCTTAAATAGCATGGTAATTTTCTTAAATAATCCTAATATGCTAGGTATACAAAATTAATAATAAAATTCCCTTATGAGTGTGTTGAATACTATGAGAAGTTTGATACTTGATAATTGTTTTGAGATATGGAGATGGTGATATTAGAGTCATGCTAGTTGAGTAGTTGTTAATTTGAGAAATACTTGTGTTAAAGTTTGTGATTCCCATAGCATGCACGTATGGTGAACCGTTATGTGATGAAGTCGGAGCATGATTTATTTATTGATTGTCTTCCTTATGAGTGGAGGTCGGGGACGAGCGATGGTCTTTTCCTACCAATCTATCCCCCTAGGAGCATGCGCGTAATACTTTGCTCTGATATCTTGTAGATTTTTGCAATAAGTATGAGTTCTTTATGACTAATGTTGAGTCCATGGATTATACGCACTCTCACCCTTCCACCATTGCTAGCCTCTCTAATACCGCACACCTTTCGCCGGTATCATACACCCACCATATACCTTCCTCAAAACAGCCACCATACCTACCTATCATGGCATTTCCATAGACATTCCGAGATATATTGCCATGCAACTTTCCACTGTTCCGTTTACTATGACACGCTCCATCATTGTCATATTGCTTTGCATGATCATGTAGTTGACATTGTATTTGTGGCAAAGTCACCGTTCATAATTCTTTCATACATGTCACTCATGAGTCATTGCATATCCCGGTACACCACCGGAGGCATTCGCATAGAGTCATATTTTCTTCTAAGTATCGAGTTGTAATTCTTGAGTTGTAAGAAAATAAAAGTGTGATGATCATCATTATTAAAGCATTGTCCCAGTGAGGAAAGGATGATGGAGACTATGATTCCCCCACAAGTCGGGATGAGACTCCGGACGAAAAAAAGAAAAGAAAAAAGAGGCCATAAAAAAGAGAAGGCCCAAATAAAAAAATTGAGAGAAAAAGAGAGAAGGGACAATGCTACTATCCTTTTACCACACTTGTGCTTCAAAGTAGCGCCATGATCTTCATGATAGAGAGTCTCCTTTGTTATCACATTCATTTATTAGTGGGAAATTTTCATTATAGAACTTGGCTTGCATATTCCAATGATGGGCTTCCTCAAAATGCCCTAGGTCTTCGTGAGCAAGCAAGTTGAGCTTTCATATACTTATAGCTCTAGTGCATCCGTTGCATGGCAATCCCTACTCACTCACATTGATATCTATTGATGGGCATCTCCATAGCCCGTTGATACGCCTAGTTGATGTGAGACCATCTTCTCCTTTTTGTCTTCTCCACAACCACCATTCTATTCCACCTAAAGTGCTATGTCCATGGCTCACGCTCATGTATTGCGTGAAGATTGAAAAAGTTTTGGGAATGTCGAAAGTATGAAGCAATTGCTTGGCTTGCTATCGGGGTTGTGCATGATTTAAATACTTTGTGTGGTGAATATAGAGCATAGCCAGACTATATGATTTTGTAGGGCTAACTTTCTTTGGCCATGTTATTTTGAGAAGACATAATTGCTTAGTTAGTATGCTTGAAGTATTATTAGTTTTATGTCAATATTGAACTTTTGTCTTGAATCTTTCGGATCTGAATATTCATACCACAATTAGGAAGAATTACATTAAAAATATGCCAAGTAGCATTCCACATTAAAAATTCTATTTTTTATCATTTACCTACTCGAGGACGAGCAGGAATTAAGCTTGGGGATGCTTGATACGTCTCCAATGTATCTATAATTTTTGATTGCTCCATGCTATATTATCTACTGTTTTGGACATTATTGGGCTTTGTTATCCACTTTTATATTATTTTTGGGACAAACCTATTAACCGGAGGCCCAGCCCAGAATTGTTTTTTTGCCTATTTTAGGGTTTCGAAGAAAAGGAATATAAAACGGAGTCCAAATGGAATGAAACTTTCGGGAACGTGATTTTTGGAACGAACAAGACCCAGGAGACTTGGACCCTACGTCAAGCAACCAACAAGGAGGCCACGAGGTTGGGGGGCGGGGGCGCGCCTACCCCCCCCCACCCCAGGCGCGCCCTCCACCCTCGTGGGCCCCCTGTGTCTCCATCGACGTACTCCTTCCTCCTATATATACCTACGTACCCCAAACGATCAGATACGGAGCCAAAACCCTAATTCCACCCCCGTAACTTTCTGTATCCACGAGATCCCATCTTGGGGCCTGTTCCGGAGCTCTGCCGGAGGGGGCATCGATCACGGAGGGCCTACATCAACACCATAGCCTCTCCGATGAAGTGTGAGTAGTTTACCTTAGACCTTCGGGTCCATAGTTATTAGCTAGATGGATTCTTCTCTCTTTTTGGATCTCAATACAAAGTTCTCCCCCTCTCTTGTGGAGATCTATTCGATGTAATCTTCTTTTGCGGTGTGTTTGTTGAGACCGATGAATTGTGGGTTTATGATCAAGCTTATCTATGAAGAATATTTGAATCTTCTCTGAATTCTTCTATGTATTATTGGTTATCTTTGCAAGTCTCTTCGAATTATCAGTTTGGTTTGGCCTACTAGATTGATCTTTCTTGCAATGGGAGAAGTGCTTAGCTTTGGGTTCAATCTTGCGGTGTCCTTTCCCAGTGACTGTAGGGGCAGCAAGGCACGTATTGTATTGTTGCCATCGAGGATAACAAGATGGGGTTTTCATCATATTGCATGAGTTTATCCCTCTACATATGTCATCTTGCTTAAAGCGTTACTCTGTTCTCTTGAACTTAATACTCTAGATGCATGCTGGATAGCAGTCGATGTGTGGAGTAATAGAAGTAGATGCAGGCAGGAGTCGGTCTACTTGTCTCAGACGTGATGCCTATATACATGATCATACATAGATATTCTCATAACTATGCTCAATTCTGTCAATTGCTCAACAGTAATTTGTTCACCCACCGTAAAATACTTATGCTCTTGAGAGAAGTCACTAGTGAAACCTATGGCCCCTGGGTCTATCTTTATCATATTAATCTGCCAACACCTAGTTATTTTTATTGCTTTTATTTTACTTTGGATCTTTATCATAAAAATACCAAAAATATTATCTTATCATATCTATCAGATCTCACTCTCGTAAGTGACCGTGTAGGGATTGACAACCCCTTATTGCGTTGGTTGCGAGGATTTATTTGTTTTGTGTAGGTGCGAGGGACTCGTGCGTAGCCTCCTACTGGATTGATACCTTGGTTCTCAAAAACTGAGGGAAATACTTACGCTACTTTGCTGCACCACCCTTTCCTCTTCAAGGGAAAACCAACGCAAGTGCTCAAGAGGTAGCACGCGTCAAGGGGGACTCTTGAGCATCGCGACTCAGGAGCCTAACTGGTCACGTAGCCCCTCACTCCTTGGTCCGTCCTAGTCTCTGGTTGGCCCAATGGCGGTTGAGGTATGCGCGGGGCCGGGCTCTGGCGACGCAGAACGCAAGCAAATAGGAAGGAAATCGCAAAATCTCGAAGCAAATATTACAAGCATATTGTTCTCACAATTCCAAATGAAAAGTCTAAATGCCTCCACGAGGCCTGATACATGTCGCAGGAAACAAAAGCTGATACTAAGGGGAATCCTATCTACATCCTTCTATGGTGGACACCATCATCAAGAGTGGGCCACGGGAGGCCGGCTCCAACCCCATCCAGATCAGCGGCGGCGGCGACCGGATGCCACAGCTCTGCTCCGAGCGCAGCGAGAGCTCGGGGGCACGTAGCTGTCATCGCTCGTCTCCGGAGTCTCATAGAGCTCAGGAGAGCTGCTGGACTCCCAAGGGCTGCTGTTGCTAGAGTGGCTGCGAGCGGGACGCGCGTCAGCCTCACGCTCCTCTCCAGAGCAGCACTCCAGGCAGCGGCCCTCAGCATCGAAGACCTTGAAGAAGAGTGTGGAGACGCCGTCGTACTCGAAGTGGATCGCGAGGGCGCCCCTCGCACGGCAGACCCGCGCAATCTCGCCCTAGCCGTGAGTCATGAAGATCTTGCCGGTGGGGACTGCTTCGATCTCCGATCTGGTCGCTGGAGCGCTGTAGTCGGCGTGTTGCAACCAGAGCTCGAGAGGCCCCCTTGGCGGCATCACGTTGGAGAAGAACCGCGGGAAGCGGATCTAGGAGCTTGGAGGCATCGGCGCCCACAGCACCAACTCGCGCGAGGAGTCCGCGTTGTGAACCCCAGGGGTGACGACACGCGTCGCCGTGGCGCGGCGACCCTGGATGCGGCGTGGCGGCGCTGCTCATCACTTCGTCCTCCCGAGCCCTCGGCTCAGGCATACAAGGGCAGCGGGTACCCCGGAGGAGGCAGCTCGCACCAAGGCCTCAACACCACCTGCATCGCCGCTTCATCACGGTGATGGATCGACCTTTTCTACGGCGGAAGAGGCCCCGTATCATCACGGGGATCCTTTCCTTTCTCTTCAGTAGAAAACTTTCTGATGGGCGCCATTGTTGTCATCAGTGGAGCAAGGAGGAAGAAGGAAGCAAGCGAGGAAAAGATGGGCAACAGGGGCTCCACCCCCTCCCCATTTATGGCAAGAGAAGGCCAACTGGCGTCTCCCACGATCGCAGGTAATGATGGTTTTCCCTGCATGTCGCAGGGACTTGTCAAGTCATGCAGTTGCCGAGGCAACATGGGGAAGCGCAGACGCCCATGCCCAATCAACCGCCGCGTGTCAACCAAGGCCGCAGGCTTTGGGGGCCCGCGGTGCTCCGAAGTTGACCCTTGGCTTCGCTGCGAAGCCAAGCCTGAGCACACCTTGGGCCCGGGGGCTACTGTCGGCGTTCTGGGAACGGGGTCCCCAGACTTGCCTGCCTGCGGCCCACGACGTGGCTAAGCCAGCAGGCCGTACGACCCATCTTCATCAACAAGGCATCCAAGACCCTCGCGAGGCGGACGACGCAAGGCCTCCTCTGGAGTGCCCTAGCCAGGCAGGCTCACGAGGAGCGGAGATATCAAGGCGGGGAAAACCTCATGAGGCCCTCGTGATGTGAGCTATGACGCACGGCACCAGGCGGGCGCAGGCGCGCACAGCGTCCTTATTTCCTCTTTGGTGCTAAGGAGGCCAGCGCAGACGAAGAGTACCGAGGCATCAGGTGAAGGTTGCTATATTGGTGCAACGAGACCAAGACCAGGAGGACGGCAAGACAGAGGTCATCGTGGAGCCCAAGACGGCGTCACCGCCAGAGCTTTTTCGCAGGCGAAGACCACTTTTGTCAGGATAGCTTGTACTAGCTGTCCCCCTTCAAATTTGCCCGCTGTTGTTGGCTCCCTTCCCGCTCGATATTTGGGAAGAGGACCATGGCCTATATAAGTAGAGCTAGCCACCATAGTAGAGGCATCGCATCTCATCTTAGCTTGATCCAACCCGATCGAGAGCCTACTCACAAGAACACCTCAACCTCAGGAGGCTGTTCTTCCCCTGTACTGTTCATCATCAGCCCTAGAGGCAATCCACCACCACCACACTAGAGTAGGGTGTTACACCATAACGGTGGTCTGAACCAGTATAAACATCGTGTCTTTCTGTGTTGCGAGTTCGTCGAGTACGTCCGCGAGATCTTAGCGAGCTAGGGCGTAGATTGGTGGGAAGGAAAGACTTCGCGTGCACCCCAATGTTCGAACCTTAAGGGTTTGCCGGAACCCGACATCCGATACCCGCAGCTCCTGTAAGGCGTAGGCCGCATCAGCAGTTTAAAACGGCAAGGCGGGTCGTATTGAACGGCGCGGCAACCCGGTGGCGAGTCAAAGTCAGAGGCTGACGAGGTGGCTTGCGATAGCAACTTGAGGTGACTTGCGGTGGAAACAAGACTGATCGGAGGCGACTCGGCGAGTACAAGGACGGAGCATGACCAGGGCAGCTCGGCAGCGGCGCTGGAGGGTCGGCTCAGTTTCGACCACAATCGAGACAAGACAATGTGAAGAGAGCAACACTAGCAAGCAAGCGCGGAGGCTCCTGCCTATATAGTGGAGTACTAGTTTTCTTTTGTCTACCGGAGCCAGCTTGACCTCGTCAATGACTTTCGAGAAGTCTTCCTGCACGTGCCCCGGAGGCGCAGTTGTCGTCATTTTGATCTGAAGCACCGGATTATAACATATAACACGAAAAATTCCACATGACAAGAAACCATAACCTCACTGCCCAATGGAGACAGCATGAATCCCGACGGACAAACTAGACGAGGATCAAAGTTCAAATTAAAGATAAACTCATAGAAAAGGGGTCCATCGATAGATGTCCTAATTAACATAGCCGGCTTGACCTAGATGGCAACCGAGTAGTCTTCGTGCATGTGTCCCCAATGACCAGCGCCTTGGAGGAACTCAGTTGTCGCTGTTTAACCCTTGCAGTGATCCGAAGCACATGACACCTAATATTGCGAGATGACAAAAAACCTTTTTTTAGATTTCTCATCAGAACTACAACCCTGTATAACACAGCCTGCACAATATGTTGATGATAGCCAATCCAGGCGTGTCTACTGGAGTCTGATCACATGCATGGACACACTAATCTTCCGTGTCATACAGGGATCGTCCAGGCACCAACGTTTGTACAACACTTCTCTAGTACTGTCGCTCGTCTCTCTCTTCTATTAACTCACCCAACTTGCGGGGCCGGGGAGTGTGCCTTGATACGTCTCCAACGTATCTATAATTTTTGATTACTCCATGCTATATTATCTACTATTTTGAATGTTTATGGGCTTTATTATACACTTTTATATCACTTTTGGGACTAACCTATTAACCCAGAGCCCAGTGCCAGTTTCTGTTTTTTACCCTGTTTTAGGGTTCAAATAAAAGGAAAATCAAACAGAGTCCAATTGACCTGAAACTTCACGGAACTCATTTTTGGAAGGAAAGAAGCCCAGAAGACTTGGAGTGCACGTCGGGGGACCTGCGAGGAGGCCACGAGGCAGGGGGCGCGCCTACCCCCCTGGGCGCGCCCTCCACCCTCGTGAGCCCCTCGTGGCCCCCCTTGACGTATTTCTTCCGCATATATATCTCCATATACCCTAAAAACATCCGGGGACACAATAGATCGGGAGTTCCGCCGCCAGAAGCCTCCGTAGCCACCGAAAGCCAATCTAGACCCGTTCCGGCATCCTGCCGGAGGGGGCAATCCCTCTCCGGTGTCCATCTTCATCATCCCGGTGCTCTCCATGACGAGGAGGGAGTAGTTCTCCCTCGGGGCTGAGGGTATGTACCAGTAGCTATGTGTTTGATCTCTCTCTCTCTCTCTCTCTCGTGTTCTTGAGATGATACGATCTTGATGTATCACGAGCTTTGCTATTATATTTGGATCCTATGATGTTTCTTCCCCCCTCTACTCTCTTGTAATGAATTGAGTTTCCCCTTTGAAGTAATCTGATCGGATTGAGTCTTTAAAGATTTGAGAACACTTGATGTATGTCTTGCCGTGTGTATCTGTGGTGACAATGGGATACCACATGATTCACTTGATGTATGTTTTTGTGATCAACTTGTGGGTTCCGCCCATGAACCTATGCATAGGGGTTGGCACACGTTTTCGTCGTGATTCTCCGGTAGAACCTTGGGGCACTCTTTGAGGTCCTATGTGTTGGTTGAATAGATGAATCTGAGATTGTGTGATGCATATCGTATAATCATACCCACGGATACTTGAGGTGACATTGGAGTATCTAGGTGACATTAGGGTTTTGATTGATTTGTGTCTTAAGGTGTTATTCTAGTACGACCTCTAGGGCTGTTTGTGACACTTATAGGAATAGCCCAACGGATTGATTGGAAATAATAACTTTGAGGTGGTTTAGTACCCTACCATAATCTCTTCGTTCGTTCTCCGCTATTAGTGACTTTGGAGTGACTCTTTGTTGCATGTTGAGGGATAGTTATGTGATCCAATTATGTTATTATTGTTGAGGGAACTTGCACTAGTGAAAGTATGAACCCTAGGCCTTATTTCCTATCATTGCAATACCGTTTACGCTCACTTTTATCATTCGTTACTGCTACGTCTTGAGCTTGCGTTGGTTTTCCCCGAAGAGGAAGGGATGATGCATCAGAGTAGCGTAAGTATTTCCTTCAGTTTTTGAGAACCAAGGTATCAATCCAGTAGGAGCCCACACTCAAGTCCCTCGTACTTGCACAAAGCGATAGCTACTCGCAACCAACGCGATTAGGGGTTGTCAAGCCCTTCACAGTCACTTACGAGAGTGAGATCTGATAGATAGAATATTTTTGGTATTTTTGATATAAAGATGCAAAGTAAAAAAGTAAAAGCAAAGTAAATAGCAAAACAATATAAAAGTGATGGAGATTGATATGATGAGAATAGACCCGGGGGCCATAGATTTCACTAGTGGCTTCTCTCAAGAGCATAAGTATTCTACGGTGGGTGAACAAATTACTATTGAGCAATTGATAGAATTGAGCATAATTATGAGAATATCTAGGCATGATCATGTATATAGGCATCACGTCCGTGACAAGTAGATCGAAACGATTCTGCATCTACTACTATTACTCCACTCATCGACCGCTATCCAGCATGCATCTAGAGTATTAAGTTAAAAACAGAGTAACGCCTCAAGCAAGATGACATGATGTAGAGAGATAAATTCATGCAATATGAAATAAACCCCATCTTGTTATCCTCGATGGCAACGATACAATACGTGCCTTGCTGCCCCTTGTGTCACTGGGTAAGGACACCGCAAGATCGAACCCAAAGCTAAGCACTTCTCCCATGGCAAGAACTACCAATCTAGTTGGCCAAACCAAACGGATAATTCGAAGAGAGTTGCAAAGATAACCAATCATGCATAAAAGAATTCAGTGAAGATTCAAATATTATTCATAGATAGACTTGATCATAAACCCACAATTCATCAGTCTCAACAAACACACCGCGAAAAGAAGATTACATCAAATAGATCTCCACAAGAGAGGGGGAGAACTTTGTATTGAGATTCAAAGAGAGAGAAGAAGCCATCTAGCTACTAACTATGGACCCGAAGGTCTGAGGTAAACTACTCACACTTCATCGGAGGGGCTAGGATGATGTAGAAGCCCTCCGTGATGATGGCCCTCTTCCGGCGGAGCTCCAGAACAGGCCCCAAGATGGGATCTCGTGGATATAGAAAGTTACGGCGGTGGAATTAGGTTTTTGGCTCCTGTTCTGATTGTTTGGGGGTACGTGTGTATATATAGGAGGAAGGAGTATGTCGGTGGAGCACCGAGGGGCCCACGAGGCAGGGGGCGCGCCCTAGGGGGGGCGCCCCCACCCTCGTGACCACCTCTTTGATCCCTTGTAGTAGGGTCCAAGTCTCCTGGATCATGTTCGGTGAGAAAATCACGTTTCCGAAGATTTTATTCCGTTTGGACTCCGTTTGATATTCTGTTTATCCGAAACACTGAAATAGGCAAAAAACAAAATTCTGGGCTGGGCCTCCGGTTAATAGGTTAATCCCAAAAATAATATAAAAGTGGAAAATAAAGCCCAATATAGTCCAAAACAGTAGATAATATAGCATCGAGCAATCAAAAATTATAGATACGTTGGAGACATATCAGGCATCCCCAAGCTTAACTCCTACTCATCCTCGAGTAGGTAAATGATAAAAAGAGAATTTTTGATGCGGAGTGCTACTTGGCATAATTTCAATGCAAATCTTCTTAATTGTGGTATGAATATTCGGATTAGAAAGATTCAAGAAAAAAGTTTATATTGACACAGAAAATAGTAATACTTCAAGCATACTAACAAAGCATTTATGTCTTCTCAAAATAACATGGCCAAAGAAAGTTATCCCTACAAAATCATATAGTCTGGCTATGCTCCATCTTCCCCACACAAAGTATTTAAATCATGCACAACCCCGATGACAAGCCAAGCAATTGTTTCATACTCTAACTTTTTCAAAACTTTTTCAATCTTCACGCAATACATGAGCGTGAGCCATGGATATAGCACTATAGGTGGAATAGAATGGTGGTTGTGGAGAAGACAAAAAAGGAGAAGATAGTCTCACATCAACTAGGCGTATCAACGGGCTATGGAGATGCCCATCAATAGATATCAATGTGAGTGAGTAGGGATTGCCATGCAACGGATGCACTAGAGCTATAAATGTATGAAAGCTCAAGAAAAGAAACTAGTGGGTGTGCATCCAACTTGCTTGCTCACGAAGACCTAGGGCAATTTGAAGAAGCCCATCATTGGAATATACAAGCCAAGTTCTATAACGTAAAATTCCCACTAGTATATGAAAGTGACAACATATGAGACTCTCTATATGAAGAACATGGTGCTACTTTGAAGCACAATATATGAGACTTGCTATATCATGGTGCTACTTTGAAGCACAAGTGTGGAAAAAGGATAGTAGCATTGCCCCTTATTTATTTATTTATTTGGGCCTTCTCTTTTTTTTTCTTTGGCCTTTTTTCTTTTTTTGGGGACAATGCTATATTGAATGATGATCATCACACTTCTATTTATTTACAACTCAATGATTACAACTCAATACTAAAACAAAGTATGACTCTATATGAATGCCTCCGGGGTGTACCGGGATATGCAATGAATCACGAGTGACAAGTATGAAAGAATTATGAACGGTGACTTTGCCACAAATACTATGTCAACTACATGATCATGCTAAGCATTATGACAATGATGGAGGTGTCATGATGAACTAGATGGTGGAAAGTTGCATGGCAATATATCTCGCAATGGCTATGGAAATGCCATAATAGGTAGGTATGGTGGCTGTTTTGAGGAAGGTATATGATAGGTGTATGATACCGGCGAAAGTTGCACGGTATTAGAGAGGCTAGCAAGGGTGGAAGGGTGGAGTGCGTATAATCCATGGACTCAACATTAGTCATAAAGAACTCATATACTTATTGCTAAAATTTAGAAGTTATCAAAGCAAAGTATTATGCGCATGCTCCTAGGGGGATAGATTGGTAGGAAAAGACCATCACTCATCCCCGACCGCCACTCATAAGGAAGACAATCAATAAATAAATCATGCTCCGACTTCATCACATAACGGTTCACCATACGTGCATGCTACGAGAATCACAAACTTCAACACAAGTATTCTTTAAATTCACAACTACTCAACTAGCATGACTTTAATATTATCACCTCCATATCTCAAAACAATTATCATGCTTCAATCTTTTCTTAGTATTCAACACACTCAAAAGAAAGTTTCACAAATCTTGAATACCAAGCATATTATTATTATTAGGCAAATTACCTTGCTATTAAGAGACTCTCAAATTAATTTAAGTGAAGCATGAGAGATCAATAGTTTCTTTAAAACGAATCCACCATCGTGCTCTAAAAGATCTAGGTGAAGCACATAGAGCAAAATTATCTAGCTCAAAGGATAAAAGTGAAGCACATAGAGCAAAATTATCTAGCTCAAAATATATAAGTGAAGCACATAGAGCAAAATTATCTAGCTCAAAAGATATAAGTGAAGAACATAGAGCATTCTATCA
Source organism: Triticum urartu (assembly GCF_003073215.2). Taxonomy (NCBI): domain Eukaryota; kingdom Viridiplantae; phylum Streptophyta; class Magnoliopsida; order Poales; family Poaceae; genus Triticum; species Triticum urartu. The sequence continues at coordinate 202,743,520 of NC_053023.1, forward strand.
AATTTTAATTCATGTATGGCTCTCTCAAAAGGTGTGTACAAAAAGGATGATTGTAGCATACTAACAAACAAATACACAATAATACAAGACGCTCCAAGCAAAACACATTCATGTTGGTGAATAAAAATATAGCTCCAAGTAAATTACCGATGGAAGTGGACGAAAGAGGGGATGGCTTCCGGGCCATCCCCAAGCTTTGACTTTTTGGTGTCCTTGGATTATCTTGGGGGTGCCATTGGCATCCCAAAGCTTAGGCTTGTCGGTGTTCTGGGAACGGGGGTCCTCAGACTTGCCTACCTGTGGCCTGCGGCGTGGCTCAAGTGGGGGCCCAGCACGGCCCATCTTCATCAGCCCAAGCTCAAGACCCTTGCGGGGCGGACGATAGGAAGCTTCCTCAGAGGCAGCCTCATCAGGCAGGCTCGCGAGGAGTCAGAGAGGTCAAGGCAGGGGTACCTCGCGAGGACCCCATGACGCAAGCCATGACGATCGAGACGAGGCGGGCGCCAGGCAGGTGCCGGCCTGCGCAATGTCCTTGTTTCCCCTTTGGTGCAAAGGGGGCAAGCACAGGCCAAGGCATCGGGCAAAGGTTGCCATTCCGGTGCAACGAGACCAAGACCAGCTGGACGGCAGGACAGAGGTCACCCTGGAGCCCAAGACAGCGTCATCACCAGTGCTTTTGGCAGCCGAAGACCACCTTTGGTCAGGATAACTTGTACTAGATGTTCCCCTTCAAAATGGCCAAGTGTTGGCACCCTTCCCGCTCAATTATTCGGGGAGAGGCCCAGGGCCTCTATAAATAGAGCTAGCCTCCACAAAGGAAGGGGGGACACCTAGGAGAAGAAAGAGATACGGGCAGACAGACATCGAGAGATCTGGTAGAACCCTAGCAGAGAGAGAGAAACCCAGTAGAGACTAAGTAGAACACACCGCATCAGCTCAAGAACACCTCTCGCGAGGCTGTTCTTCCCTTGTACTATTCATCATCAGCCCCTGAGGCAATCCACCACACCACACACTGGAGTAGGGTATTACACCACAACGGTGGCCCAAACCAGTATAAACCTCGTGTCTCTTGTGTTGTTCATCATTTTCATCTTAGTTCGCATGAGAGGATCGGATGTAGATCGGTAGGGGAGAGATCTCCGCACGCACCCCAGTGTTCGAACCTCAAGGGTCTGCCGGAACCTGAAATCCGACATTTGGCGCACCAGGTAGGGGTGCGCCGGAATCTTTCTTCCGCTGTTCGCGTGTGATCTTCCGTCGTGTCCATGGCTGACGCTCGCCGGGCTCGTGCCGAGTGCCGGCTGCTCGCGCCACTCACGTCGCACAGACGGCGCCCGTCGGCGGCCCCCCACGTCGTTCCCCATCGCCCGCCGCCAACGCCGCCACCGGCCCGGTGGGGAACAAGCAGCAGGCCTCGTCCCAGCACCCTTCGGTGCGGCGGGATGGCCGCACCGCCACCCTGTCGCTGACTCCAGCTGGCTCGTCGTCCCACGCCCGTCGCGCACCCATGGATGCGCACGCCTCATTGCTCTTGGCGCGGGAGCTCCTGCACTATCGCCCCGTCGACGACCTCTACGAGGACTGGCTCGCCCGCATCACCGAGCTTGCCAGTGCCACAGGGGGCTCCCCTTTGCGGTCCCTCTCGCTGCTTCGCCCTCCATCCCGTGCAGGGGGCGAGGATCAGGAGGCACCTCCGCCGCCTCCTCCCCAAGAAGGTGCCTTGGCTCCAAGGCGCGCAGCCCCAGGGCAGGACCCTCCACGTCCGATGCTTGCACAGCAAGAAGGGAGCTGCCAAGAGATCCCACGACCTCGGGAAGGTGCTCGAGCGCTCCCAGTGCCGGAACGCCAAGATCGCGCCCCAGTGCCCCCACGACGAGACCCCGCACTACTCCCAGTGGCGGCACGTGGTGACCCGCAAGAACAAGTCCAGCACCAGCAAAGGGCGCCGGCGGCCACGGTGGGATGCCTCGCCTTCACCCCCGAGCTGCATGGCGTCACATGGCCAGGCAAGTTCAAGCCTGACCTCCCTCCCCGCTACGATGGCACAGCGGACCCTGCGGAGTTCCTGCAGCTCTACGAGCTGGGCATTGTAGCCGCCAATGGAGACGAAAAGGTCATGGCGAATTGGTTCCCCATGGCGCTCAAGGATGGCGCCCGCACCTGGCTCCTGAACCTGGCTCCCGGCACGATCTCCTCTTGGAGCGAGATGCGCACCCGCTTCATCGCCAACTTCCAGGGCACTCGCGACCGGCCCCCGGCCGTGAGCGACATGCGCCGCATCAAGCAACAGCCAGGAGAAACCCTGCAGAAGTACATCCAGCGCTTCAACTATGCTCGCCTCAAGATCCCCAAGGTGACTGAAGAAGCTATCATCTCAGCCTTCTCCGACGGCGTGCACGACGTGAAGATGAAGGAAGAGCTAGCAATCCATGAAGACCTGTGCACCTCCCTGGAGTTGTTCAAGTTGGCGACCAAGAGCGCTAGGGCTGAGGAAGGGCGTCTCTCCCTTCTCGAGCTCCCGGCAGCCGACCGGGAAGAAAAGAAGCTCAAGGCCAAAGATGTGAAGCGCAAGGGGGCTGCCGTGCTAGCAGCGGAACCGGACGCCAAGCGAGGCAGGGACCAGCCCGAGTCATCCAAGGGTGGACGGTACTGCGTGTACCACGACCTCCACACCCACAACACCAACGAGTGTCAAGAGCTTAGAGCCGTGCGAGATGGGCGAATCGGCCGACGCCCAGAGCGCAACGACAGGGGCTATGGCCGGGGAGGAGGAAGAGGTGGTGGACGATGGGAAGACCGCGGCCTTCGCCAGGGATGGCGTGACTGCCCTCGCGAGGACCGCTGGCAGGACCAGCCTCGCGAGGGAGGCTGGAGGGACCAGCCTCATGAGGGCCACCCGCACGGCAAAGCAGGCCTCCCTCCTCTGCCGCCTCCACCAAGGAGGAACGAAGACCAACACCAAGACGATGGGGCTGGGGGCTTCCAAGAGCCGCGTGCAATTGCTTGCATCTTGGGTGCCGCCCAGGCCCCAGCCTCACATCGCATCTTCAAGCAGTTTGCTCGCGAGGTGAATGCAGTCCTTCCCAAGCTTGAGGCCACGCGCCCTCTCAGGTGGTCTTCATGCGCGATCACATTCAGTTCGGCAGACCAGCTCAAGTGTGCGGCAACAGCCGGAGTCCTCCTGATGCTTTGCTCCCCAGTCATCAGCAACGTGCAGGTCACTAGGACCCTCATCGATGGTGGGGCAGGACTCAACGTCCTGTCCGTCGAGACGTTCGACAATCTCCAAGTGCCGTACGACCAGCTTCAGCCGACCAAGCCTTTCTCAGGAGTCACCGATGGTTCCACTGTTCCAATTGGGCAGGTTCGCCTTCCGGTCACCTTCGGGCAACGCAACAACTACCGCACCGAGCTCATCGACTTCGACATCGCTCGCATCCGCCTGCCGTACAACACCGTCCTTGGGTACCCAGCCCTAGCCAAGTTTATGGCAGTGACTCGCCATGGTTACAATGTCCTCAAGATGCCAGGAAGCGGTGGAGTCATCACCGTACCTTGTGAAGAAAGGGACGCAGTGTGCTCACTTGAGCGTGCGTTCCAAGTCGCAGCAATCGAAGACCCGGATCACAGGAGCGGGAGGCCTCCCGAGGCGACCCTCAAGAAGAAGAAGACCTCACCTGGCCCGAGCCACAAGGAGGCAGGCACCTCTGGAGGTATTGCGTCAGGATTCGCGCCCGATCAGGAGCGCCGCCCTCTCGCGCATAGGGAGGCGCGCCCGGCGCCCTCCTCAGGCAGGGCTCGGGGGTTCTCTCTTGGAGAACCGCCGACCTTGCCAAGGTCGCGGGGGAGGCGCTCGGGCACCACTTGGAGGGGTGCTTTCAAGCACGCTTCCCTCAGAAAGGTACAAGTCAAAGGAGACCAAACCCTCAGGAGTTCATCGCAAGGAACACCCATGAGCTACAAGAGTCCAGAGTCATGCGCGACAGCCGCCGCTTACCTGCCGAGACCCCACATCCAGGCGAGGATGGAGGACTGCGCGTCTGCGTCGACGTACCAGGGCTCAACCGAGCCGCGTCCCAGGAGCGCCTACGGCCTTCGGCCGTAGGGCACTGTGTGGGACCACCTCACGGCTACGTTCGCATGCCCTTCGGCCTGCCGAGCGCGTTCGCCGCACATCAGCGCCTGTTGAGGAGCATTCTGGAGGCTCAGGAGGTCAGGCGTCGTGCGGTCCTGGCGGAGGTGGCGATGGTCCCCGAAGACCTGCACGTGCCACTGGAGCCTCCCGAGGCCCCTGGGCCTGGGGGCTCATGAGGGCCGACATCTTCACCGCGCATCGCTCACTTCCTCAGCATCACTTTATCTTCAATAGCACCAGATGACATCTTTCAGAGTTCTAATTTTAGCTGGGAGCGCCCACAGGGCTGCACCATTCCCAGGCCGCGTGGGTCCGTCCCCGCGGCATGTATCCATTTTGCTTATGCTCTTTACCTACCTTGTTGGGGGCGCCCCTCGGGCTGCATCATCCCCACGCCGCTCGGGCCCGACCCAGCGGCAGTTGCTTTTCCAGCATTTACCTTAGGGTGAAGTTGTTTTTTCATGCTTAATCTGATTCCCATAATTATCACCTACTACTTGTCGTCATGCAAAGCGCTTGCACGTTAAAAGGGGGGTACCTGAGCATCGCGACTCATGGGCTCCTACTGGCTCTCCAGCCCTCACCCCCTGGCCTTGACCCACGGCATCGCGACCTGTCATACCAGCGGCGGCTGAGCTCGCTCGAGGGCCGGGACCTAAGGACGTAGAGCATTTGCATTCTAACAACCCTGCAGGAACACACCAATTGATAAAGGCCCAGAGCCAGGCGCAACCCGCCTCGAGGTAGGGCCTCGTGAGTCCCGCGCTGGCTCACGGGTGCCAGGATACACCTCTCCTAGCCCTACCGTGCCGGCCACGTGTCAGGGCGGGGCTGTACACGCCCCGGGGGCTCCTCCCGGAGGGGAGCCCCCTCCCATGCACCAGTGGAAGCACCATGCTCCGCGCTGGCTGATGACACTTCCGATGAGCAGCTATGCCCGTACACATACGGAAGCGCTATGCTCCGTGCTGGTGATAAACAACTGAGGGCGGCCCACGGTCGTACCAACCTCAGGGAGCCCAGAGCTCAGTGTCTGGCACCATCGCAATGCCTCCCCTCAGGAGTGCTGCGTGAGGGGGCTGGACACGGGGGCTACGCCCGGGCCTCGCCCGAGCGCACGCCACCCAGCCAGGTCCCTTGGACCTGGTCGTCGCGCGCCACTCCCCGAGCGGAGCCAAGGTACGAAACTCGTTGGAGCGTCAAGGGGGACTCCTGAGCATCGCAACTCAGGAGCCTAACTTGCCACGTAGCCCCTCACTCTTTAGTCCCGTCCATGGTTTCCGGTCGGGGCTAACGCTGGCTGAGGTATGCGCGGGGCCGTGCCCTGCCGACGTAGAGCGTAAGCAAGTAGGAGAGGAAAATGCAAATTCCAGGAAATTCAAAGAATATATTACAAGCCATAAGATTGTTCCACAACACCAAACACAAGTTTAAACGCCTCTGCGAGGCATGGTGCATGTGCAGGAATAAAACAGGATGGAAATCGCGAAGGGATCACTCCCCAGTAACGCCGTCACCGATGGTGGAGTCACGCTGGACGGCTTCGACTCCCGAGGTCGCGAGGCCGGCGGCACCGCACCCGGGCAGGACTCTGGGGGAGCGGAACTTCCCCAGCAAAACCTCGGCTCGGCCTCTCACGGCCTCAGTGGCGGCAGCGGCGGCACGGTCGCCGCTCACGGGCTCCAGCAGGCTGTCGAAGTCGACGTTGGGGTCGCGCAGCTAGACATGGCTGAGGACACGCGTCAGCGCCGCAGAAGACAGGGCACGCGCCTCGGCCTTGACCGTGGGGCCAACGCCGTCTGCGACATCCTCAAGCGCATCAACCAGGAAGGGGAGCAGCTTGGCGGGGCCGTCCTCCGCACCAGCCAACGGCTCCTCCAGGCCGCTCTCATACAGCGTCTTCAGTATGCCTCGAGCCTTCTTCTCCAGCTCCGCAAAGGCCACCCGGTCCTCCGTCAGGACCTTCGCCTTGGCATCCAGCTCGGTCTTCTCCGCCTTCAGCGACCGCTCCAGCATCTCCAGTCGGCTGTGGCGGTCATCAAGCTTGGCGTCCCGGTCCTTGGCGGCAGCCTCCCTAGCCTTCATCTCCTTCTCCTTCTCCTGGCGGCTGCACACCTCCTTAGTGAGCTCGTCGTGCAGGCCCTGCAGCTCGGCCTCAAGCGTCTTGCAGTGGCCCTGGGCAGCTGCAATGTCGCACAGGGCAGCATCGCAAGCGGCCTTGGCTCGGTTGGCGGCCCACCTCTCCTCGTCGGAGGACGACATGGCCTGGCTCAGCACCGCTCGGACGGAAGCAGCAGAACGGGCCCAGCCAGAGGCCAACTCCAGGCGCCCGGCCACCAGACGAGGGTCCGCGCTCAGGAGATCCTCCCGCAGTTGGCTCAGCTCATTGGCAACCTGATCCAGGACAGCGGCGGAGGGAGCAGAAGAGACAAGAACCTGTGGAACAGGCGGAGAAGATGGCAGCGTGACCACAGCTTGGCAGGAAGGGACCTCCTGATCCTTGGCCGCCACGACCGCAGCGTCGGGCACAGTCGACTCCAGGTCTAGCGGGGCCACGGGGGCTGACTCCTCGCCGGGGTGCCCTAGTTGGCCTCGCGAGGGCGGTTGGGTCAGAGAGGCACGGGCCTCGCCGTCCTCTCCCCCAACAGCCGAAGGCGTCACCCTGGCAGGTGGATTCGCCCCAAGCGGGGCCGCAAAAGCCTCCTTCAACCTCTTGGCAGCAGGTGCCGGCCTGGTAAAAGAGCGCAAACGTCAAGCCTCAGCTGCAGAAACCAAGCAGAGCACGAATTGAGCACTTACTGTACGTCGTCCGTGGACTCAAGCAACCTCCGGCCAAACATGAAGCCCGAGAGCCTGCAGCGGGGGTCAGCCTTGGATGGCCCGGAAGCAAAAGGCGCGTCAGGAGGGATGGAGCTGGCCTTGGACCCCCAAGGACCAGAGCAGACTCTGGGGGAACCAGGCTCGACCTGCCCTTCCTCATGACCGAGGAAGAGCCTTCCATTCCTCGCCTGGCGCTGGCTCGTCGTCGTCCGGCATGGAGCGGAGGGCCTGGGACCTGCGCCGAGGGAAGGACTCCCCCCAATCCTCGCCAGTCTCCTCCGAGTCGGACGCTTCCTCCTCCGCCTCTTCTTCCCCCTTTTCCCTGCTGGAGCTGCTGGAGGACAAGTTCACCGTCGCCAACACCGCCAGATCTTCAGGAGCTGCCGCGGGCACCGGCCCTTCACCGTTGAAGGTGGGCATGGCGTTCACCACCTGCTCCCAGTCGTCACAAAGGAACAGGGGGACGGGGCGCCCACCGGGCTCGCCACGTCTCCCCAACCAAGGAATGGAGGGCCGCAGTCAGATCCTCGTCGGTCAGGGCCTGGAGCTCAGGCGCAGGGCGGCGTCTGCTCCTCCAAGCCTCCATAGTGGGAGCGAGTGCTCCTGGAGCGGAGCCACCCGGTGCTTCAAGAACTCCCTCAGGAGCGTGGCCCCGGTCAGCTTCGCCGCCCCCAAGTTGCTTGGCCTCAGGTCTGTGTTCAACCTCCTCAACACCGCCTTCGCGCGAAGGTCGACGAGCTTCGTGCGGGACCATGCGTCAACGGACTTAGGTTGCCCCGTGGGCAATACCAGACGAGGGTGGAGGCGCCCGACATCCATCATGACCCACTTGCTCCGGTAGCCTTCGATCCTCTTCCCAGGCTTCGAGATGGCATTGGAGCTGTAATATGCAATGAAGCTCGCGCATGTGGAGACCTGAGCACCAGAAACCCGGAGGGAGAAAAAGTGGCGTAGCAAGGCCACCGAGGGCTTCACACCAACATGAGCCTCGCAATAGTAGGCGAAAATCGCCAGGAGAAGGACAGAGTTGGGGTGGAGATGCAGGGCCTGCAAGTTGTATTGGCGGAGAACGGCATAGAAGAACTCAAAGAAAGGAGTCACCAGACCGGCGACAATGGCGCTCACGAAGAACGGGTAGAAGGTGCTCCCCTTGCCCTCAGGCTGGTCAGAGCGGACCTTGAGCACAGTCACCCCCTCGCTGCCCTGCGCCACCGTCATCAGGAGCGCGAGGGCGAGGTTCTTCTCCGACAAATTCGGGGAATCCAGGGCCGGCGAGTACCAAGCATTAGCTGGGGACTTGCGAGTCGCCATGGCGTGCCGAATGCGAAGGATTGAGACGGATCTGGAGGATTTCGGGAGCAAGAGGGAGGAAAGCGAGAAAGGGGATCTATGGCAAGACGGACAAGAGCAGGGCAAGTAAGCCTGGCCCGGGCACCCCCTTTTGTCAGTCGTGAAGTTGCCGAGGCGTCGTGGGAAGTGTAGACGCCCACGTCCAATCAACCGCCACGCGGCGCCCAAGGCCACAGGCTGTTAGGGCCCGCGGCGCTTCACGCTTGCCCCTTCGCTTCTCTGCTAAGACAAGCCCGCACGCGCCTTGGGCCCGGGGGCTACTGTCGTTCTGGGAACGGGGTCCCCAGACTTGCCTGCCTGCGGCCTGCGGCGTGGCTCAAGTGGGGGCCCAGCATGGCCCATCTTCATCAGCCCAAGCTCAAGACCCTCGCGAGGGGCCAAGCCTCGCGGGCAGATGACAGGAAGCTTCCTCAGAGGCAGCCTCATCAGGCAGGCTCGCGAGGAGGCGGAGAGATCAAGGCAGGGGTACCTCGCGAGGACCCCATGACGCAAGCCATGACGATCGAGGCCAGGCGGGCGCCGGCCTGCGCAGTGTCCTTGTTTCCCCTTTGGTACAAAGGGGGCAAGCACATGCCAAGGCATCGGGAAAAGGTTGCCATTCCGGTGCAACGAGACCAAGACTAGCTGGACGGCAGGACGGAGGTCACCATGGAGCCCAAGACGGCGTCATCACCAGTGCTTTTGGCAGCCGAAGACCACCTTTGGTCAGGATAACTTGTACTAGATGTTCCCCTTCAAAATGGCCAAGTGTTGGCGCCCTTCCCGCTCAATTATTTGGGGAGAGGCACAGGGCCTCTATAAATAGAGCTAGCCTCCACAAAGGAAGGGTGACACCCAGGAGAAGAAAGAGAGAAGGGCAGACAGACATCGAGAGATCTGGTAGAACCCTAGGAGAGAGGGAGAGAGAAACCCAGTAGAGACTAAGTAGAACACACCGCATCAGCTCAAGAACACCTCTCGCGAGGCTGTTCTTCCCTTGTACTATTCATCATCAGCCCCTGAGGCAATCCACCACACCACACACTGGAGTAGGGTATTACACCACAACGGTGTCCCGAACCAGTATAAACCTCACGTCTCTTGTGTTGTTCATCATTTTCATCTTAGTTCGCACGAGAGGATCAGACGTAGATCGGTAGGGGAGAGATCTCCGCGCGCACCCCAGTGTTCGAACCTCAAGGGTCTGCTGGAACCCGAAATCCGAGAAGGCTCTTGCCACTCCTTGTTCCATGATCCATCAAAAGAATTCACCCAAAACTTGAAAACTTCACAACACAAAACTCAAAATAGAAAACTCGTGAGCTCCGTTAGCGAAAGAAAAAAAAGACCAATTCAAGGTACTGTAATGAACTCATTCTTTATTTATATTGGTGTTAAACCTACTGTATTCCAACTTCTCTATGGATTATAAACTATTTTACTAGCCATAGATTCATCAAAATAAGCAAACAACACATGAAAAACAGAATCTGTCAAAAACACAACAGTCTGTAGTAATATGTAGCTAGCGCAAGATCTGGAACCCCAAAAATTCTAAAATAAATTGGTGGACGTGAGGAATTTATCTCTTAATCATATGCAAAAAGAATTAACTAAATATCACTCTTCTAATAAAAATGAAAGCAGTTCTCGTGAGCACTAAAGTTTCTGTTTTTTACAGCAAGTTCAACAAGACTTTCCCCAAGTCTTCCCAACGGTTCTACTTGGCACAAACACTAATTAAACACAAAAAACACAACCAAAACAGAGGCTAAATAATTTATTTATTACTAAACAGGAGCAAAAAGCAAGGAATAAAAATAAAATTGGGTTGCCTCCCAACAAGCGCTATCGTTTAACGCCCCTAGCTAGGCATAACAAGCAAGGATAGATCTAGGTATTGCCATCTTTGGTAGGCAATCCATAAGTGGTTCTCATGATAGTTTCATATGGTCACTTTATTTTATTTTTTTGGAAAGTGTTCCATGCCCTTTTTTAATGGAAATTGAAATCTAATATTCCCTTCCTTCATATCAATAATCGCACCAACCGTTCTAAGGAAAGGTCTACCATGAATAATAGGGCAAGAAGGATTGCAATCTATACCAAGAACAATGAAATCTATGGGCACATAATTCCTATTTGCAACAACAAGAACATCATTACTTCTTCCCATAGGTTTCTTAATAGTGGAATCCGCAAGATGCAAGTTTAGAGAGCAATCATCAAAATTACGGAAATCTAGTAAATCACACAAAGTCTTGGGAATAGTAGAGATACTAGCACCCAAATCACACAAAGCATAAAACTCATGATCTTTAATTTTAATTTTAATAGTTGGTTCCCACTCATCATAGAGTTTTCTAGGGATAGAAACTTTCAACTCAAGTTTTTCTTCATAAGATTGCATCAAGGCATCAACAATATGTTCGGTGAAGGCTTTATTTCGGCTATAAGCATGTGGAGAATTTAGCACGGATTGCAACAAGGAAATACAATCAATCAAAGAGCAATTTTCATAATTAAATTCCTTGAAATCCAATATAGTCGGTTTAGCAACATCTAGATTTTTATTTCTTTCAATCCCACTTTCATCAATTTCATCATTAAGATCTAAACACTTCGAATTTTTAGAACGCCTTCTAGGTAAAGGAAGATCATATTCAGTTTCATCAAGATTCATATTGCAAAATAAAGATTTAATTGGAGACACATCAATAACTTTTAGATCTTCATCTTGATTTTCATAGGAATTGGAAGAACACGCTTTAATAAAGGCATCCTTGGAAGCACGCATCCTAGCGGTTCTTTCCTTACACTCATCAATTGAAATTCTCATGGATTTTAGAGACTCATTAATATCATGCTTAGGTGGAATAGATCTAAGTTTCAAAGCATCAACATCAAGAGCAATTCTATCAACGTTCCTAGCCAAATCATCAATCTTAAGCAATTTTTCTTCAATCATAGCATTAAAATTCTTTTGCGAAGAAATAAATTCTTTAATATTAGATTCAAAATCAGAGGGCATCTTATTATAATTTCCATAAGAGTTGTTTAGTAATTCCCATAATTATTAGAAGGATTACTAGGATGGCCTAGGATTAAAATTCCCTCTATAAGCGTTGTTACCAAAATTATTCCTACCAACAAAATTCACATCCATAGATTCATTATTATTCTCAATCAAAGTAGACAAAGGCATATCATTAGGATCAGAAGAAACACTCTTAGTAGCAAATAATTTCATAAGTTCATCCATCTTTCCACTCAACACATTACTTTCTTCTATCGCATGCACTTTTTTATTAGAAGTTCTTTCAGTATGCCATTGAGAATAATTCACCATAATATCATCTAGGAGTTTAGTAGCATATCCTAAAGTGATTTTCCATAAAAGTGCCTCCCGCGGCCGAATCTAAAAGATTTCTAGAAGCAAAATTCAATCCGGCATAAAAAATTTGTATAATCATCCACAAATTCAAACCATGAGTAGGGCAATTACATATCATTAATTTCATTCTCTCCCAAGCTTGTGCAACATGTTCATGATCAAGTTGTTTAAAGTTCATTATATCATTACTTAGAGATAAAAGCATCTTTGCATTTGTTCCATGAATCAACACTATTCTTAGGCAAAGACGAAAACCAAGCTTTAGCACGGTCTCTAAGTGAAAAAGGAAATAGCTTCAATTTAACGACATCATTATTGACATCTTTTTTCTTTTGCATATCACATAAATCAACAAAGCTATTCTGATGAGTAGCGACATCTTCACTAGGAAGGCCAGCGAGTTGATCTTTCATAACAAGATTCAACAAAGCAGTATTAATTTCACAAGATCCAGCATCGGTAAGAGGAGCAATCGGAGTGCTAAGGAAATCATTATTATTGGTATTGGTGAAGTCACATAATTTGGTAGTATCTTGAGCCATCGCGACAAACAAGCAATCTAACACACGGGCAAACAAAAAGCAAGCGGACAAAAGAGGCAAATAGAGAGGGAGGATAGAGAGAGAGGGCGAATAAAACGGCAAGGGTGAATTGGGGGGAGAGGAAAACGAGCGGCAAATGGAAAATAATGTAATGCGAGAGATAGGGATTGTGATGGGTACTTGGTATATTGACTTTTTGCGTAGACTCCCTGGCAACGGTGCCAGAAATCCTTCTTGCTATGTCTTGAGCTTGCGTTGGTTTTCCCCGAAGAGGAAGGGATGATGCAGCAGAGTAGCGTAAGTATTTCCCTCAGTTTTTGAGAACCAGGGTATCAATCCAGTAGGAGCCCACGCTCAAGTCCCTCGTACCTGCACAAAGCGATAGCTACTTGCAACCAACGCGATTAGGGGTTGTCAAGCCCTTCACGGTCACTTACGAGAGTGAGATCTGACAGATATAATATTTTTGGTATTTTTGATATAAAGATGCAAAGTAAAAAGTAAAAGCAAAGTAAATAGCAAAACAATATAAAAGTGATGGAGATTGATATGATGAGAATAGACCCGGGGGCCATAGGTTTCACTAGTGGCTTCTCTCAAGAGCATAAGTATTCTACGGTAGGTGAACAAATTACTTTTGAGCAATTGATAGAATTGAGCATAATTATGAGAATATCTAGGCATGATCATGTATATAGGCATCACGTCCGTGACAAGTAGATCGAAACGATTCTGCATCTATTACTATTACTCCACTCATCGACCGCTATCCAGCATGCATCTAGAGTATTAAGTTAAAAACAGAGTAACGCCTTAAGCAAGATGACATGATGTAGAGAGATAAATTCATGCAATATGAAATAAACCCCATCTTGTTATCCTCGATGGCAATGATACAATACGTGCCTTGCTGCCCCTTTTGTCACTGGGTAAGGACACCGCAAGATCGAACCCAAAGCTAAGCACTTCTCCCATGGCAAGAACTACCAATCTAGTTGGCCAAACCAAACGGATAATTCGAAGAGAGTTGCAAAGATAACCAATCATGCATAAAAGAATTCAGTGAAGATTCAAATATTATTCATAGATAGACTTGATCATAAACCCACAATTCATCGGTCTCAACAAACACACCGCAAAAAGAAGATTACATTGAATAGATCTCCACAAGAGAGGGGGAGAACTTTGTATTGAGATTCAAAGAGAGAGAAGAAGCCATATAGCTACTAACTATGGACCCGAAGGTCTGAGGTAAACTACTCACACTTCATCGGAGGGGCTAGGATGATGTAGAAGCCCTCCGTGATGACGGCCCTCTTCCGGCGGAGCTCCGGAACAGGCCCCAAGATGGGATCTCATGGATACAGAAAGTTGCGGCGGTGGAATTAGGTTTTTGGCTCCTGTTCTGATCGTTTGGGGGTACGTGTGTATATATAGGAGGAAGGAGTACGTCGGTGGAGCACCGAGGGGCCCACGAGGCAGGGGGCGCGCCCTAGGGGGCGCCCCCCACCCTCGTGACCACCTCTTTGATCCCTTGCAGTAGGGTCCAAGTCTCCTGGATCACGTTCGGTGAGAAAATCACGTTTCCGAGGATTTTATTCCGTTTGGACTCCGTTTGATATTCTGTTTATCCGAAACACTGAAATAGGCAAAAAACAGCAATTCTGGGCTGGGCCTCCGGTTAATAGGTTAGTCCTAAAAATAATATAAAAGTGGAAAATAAAGCCCAATATAGTCCAAAACAATAGATATTATAGCATGGAGCAATCAAAAATTATAGATACGTTGGAGACGTATCAGTTACCTTGCTGTTTTTATAATTTTAGATTACAAATACTATTATCTACTATCCATTTTGCACTTGTATCACCATCTCTTCGCCGAACTAGTGCACCTATACAATTTACCATTGTATTGGGTGGGTTGGGGACACAAGAGACTCTTTGTTATTTGGTTGCAGGGTTGCTTGAGAGAGACCATCTTCATCCTACGCCTCCTACGGATTGATAAACCTTAGGTCATCCACTTGAGGGAAATTTGCTACTGTCCTACAAACCTCTGCACTTGGAGGCCCAACAACGTCTACAAGAAGAAGGTTGTGTAGTAGACATCAAGCTCTTTTCTGGCGCCGTTGCCGGGGAGGTTAGCGCTTGAAGGTATATATTTAGATCTTGCAATCGAGTCTTTTAGTTTCTTGTTTTATCACTAGTTTAGTCTATAAAAGAAAATTACAAAAAAATGGAATCAAGTTTGCCTCATACGCTTCATCTTTTTAATATCTTTCGTGAGTATGATGGAAAGGAAAATTGTGATCAAGTGCTATAAGAAGAATGCATTAGAATGTTTGGAACTAAATATTTGAATGATGAGCATGATTGCAATGTTTTTAGTACGAATTCTTTCAATATCCATGACACTAATGATGATTGCACTAGTTATGATGAAAATGTCTCCTATAAACATGTCAATTTTTGTGGAGTGCATTGGGTTTGTAAGTACACACCAAATAGAGAAGATAGATATTGCAAGAAGCATAAGTACTTAGAAACTAAATTGTTGCAAGAAGAGCTATATGATTGTGCTGAAAATTTAAATTTTCTTGGCCATACTTGTGAGCTTTGTAATGAACATGGTCATTTAATCATCCGATGCAAATTGGTTCATGATCTAATCGTGTCCAAAAATTGTGATGACTTGATTTCCCTTGAACATTATAATGAACTGAGTTTGCTTATGGGCTATGAAGAAATGAACCGTATAACTAAGGATATTCCAAAATTTGACCTTGATAAAGTTCTTCATTTTGATCTAGAGAAAATTTATATGTATTGTGCGGTGAATTGCATTGAAAATCCTTATATTGCCAACTACATAAAGAAAAGAAAACAAATAGAAGATGAAGAGAATACTAATGAAAGGGAAGAGACTTCCCAATATCCTCCTATTATTTCTTATGATGAATCAGGTAATGAGGAGGAGCCTCCTACTCAACCAATCTCATTAATAAGGAGCTCCAAAAAGAGGATTGAGCCCACACATGATGTGGTGAAGAAGAATAAAAGAAAAAGGAAGAGAGGTAAAAGGTATCCCTCCCAAATAATGGTGCTCCTATTACTATTGTGCCTCATGAAAATATAATTGTGGAAGATAATGATACTTCTTATGATCTTGAAAATCTTTTTGGCACTTACTTGGAAGAATATGATAATTGCTATACTATTGGTGCTATCCATACTATTAATGATGAGAGTGATTATGCTTATGATATGAAAAGGCCCAAGCTTGGGGAAGCTATGTTTGATGAGGATGACATATTTGAGAATATATTTGCTGCAATTAATGCTTGTCCCAAGCTTGGGGATGCTACGTTTAATGAACATGATATTTTTAGTATCCCAAGTTTTGATATGCAAATTTATAATAATAATAACGTGCCTCCTAGTTATGATAATTATTGTGATGACACATATGCTATAAAAAGTAGTGAGGATTATATTTATAAAACCTGTCATGATTATGGTTACCCCTTTTCTGAACATTACTCTTTTAATGTGGAAACAATTTATAGTATCCAAGTCTCTTATGATACTCCCACTATCCCGAATGAGAAGAATTTTGCTTATGTGGAGAGTAATAAAATTTCTATGCTTGTAGATCATGAAAAGAATGATTTAGGTGATGGTTATATTGTTGAATTCATTCATTATGCTACTGAAAATTACTATGAGGGAGGAACATATGCTTGTAGGAATTGCAATAATATCAAGTTTCCTCTCTATGTGCTTAAAGTTTCGAAGTTATGCTTGTTTTGCCTTCCTATGCTAGTTGATTATTGTTCCCATAAGTTGTTTGCTCACAAAATACCTATGCATAGGAAGTGGGTTAGACTTAAATGTGCTAGTCATATTCTTCATGATGCTCTCTTTATATTTCAATTCTTATCCTTTATGTGAGCATCATTGGAATCATCATGCCTAGCTAGGGGCATTAAACGATAGCGCTTGTTGGGAGGCAACCCAATTCTATTTTAGTTCCTTGCTTTTTGTTACTGTTTAGTAATAAATAATTTATCTAGCCTCTGTTATGATTGAGTTTTTATGTTTTAATTAGTGTTTGTGCCAAGTAGAACCGTTGGGAAGACTTGGGGAAAGTCTTGTTGACCATGCTGTAAAAAACAGAAACTTTAGCGCTCACGAGAACTGCTGTCATTTTTATTTGGAAAGTGATATTTAGTTAATTATTTTTTCAGATGATTAATAGATAAATTCCTCAGGTCCAGAAATTTATTTTATAATTTTATGAGTTCCAGAAGTATACGTTTGATCCAGATTACTACAGACTGTTCTGTTTTTGACAGATTCTGTTTTCATTGTGTTGTTTACTTATTTTGATGAATCTATGGCTAGTAAAATAGTTTATAAACCATAGAAAAGTTGGAATACAGTAGGTTTAACAAAAATATAAATAAAGAATGAGTTAATTACAGTACCTTGAAGTGGTGATTTATTTTCTTATACTAATGGAGCTTACGAGTTTTCTGTTAAGTTTTGTGTTGTGAAGTTTTCAACTTTTGGGTAAGGATTCGATGGAATATGGAATAAGGAGTGACAAGAGCCTAATCTTGGGGATTCCCAAGGCACCCCAAGTTAATATTCAAGGATATCCAAGAGCTTAAGCTTGGGGATGCCCCGGAAGGCATCCCCTCTTTCATCTTCATTCATCGGTAACTTTACTTGGAGCTATATTTTTATTCGCCACATGATATGTGTTTTGCTTGGAGCGTCAATTTATTTTGTTAGGATTTGCTTGCTGTTATTTAGAACAATATTTTGCATCTTTTATTTCAATAAATTTGGCATTGATAGCCTTTACTATGCCTATTTTAGAAGTCCACATGTTGCTGTTTGAAAACAGAAAGTTTACCGCTGTTGCAATAATTCCCTACAAAAGTCAGAATGTGATAAAATGTTGAAACCTTTTTCATATTAAGATCTGATAAATTTACTACAGTGGGAATTTTCTTTCATAATTGTTGGAGCTAGGGAAGTATGGATGTTGCAGCATTGTTTACAGACTATCCTGTTTAGGCAGATTGCTGTTATGTTTCCATTGTTTGCATATGTTTGCTTCTTTAATGATTCTATTTGAGGATAGGACTATTAAATATGCAGAGGCATTTATTATGAAATGTTGAATAATAATTTTAGTGATTTTCTACAGTAGAGTATGATAAGGTTTTTGCAATGGTTTATACTAACTTATCTCACGAGTCCTTGTTGAGTTCTGTGTGGATGAAGCTTTTGAGATTTAGGGAGACCATGATATGAGAGGAATTAAGGAGACACAAAAGCTCAAGCTTGGGGATGACCAAGGAATCCCAAGATAATATTTCAAGAAGTCTCAAGCATCTAAGCTTGGGGATGCCCCGGTTGGCGTCCCACCTTTCTTCTTCAACAACTATCGGTTAGTTTCGGTTGATCCTAAGTTTTTGCTTCTTCACATGATGTTTGCTATTCTTAGAATGTCATTTTCTTTTGCTTTGATTGCTGTTTGAAGAAAATACCAAGATCTTAAATTGTTAAATGTTAGAGAGTCTTCACATAGTTGCATAATTATTCGACTACTCATTGATCTTCACTTATATCTTTCGGAGTAGTTTGTCATTTGCTCTAGTGCTTCACTTATATCTTTTAGAGCATGGTGGTAATTTTATTTTGAAGAAATAGATGAACTCTCATGCTTCACTTAGATTATTTTGAGAGTCTTAATAGCATGGTAATTTTCTTAAAATCCGAATATGCTAGGTATTCAAGATTAGTAAAAACTTTCATATAGAGTATTGAATACTAAGAGAAGTTTGATGCTTGATGATTGTTTTGAGATATGGAGATAATAATATCAAAGTCGTGCTAGTTGAGTAGTTGTGAATTTGAGAAGTGCTTGTGTTTAAGTTTGCAAGTCCCGTAGCATGAACGTATGGTAAATGTTGTGTAACAAATTTGAAACATGAGGTGTTATTTGATTGTCCTCCTTATGATTGGCGGTCGGGGACGAGCAGTCTTTTCCTACCAATCTATCCCCCTAGGAGCATGCGCGTAGTGCCGAGGTTTTTGATGCCTTGTAGATTTTTGCAATAAGTATGTGAGTTCTTTATGACTAATGTTGAGTCCATGGATTATACGCACTCTCACCCTTCCATCCTTGCTAGCCTCTTCGGTACCGTGCATTGCCCCTTCTCACATTGAGAGTTGGCGCAAACTTTGCTGGTGCATCCAAACCCCGTGATATGATACGCTCTGTCACACATAAACCTCCTTATATCTTCCTCAAAACAGCCACCATACCTACCTATTATGGCATTTCCATAGCCATTCTGAGATATATTGCCATGCAACTTTCCACCGTTCCGTTTATCATGACACATTCATCATTGTCATATTACTTAGCATGATCATGTAGTTGACATAGTATTTGTGGCAAAGCCACCGTTCATAATTCTTTCATACATGTCACTCTTGGTTCATTGCATATCCCGGAACACCGCCAGAGGCATTCATATAGAGTCATCTTTGTTCTAGTATCGAGCTGTAATCATTGAGTTGTAAATAAATAGAAGTGTGATGATCATTATTATTAGAGCATTGTCCCAAGTGAGGAATAAAAAAAGAGAAAGGCCATAAAAAAAGAGAAGGCCCAAAAACAGAGAAAGTCCATAAAAAAAGAGAAGGCCCAAAAAAATGAGAGAAAAAGAGAGAAGGGACAATGTTACTATCCTTTTATCACACTTGTGCTTCAAAGTAGCACCATGATCTTCATAGTAGAGAGTCTCTCATGTTATCACTTTCATATACTAGTGGGAATTTCTCATTATAGAACTTGGCTTGTATATTCCAACAATGGGCCTCCTCAAGTGCCCTAGGTCTTCGTGAGCAAGCAAGTTGGATGCACACCCACTAGTTTCTTTTGTTGAGCTTTGATACATTTATAGCTCTAGTGCATCCGTTGCATGGCAATCCCTACTCCTTGCATTAATATCAATCAGTGGGCATCTCCAAAGCCCATTTATTAGCCTCGCTAATGTGAGACTTTCTCCTTTTTTTCTTCTCCACATAACCCCCCTCATTATATTCTATTCCACCCATAGTGCTATATCCATGGCTCGCGCTCATGTATTGTGTGAAAGTTTATGAGTTTGAGATTACTAAAGTATGAAACAATTGCTTGGCTTGTCATCGGGGTTGTGCATGATGAGAGCATTCTTGTGTGATGAAAATGAAACATGACTAAACTATATGATTTTGTAGGGATGAACTTTCTTTGGCCATGTTATTTTGAGAAGACATAATTGCTTAGTTAGTGTGCTTGAACTATTATCATTTTTATGTCAATATGAACTTTTGTCTTGAATCTTATGGATCTGAATATTCATACCACAATTAAGAAGAATCGCATTGAAATTATGCCAAGTAGCACTCCGCTTCAAAAATTCTGTTTTTATCATTTACCTACTCGAGGACGAGCAGGAATTAAGCTTGGGGATGCTGATACGTCTCCAACGTATCTATAATTTTTGATTGCTCCATGCTATATTATCTACTGTTTTGAATGTTTATGGGATTTATTATACACTTTTATATCATTTTTGGGACTAACCTATTAACCCAGAGCCCAGTGCCAGTTTTTGTTTTTTACCATGTTTTAGGGTTTCGAAGAAAAGGAAAATCAAACGGAGTCCAATTGACCTGAAACTTCACGGAACTCATTTTTGGAAGGAAAGAAGCCCAGAAGACTTGGAGTGCACGTCGGGGGACCTGCGAGGAGTCCACGAGGCAGGGGGCGCGCCCCCCCCCCTGGGAGCGCCCTCCACCCTCATGAGCCCCTCGTGCCCCCCCTGACGTATTTCTTCCGCATATATATCTCCATATACCCTAAAAACATCCGGGGACACAATAGATTGGGAGTTCCGCCACCAGAAGCCTCCGTAGCCACGTAAAGCCAATCTAGACCCGTTCCGGCACCCTGCCGGAGGGGGCAATCCCTCTCCGGTGTCCATCTTAATCATCTCGGTGCTCTCCATGACGAGGAGGGAGTAGTTCTCCCTCGGGGCTGAGGGTATGTACCAGTAGCTATGTGTTTGATCTCTCTCTCTCTCTCCCGTGTTCTTGAGATGATACGATCTTGATGTATCGCGAGCTTTGCTATTATATTTGGATCCTATGATGTTTATTCCCCCCTCTACTCTCTTGTAATGAATTGAGTTCCCCCTTTGAAGTAATCTTATCGGATTGAGTCTTTAAAGATTTGAGAACACTTGATGTATGTCTTGCGTGTGTATCTGTGGTGACAATGGGATACCACGTGATTCACTTGATGTATGCTTTGGTGATCAACTTGCGGGTTCCGCCCATGAACCTATGCATAGGGGTTGCCACACGTTTTCGTCGTGATTCTCCGGTAGAAATTTGGGGCACTCTTTGAGGTCCTATGTGTTGGTTGAATAGATGAATCTGAGATTGTGTGGTGCATATCGTATAATCATACCCACAGATACTTGAGGTGACATTGGAGTATCTAGGTGACATTAGGGTTTTGATTGATTTGTTTCTTAAGGTGTTATTCTAGTACGAACTCTAGGGCTGTTTGTGACACTTATAGGAATAGCCCAACGGATTGATTGGAAAGAATAACTTTGAGGTGGTTTCGTACCCTACCATAATCTCTTCGTTCATTCTTCGCTATTAGTGACTTTGGAGTGACTCTTTGTTGCATGTTGAGGGATAATTATGTGATCCAATTATGTTATTATTGTTGAGGGAACTTGCACTAGTGAAAGTATGAACCCTAGGCCTTATTTCCTATCATTTCAACACCGTTTACTCTCACTTTTATCATTCGTTATCTTGCTGTTTTTATAATTTCAGATTACAAATACTATTATCTACTATCCATATTGCACTTGTATCACCATCTCTTCGCCGAACTAGTGCACCTATACAATTTACCATTGTATTCTGTGTGTTGGGGACACAAGAGACTCTTTGTTATTTGGTTGCAGGGTTGCTTGAGAGAGACCATCTTCATCCTACGCCTCCTACGGATTGATAAACCTTAGGTCATCCACTTGAGGGAAATCTGCTACTGTCCTACAAACCTCTGCACTTGGAGGCCCAACAACGTCTACAAGAAGAAGGTTGTGTAGTAGACGTCATGCCTATGGTTGGTTCTCAATTGCGGTCCCACATGTGTGTGTGCAAACGCAATATGACACGCATTCCATTCGGAGAGCGGCGTGCCAGACCGACCGACCATCTGGGGTGTGATGCGAACGCGAATGGGCGTGCTGTATACTCTGTACATGTGTACCACCATTTTCTTGAGGCTTTGCTCCATGGCGCAATCCATGGATACAAATTAAGTATACTTTACTATTTAAAAGTTTAGGGCGGGGCTTTTTCCGCGCGGTAGGCGGGGCAGTTCCGTCTAGTCGGTTCGATAGAGACGCGAGAAGATGAGGGAGTAGGCTACTGCAAACGTAGGGCTGTGTGATTTGACAGTGAGTTACCGCTGGATAGGTGGGGCCCCATGATTTGACTTGCCATTATCATTTTAACTGCGGCGCAACGACCGGCGTGTGTCTCCCGATTCCTGACCACCTCCATGGTATACAGGTGCCTCTCCCATGCTCCACCATGTAGAGGCTGGATCTTGCATGAGAGCCCACTCCGCCACTTTTTCCTTGCCTCTTTCCTCCACATATGCAAAAATGCCATGTAAGCGGGCTTATAGCCCACTATTGTACTTGCTCATACAGGTGCTAAGCCTACCACATAGGCATAAAGTCTGATGTGGCAAGTAAATTAAGAAGAGAGAGACTAGTTTGGCGACCCCAGGAAGAAACGGTGATAAGCGCGTGTACCTAGGTGAAAAGACAATTTTGAGTCTATAGATAATTAAATGAAGCAAACTTAGCAACAAAAACTAAGCACCTATGCATTGGGGACTTGAGTTGCTAAGCCATTTAATGCCCTTAGCACCTCATCTAAGCACCATTTCATTGGAAGAGGTCACTCCTTGGCAAATGCAATAAATACTACGAAGAAAGAGATAGAGAGAAGTAAAAAATACTCTTATAGCCAACCTTATAGCTAACCTTGTTGTATGAGTGACTAAGTGATGACTATGTATGACATGCCAACATCAGATAGCCTAACACACCATGTTAAATCTCCAAGGGTGCGACTGCGCGAGTGAGGCGACGATCGTGGTAGGCGCGACCATGATACGGGCTGCTGGCAGCCCTTGGATCTGAGATCAAACGGTCGCATGCTAAGTTGCTGAAAATTTGCAGAATAACCCTCTAGGATAGGATATTCACCCATAGGTCTAGAATCACGCCATGCAACCATTCGATCTCAGATCCAAGGGCTCTCGGAAGCCCGTATCATGGGAGAATTGAAAGCTTCGTATCACCTGTAATTTTCTCGACGCTTGACATGACATCGAAAGCCATTTAATTGGGCGTCGAGTAGACATGACATCTAATCGGGCCCCCATAGTACTGTGCATGAATCCATTTATCCACCAGGCAAGCCACTACCTTGCCATCGCATTCCCCACTCAGCATTTTTACAATCAAAAAACCACTGGCAGTTCGCTCCTACTCGTCCCCGGACGTCCTTTAACGTTATGACAGTTCGCTCCTAGTCGTCCCGTCCTTTCACATTACGGTAGTTCCACTAATCCTAACCCTCCTCCCAAATCCATGGCATCCCAAATCTCCATGATCAGTGGTGAGTACAAGGTTAGAACCATCACCGGCAATGAGTTCGACGTCATCTACACCCGTTCTTCCGTGATGGTGAAATATGCCTTGCTCGGTTCAGATGCATGTTCGAAAACTCAAATGATGAGTGGGTCGCTGGGCTAGATGTTGAGTACACCACAACCCTGGACAAAGAGAAGAATCTAAAGGAGGAAGAGAAGATGAAGCCCGCCGTGATCCAAGTTTGCGTGCATGACTTATGCTTGGTCTACCACATATGCCATGCTGACGTTGAGTGCGAGGAATTTAAGAACTTCCTCAAGGGCAGCCGAGTCAAATTCGTTACAGTAGACTTTACGAATGACAAGAGTCCTAGATCGGATAGGCCTTGTTGTAGGCAACCCCTTCGACCTCCAGAAGAGTGGGTTGGTGCCCTCCCGTGATCAGCCTTCAATGCTGACCCTGGTAGGATCCATGGTCCATCCTTCGTATGGTAAACTGAAGAAACCTCCGCACAAGTTTCATCGTGCATGGCAATGGAATGTACTAGATATAGACCACATCCACTATGCTGCAATGGATGGCTACCTTTGTTTCAATATCTACAAGGGTTGGATGAAGAGCAAGAGCCAAGTGTGCGGTTCAAGCAAAGAAGTATCGGCCAAGAGGAAGAGGGACAAGGACGAAGTCGAGGACGTGGACGAGGACTCCGAGTAAGGTGGCAGTGTCATTGCTCATGGTGGTTCTAATGCAGTGTCTACCGGATTAGTTGCGTTTAATTTCAGGTGTGCTTAGTTTTATTTGAGGGGTGTGTTGTGCTGAGCCCCCAGCAGAACTATGTTATGTTTCTTCTTGTTACTTTAACTCTTCAGTATGTACATACTAGTATTTCTTATAGTTTATCTTTTAGTTGGTATAGTATTACCACTCATTTCTTCACATTATATACATACAATATATATGGCCAACATCATATCGCCAGGAGTTTAGTTGTCAAAGAATTTCAGGGTGCTTAGTTTTGTCAAAGAATTTCAGGGTGCTTTGTTTTATTTGAGGGGTGTGTTGTGCTGGACATGTTATAATGACATAAATACCAATGGGCCAACATGCCAACTCTCCCTCTACCTCACTATAGTAAAATAAAGTGTGGGGCCTACTTGATCCCCACAACATGCTTATTTTCCTGTAAAATTATTTGCTTGGTTACTCCTGACAAGTGGGGCCACACTTGTCATTGTGGGAATCAGCTTATTTTTGTCATATAACATGGTCAATGGGTTTGACATGAAAATAACAATGTCTAATGGCATTTTTAACGATGGCAGTTTTGAGATATCTAATTGCATTTTTGAGCAGGCATCTCACGGATCGATGGCATTTTTGAGTAGTTGTAACTTCTAATGGCAAAACTGAGTAGTGACACACAACTAGTGGCATAAATAATAAGAACCCAAGAATTAAATAGGTATGCTAATTTCCTTAATAGAATTTAGCACCCCATTTAAGCACATATTAACTTTTTTAATAGTACTATATGCATAATTTGGCGGCAAGCGCTCTCTATATGTACCACCTTTTTTCTTTAATTTCATCTTGTTAGTTTTGCTCCATGGCGCAATCCATCAATACTACTACTGTACAAAAGTATTCATTTTTTAAAAGGCCAGAGGGCGGGGCAGTCTAGCTTGGTCGGTTCCAAGAGAGGCGAGGGCATTTGTGTTTTGACGGCTCATTACTGCTGGAAGGCGGGGCCTTGTGATTTGACTGCTCGTATCAATGTGCCGACGACCTAAGGAGGAGCAAAGAACCGTGTGGTATACTCAAGCTTTCCAGTGGTGTAAGATGGAGGAGCACGAAACACGGCAGCCTAGTGCCATATGGCGATAAAAAATGATCTAATTTGCTAGTCATCTCATTGTTAGCATTGTTCTATTGATGCCTCACAGAGAACGTGACATGTGCGGCGAAACACCCGAAGCAAAACAAGAAAAACAGGAGTAAAAGAAGAAGGAAGATTATCACCCCCCAAAAAGAAGGAAGACGCACACACAAGTCTGGGGAGCTGATCTCTACTATATGCTGGCCATGGAGTCGTAACTGCTTCTTCATCGCCTCCACGACCTCCATCTCCTTGCGCGTCTCCTTCGCCATCTTCTTCATTCTGTCCATGACGTGGGATTTCTCGATGTGAGCCTTCATCATCTGTTCCACGGCCGCATTACGTACCTTGACAGCAGCCGGGTGCTTGATGCGGAGCTTCGCCAACTCTTCCTTCTGTTCCATGATGAGGGCCTGCAACATCTTCATCGAGGAACTACTATTCTCATGCAGCTTCTTCCAGCCGGCGTTCTCTTCCTTCAGCAGGTCGAGCTCGTGGCAGAGCTTCGCCTTGTCCTCCTGAAGTTGCAGGATTTTGCCGGTCACCTTCTTCTCCAAGGCAATGCTCTTCTTCAGCAGCATCACCAAGCCGGCGGTCAACTCCCCCTGCTCATCGAGCTCAGCAGGCATGTCGTCGAGGCTCTCCTTCAGCAGCTCCACCAAGCCGTGGATGAACTCCTTCTACTTATTGAGGTGCTTATTGAGCTGATCAGGCATGCCGGCATGTTCGCCTCGGTGGCTAGGGCGCTCCTTGGAGCCATCACCTTCCCGCGAGAGATCTTTCGAGGTCTCTACGAGGCGGAGAGCCCTCTTTTTTCCCATAGCCTTGGTTGCCGCTCCCTTGGTACGAGTAGTTCTCGACCTAGAGCTCTGCACACCGGCCATGGCAAGGACGGATGAAGAAGAAGGACTTATGAGGACGAAGGTATAGTAATTTTCGGTTAGGCAGTTCCCCTTTTCATAACCTAAGCACTAGCACTAGTACTAAAACCTGCATAGTGGGAACACGTTCAGGTTTGGTATGTACTAGTAGGTGTGAGCAGGCTTGCACTTAATTGTAGCACTAGTACTTTGGAACGTGATGGGAACAAGGTAAAGATTAATTGATGGTTTTGGTTTCGAGGCCTGAAATGGCTCCCGATGAGTTTAGTGGAACCTAAATTTCAAGTACTCCCTCCATCTCAGTTTACAAGGCTTGCACGTGTATCTAGGTCGTCAATGTAACTTATATAAAATAACTTGTTTAACATAAAAATTATATCATTAAAAAAATAGAATATTTGAACTTTGTAATGATATATTTTTTGTAATGTATGCCTCTTATTAAGTTGGTCAAATTAACGACCTAGGTACACGTGCAAGACTTGTAAACTGAGATAGAGGGAGTACTACACTGCACAAATGCGGTTGCACAAGCCAGTGATGTAACTAGTCGTACATGTCAGACCAAGCCGATGCGTGTCCCTTCGGTGAGACGCGGGTCCGACCGACCGTCTGTTGGTGCGACCTCTGGTTGTGGCTTCGGTTGATTGTCACGACCAAGCATTCTAAAACTAGTGATAAATCAATTACCATATTTTCCCAAACGACCAAGTATTTTCACAGGAATACAATACATATAGATGGAATGATTATCAAGGTTGCAAACCGACATGGCGTTGCAAGTTCACTGCTGCAGCAACTGACTACTAGGTCACTACATCACTGGCGGGGAAGGAGGGCAGCTCACCTCGCCTACGATGCATGCCCAGCGCCGCCGCCGCAACTGGTCCCGGGATTTGGATTCTCCTACCGCCCATTTGAACAGTTGCGCCGACTGCTCATGCCATTGCGCAGGCATGCACGTTCTTTCCTCTGCAGTCGACTCCGTGAATATGATCTCTGCCATTATCCCTAGCTCGAAATCAACGCGACGCTGCCATATGCTAACATCCCTCATCATCTCTCCGCTGAGATCGACTTGCGCCTCCACCTTGTGCTGAGCCAGGCGCAACTCCTTGGAACTTCTCTCCAATCGATGTGACGCTTCCTCGATCGAATTTGCCCTTGCTACCCACCACCTGAAACGCAGCCCTGGCATGTCCTCCGGTGCCACCGATCTATGATTTCAGAGCAATGGATCCCCTCTAAAGCACATGTGGGTTCCGCTCAAAGGCGGCAGTGCTACGGGCCGCAGCAAGAGGGCAGCCCGCGGGATCCTGGGATCTAAGGGATTATCCATGGTGGGATCCGGTGGGCGAGGCGGGGAGGCGAGCCTAGGCGCTGGGAGAGCCCTACGAGGCTAAGATAAAGATAGTACTACTCCACTCCGTCCATATTTAAACATAAAGGCTACCAACAGTAGCCCTGGCAAAAATTGATCATGCTGCCTGCGTCCTGGTTTATTGGCCCCCTTTTTTTGTGCCACTTTTTATGACATGCATAAATACCATGTTACTTAAAATATGGTCAAAAATTGGCAGAAAATACGAAGGAGGCCAATGGAAGTAGCAACCCATGATTTAACTACTCGCATGCACGCAGTGGAGTTGTAATGTCTTTCTTCCTCCCTCACGTCCACTCAATTTGCATGTATTGTATTAATTGACCATCAATGAAGTGGAGGACTTTACATGCGTCAAATTATCACATGGGGTGGATCTTTGTACAAAATTGCGCCCCCCGTGTACCTGTTTGTGCGTGCGAGGGAATGAGTGCGTGCGTGGCATGCGTGCACATCTTCACTTCGTGCATGTACCGCCAGTGTGCCTCAGAGAGGACGAGTACATTCTTCTGGAACCAGTAGCACATCACTGTGATCAATCCACACAAGGAGGTCGCGACAATGCCTCCACATGTGCCACGTGGCTTCATGAAATGTAAGAGAGACACTGTGTAGCGTGCCATTGGAATTCTAATTTATGTGTTTTGCACATGCTCGAAGTACTAGTAAGGTACACATGCATTGCATGCATCAGATTTGGCAACCAAATTATGAATAAATACCACACTATAGCATGTAAGCTTTGAGTCATATATGCATGATGTATACGTTCGTTAAATTCTTATAGTTCATCTCATTCAAAATCAATTAGTTTTTATAAAAAGCTAGGGCCTCTTTTATTCGTAGGATTTCCAAAATGCGGGAATAGGAAAAACATGGGAGTAGAGTGGAATGTCATCTTGAATCCTACAGGATTGTATGAGTGTTTGATTGTGCATAGAAAAAACGCAGGATTGTTTCAAAGAGGTTTGAGTGGATGGGATGTTTCCTATGAAATCTAGTGCAAATGAATCCTATGGTAAAATTACTATGGTTTATAATCCTACGAATCAAACAACCAAGATAGGAAAAATTCCTAAGGATTAGAATCCTCCAAAATTCCTTTGAGAATCCTTTGAATCAAAGAAGCCCTTAATCTATTTATGATTCATGGAATTGTGCGTTGTAAAGCATAAAGTAAAAACAAATAATGTCAATTCAACTAGAAAAAAAGTTTGGACGGTTATGATATGGAAGATTCTAGAACAAAGGAGAAGCACTTGTGTTTTGAGGTTTGTGCATTATGCTTAAGTTCAACCATGGAGTCTGCTAGATTGTACATGTGGAAAAATCCGGTGGGGGCTAGAAGGTGGTGCAAGGGGCCAAGTGGAGGGAGACTATGAAGGAGTGCACAAGTGCGAGATTGATATTTAAAGAGAGGGGGCGAGAACGTGCGCTGTTGCGCGCAGTGGTGGAGCCATGAAAAATAAATGACCTAGGGGGCCAAGCATTGCTAATACTTTATGAGGAGGGCCAATTCATTAACTTAAACCATTTACCAGCAAATGTCTAATGATCACATTCATATTAGCCTTGATATATAGTGATGTTAGGGGGGGGGGGCAGGGCCCTTGCTGCCCCTTGTCTTCGCCATTGTGCATGCGTCTGAGAGATGAAGTGGAAGGCACGGATGATGAGAGGGGGGACGTTGGATATATAATTAATGTGGGTGTATTAGCTATGTAATCCTATATAGAGAGGTATAGATTGATCGATGTGGATGCGGGAAAGAGGGTGAGACCTCACTAGATATACAGATTGATCGGTTTGTGTGGAAAACTGTGAAAGACCTAGCTATATACACACACACATAGAGGAACATCGATCCTTGCGCATGCACGTGAGAGATAAAGAATGCCTGATTTGATAGAGAGGGAGAGGTGTGTATGTGTGCATGCTTGGGAGACCGACCTGAAGAAAAAGATTGGATGTGTGCGATGGATAATGCCGACTGGTAGTGTGTGTGCATGCATGCACGAGAGAAAGTTAGTGGTACAATTATAAAGAGAAGACGACCGTGTGGGTGTAAAAGACTAGGTGAGGTCATAATCAATGTAAAGTTGAATTCAAATATTTGAATAAGAGATCATGATGTTTGAAACCCATGCATGCATGAATATAACCGAGATATGCGCAGTGTGGTTTGGAAACGACCATGTCGTACTTTATACACATTGAACAAGGCCAGACTGATTTGAATTTGAGATACCGATGGCAGTCATCGTTTGTCCACATTGCATCCGTGCATGGACACACTATTCTCGTTGGAGATGATGGGTGGCTTTTGCATCACATATCTATATCTATACACCTATATATATATATTATATTTTATATTTGCTATATTGTAGCGACCCGACCCGAATGGATCAAGTCTCTGTGCTTAAGTGTCATCCCTGGATCGGTATGCTGACACACACAGTACTCAAGGATTTATAACAGAGGTAAATCACATGTATAAGTAACGTAAATACTATTACCTCAATCCAAATAGCGGAAGTAACAAGGTTGTGGATTCCCATCAACACCAACGGCAAAGTTGAGTGTAGAAATCGTAACCCTAACGTATCACTTACTCATCGTAAGAAATCCTGCAACATGAGACGTTGCAGCCACAAAGGGTCAGTACACTGAATGTACTGGCAAATTCACACCAGAGGATAATGATGAAAAAAGGCTATCACTACATGCATATTTGGCTGGTGGAAAGGCTCTAGGGTTATAATGTTTTTGCGAAAAGCCATTTTTTCCCTACTACAAAGGAATAAATTTTATTTAACTATCATGGTGGTTGTTAAACATTGAGAATGGTTGACAGCATTCTCAATCCCAATTAAGCATCATCATTAAAACCCAACAATATTTATTTAAAGTAACATGATGAGATTCACATGATAATCCAGGTACTAGATACTCAAGATGTCCATAACCGGGGACACGGCTAATCATGATTAGTTTATACACTCTGCAGAGGTTTGCGCACTTTTCCCCACAAGACTCGATCGCCTCCGTTTGGTTTCTCGCACTACATGGTGTTTGAGAAGACGGATGACCGAGACATAGTCTTTCAGAAGTGCTAGCACCTTACGATGGATAGACCGTTACACCTACTTTCCCCTACATCTGCTAGTCTACCCTGTAAGAGTTCGCACGACTTAATCAACTATGCTAGAGCCCATAATAGCTTGTGGCTGCACACAGAAGTTTCTAGTATGAAAAATCTCATGATCCCTTTGAGCCTGGGTGGCGGTCCAAAAAAAACAGGCAATCCTGGTCTACCCAGGTGCCTAGACAGGCAATCCTAGAATACCCAGGTGCCTCAATCCACCCAGATGTGTGTTTAAGTTGCCACCTTAAGTAAACCATTAAATTAACAATCTCACATCTGTCATGAAATACTCTCAAAACCCAATCCACGTCTACGAGCATAGCATGGCAATGTAAGCATAATGTAATAGTAACTCCCAAGGGTTTGATAATAAACAGGTAATAGGTACTACCTCAACTACTTCCCAATACCCACATGTTATCAATCCTACTCATGCAATGTTTGAGGGTGAAATTAATGCATAAAAACTGGGTATGAAAGGGGACATGATCAAAGTGTGAACTTGCCTGCAATGTTGATGAAGATGATTCGCACTCAAAACTCTTGATAGTACTACTCGTCCCACTCCGTTCAATCTATCGTAAGCAAGCAATAGTAATCACACATAAGCAATCACTCAAAGTATCAGAAAGATCGAAGAAGACAATTCGGAAAACATCAAAACCAAGAAAATAACTCTTGCAACATATAACAATTTCTAATAGTACCAAAATTATATGAATTTGGCCTTATCAGAAAGCTTAGGTTAAGAGCTTCAATTTGCAAAAAGAATCAACTCAAACGGAGCTACGGAACTCAAGTTATGATCAAATGAAGTTTGAATTCAAATCTGATCTAATTCAAATTTTAAACTTTTCAAAAACATGTTTGAGTTGTTTTACTGGATAGAGGAGATCGTAACGAAGAAGTGGGCATTGGTTTCATTGGATTTGGATAAACGAGTAGAAAGTAGTGATCGTTTGAAAACCAGGGACTAAACTGTAAAAGAAAACCTAGCGAATAGGTCCCTGGCAGAAAAAAAATACTAACTAGCGAACGTTCACTACAGTGGCTTACAGGACGAAAACCGTTCGCTACAAATCCTAAACTAGCGAACGTCCACTAACTAACCTAACTATTAAATAAAACCATCTTTTAGAAGAAAACCAGAGAAGACCAAAATAAACCGGACCGGGGACGGTTTATACCGGTTCAGTGCAGATCGGGTCTGGCAGTGGTGGTTCGGTCAACTCCGGCGGCTTCCCGCGGCGGTGGCCGTCGGCGAGGAGCGGGGCGACGCGAGGCGAGGTGGCGGGCAGGTGGCGGCGGGAACAACGGCAGCAGCAGGCGGCGGCGGTGGCAGCGCGGAGCGGCGTGGGTGACGGAAGGCGGCAGCGGCGAAGTGCAGCGGCGGCGGCGGCGCGGCTTCGGCAAGATGCGGGAGGCGCGGCGAGAGGCGGGGAAGAGGAGAGAGGGCCGGGGCGGGGCTGGATTTATAAGAGGGAGGGGCGATGGCGTGCGGAAGGGGCAAGGGCGGCGCGGAGTCCGGCCATGGGACGGCGGCGGCGCGTACTGGCTCGGGACTTCGTCCCGAGCAGGGGAAGGAGGAGCTAGGCCGTGGCCTAGTTTTGGCTGGGCCAGCCCAGTCGGCGTAGTTCTCTTTTTTTAAACACATTTTTTTATCACGGACAATTAAAAACAATAAAACAAAATAAATAAAAACGTTATATAGGCATATATATCAAAATTTGCAGAAAAAGATTTTCTACAACATGGACATTTTTAGAATGCCAAATAAAATCCACACAAATTCAGATAATTCAAAGAGTGCTACTGGTGCAATAAAAACTAAATAAAATCATTTTAAAAATACCAAAGTTAATTCAAATTTATTTCTCTCCAATTTTCTGATGTAGGGAATCATTTTACCCTAATTTCCATATATTTTATTTTTGGAGAAAAATAATTTGAATAAAACCCAAATAATCCCAAATTGAAAAATAACTCCCAAAAGGACTTTGAATTTGATCCTTTTAACTTCCAACTCATATTTCATATATTTTGAAGAAGTCATTTGATCTTCTCTCATGAAAATCATTGAGTTGTTTGAAGTTTAAGAATTTGAAATATTTTCAAATGAAATTCAAATATTTTCAACAACCCTTTTCATTTAATTTAAATGGAAGAAGTCATGCCATCTTCTCTTTAGGGTTTTGTGTTGAAAAGCATTTGAATTCCTGGAGATCAGAAAGCAAAGATGAAAGTTTGGGAAAGTCCTTTTATTCCCTCTCATTTAACTTTCAGAAGTTCGAATTTCACTCACTTTCAGTCACACAACAAACAAACAATCAATCTATCTATCTATTTACTATAACATTCCAAAATTTAGAATTTTGGGATGTTACATATATAGTGTGCAGATAACTTTAAATTTGAAAGATGGTCGTTGGATGAAGCCAATCCGATGGTACAGAGATGGCAAATTTGAGCACTACTGCCCATTGGATATCATCTAGATTCCACTAGATTTTGCCACATGTACAATCTAGAAGACTACATGGTTGAACTTAAGCATAATGCACAAACCTCAAAACACAAGACTTCTTCTTTGTTCTAGAATCTTCCGTATTAGGATTGCCCAAATGTTTTTCTACATGATTTGCCATTATTTGTTTTTAATTTATGCTTTACAATGCACAATTCCATGAATCTTGAAATAGATTAGCTTTCTTATAAACACTAGATGATTTTGAATGAAATGAACTATAAGAATTAACCGAACATCTACATCATGCATATATGACTCAAAGCTTACATGCTATAATGTGGTATTTATTCATAATTTGGTTGCCAAATCTCATGCGTGCAATGCACATGTACCTTACTAGTCTAAATTGTGTTTGTGTGTGTGTTGTGCGTGTTAAACACATTGTACGTAGTATCATACATGGTTTAGATTCCGAACATCTAGCTATAGCATACGTGTACTATGATTTGAATTCAACATAAAAGATACATATATTTGAATTTGAGATCGTATGTACATGTAGTTCGTATTTATATAGGAATTTACTTCTCCTATATTCATGTCATGTGTTGTGAATATAATATTTAGATGGTTGTATAACTAACTCGAGTACAATCCCATTAAAACAGGGAAAATGTACTCAAATTTAGTCCATATGCTAGATACCACACATTGTTTTTTATTGTTGAGGGAAGTGCAAATTGTTTTGGTAGTGTACATGTTATGTTTGTTGTCCTGATTTTTTTTTAGTTTTTTTGTTGTATTTGAATGCATTTATAGTAATATAGTAAAACGGGACATGGCTCTCTCTAGTGATGAGCTGCGGATTGTCTTTTTTGGGTACACGTTAAGCTTGTTCTCCCGAAATTTCAAGCCGCGCCTTGTTATGCCGAAATTTCAAGCTAGCATCTCTGTCTATCGTGCTGCGAAACTCCCGCCTCTTCAACCGGTGCCTTGTTACCTCGAAATATTTAAGATATATCTTTGTCTCATTGTGCTCCAAAAACTCCCTCTATCTCAACCCGCGCCTTGCTATCCCAAAATTACAACGCGCGCGAAAACTCTCACCTCCCGCGAAATCCCGACACCAAATGCCCGTGATGCCCCTGAACTGAAAGAACCGCCTAGCTCAAATCGGCGGGGGTACTTTCGTAACTTACCCCACATTTTGGACAAGGCATCCCTAAGCCATGGTTTCCCACTCCCATCCCATCAGCCCACCCATTCGTACATCGAGGTTGCGAGAACCCGCGAAGCCCCACACCCTCCTCCGTCCGCCACCCAGCCGGCTCTTCCCCGACGACGTCATCCATAGCAACACCTCGACGTCCCTCATCCATCGTACCAGATGAGGATCCGTCGTCGATCTCGTCGTCCCACCGGTTCAGCCACCCCGTCCTCCACCTCTAAGGAGCTACCCCGACGTTCCCCTCGTCTTTTGCGCCACCTCCATTCCCACACCATCATCTTCACTTGCACCACCGGAAGAGAATCATCATCACCTTTTCCTCGGATGAAGCTGAGGCCTAATCGGCGCCCCAAAGAGGTTGTACACTAATCGCCGCATTTTCTTCTTGATTCGATCTCACGGTGCTGCCGGCGCTTGATCCTGAGTCGACATGGCGCGACTCCATCCACCCCGGCTTCGCCGGCCACTTCCTCCATGACGTCGCTCCCTCGGCGGCGATGTCCACATCAGTAGGAGCTGGTGCTGCTTTAGCTCTCGCTCGCATTGCTGCTCTGCTCTTGCTCTCGGTCCCCTGCCTAGTCTGCTCTTGCTATTGCTCGCGCTGCTGCTCTCACTCTTGCTCTTGCTTGCGATGCTGTTCCGATTTGGCTACACTTCAGTTGACTAAATCGACTTTTGGGCCAGTCGATTTTCAGGGGGTGGGGGGCTCACCGAAGTTTGGGAAGAACTAACTGCATCGGTGAGGGGGGCTCGCCGGAGAGGTACCCCACTATCTATCTTAGGGTTCAGTGTGGGGGTGGTGGTGGGTCGGTGGCGTGGGGATCACCGGAGAAATAGCTCGGCAGGGGGGGGGGGCTAGAGGGATGGCCGGGGCAGCGGCAGACCGGCGGTGGGGAGTGCTTTCGGGGCAGGCGGGGCGGCGGAGGGGGGGGTGGCCGATGGTGGCTGGCGGCTCGGGGGGTGGAGGTTGAAGATGAACTGCTACATGACCAGCTGACCCGGCTCTCGCACGCGCTGCTGCTATTGCTTTTCTGCTACTAGTGCGTTCAGTTTTGACTGTTAAGTTCAATTTCGACAGTTAAATTCAGTTTCGACAGTTAAGTTCAGAGATGAGCGGCTGATGTATTTTACATCTAGCACTTTGTGGTTATGTATTTTACGTCATCTATTGGAGATGCTATTAGAATTCCAGTCAGGTTAACGCTGTCTCTCTTGTCCTGCTTCAGCCTCGGTGCCGTACAACTCACCGGAGCTGCTCCAACGACGAAACCCTCCATCACACCGAAGCAGTACCCGGGTTCCATCTCCAGACGCCTAAGATCTTCTTCCCCTCCTCCGACAGCCAAGTCAGCCGGAGCATCCTCACTGACCAACCCAATCACGCTGAGATCGACATGGCTTCGCCAAAGAGGTTGTATACTTGTTGCATCTCTTTTTTACTCTACATGTTATATATATTATCCGCTGAGCACACATAGTAACGTGAAATACGATTATTTTATCCTACTATATGACAAGTAATGACGTACCAGGCAACTTAGCTATCCGTGATGGACTCTCTTGAATGCCATCATTATTTATCTCCGCGCGTTTGAGGTGTGCATTTGTCAATGGGCCTGGGAGTTGAGCTAGTAGGGCAGTGGCCTGGGTCCAAAGTAGTAGAAGTAGCACAAAAACATTTTTTGAGTGTAGGCTTTTCCTTGCTCAAGCCTGCCTACTAGAATTGCCAGTGCTTGAAAGGAAAAGTGAAGGAAAAACATACGAATTGGAAAGTTTCCTATGGTACTACTATTCATGCATTTGGTTCAAAGGAATTGGAGCAAAGGAAAACTGTAGGATTTGTTCCTTTAGTGTCTCCTTGAAAGAAAAACCGTAGAAATTTTAATTTCCACTTGTCCTCCTTTTCAAATTCCTATTCATGAAGCACAAGACTAAGAGGTAGTAGCATAATAGCATTATAACCGTACAGTTTCTTGTAGTTTGAATTAATCTCACCATGCTTCTTTGCATCCTGTGATCTTCCAATTCTTGTGAACCAAACACCCAGATTGGCAGAAATCCTGTGATTTTAAATTCTCTCTTTTGCACATGCATTCCTATCCTATTCCTTTCTATTTCCTATCCCTGCATTGTTAGAATCCTCAAATTCAAATAAGCCCTTACACAATTACTTCTGTTACAGATATGTATCAAAGAAAACCTTGTGTGGTTTGTCCTGCTCCTGCTGCGCTGTGTTCCACCCCAGCTCAGCTGCTCCAACGACGGAAGGGTTCACGACAATAGGGATCCGCTTTCTAGAATGTCTTTCGCCGCCTTAGATCTTCTTCCCCGCCGCCGACAGCCACAACAACTGCATTACCATCATCAACTGAGCAGATGACCTTGAGGACTACACGGGTCTGCAAGAGAGGTCGCACTCTTTCGTGTCTGCTTACGTTATGCATGGCTTAATATGATGGCATGCTACTTTATCGTCGTGTTCACCTATTAGACTCTGAGTCAGGTCCAAACTAATGCTGAAACTTGAGTTTTTAAATGGTTGTGGGGTACATATTGGGGCAGCAATCAGTACTTTCTGTCTACTATCTGGTTAATCTCGGGTGTCTACTATGAGTTTCATGTTGGGTGCAAACAAACATTAAAGGAGCCATTATTGGTATTTTTAACTGAAGCTATTATCTGTCTGCTATCATTGGTTTTGGGTCTATCCATAGTTTGCTACCATCACTCTGGATTTGTGCATGCACTCCTTACATAATATCACTATGTGTTATTCCTATGCATGTTAGTTATTGTACACAATGGAACTGAACATGTAGAGCAAAAGAGACGAGTCTTGCATGGCAATAAAATTTCATGCAGACGTCGCTCCATGGTGGGTGCAATGGCAGCCCCCCTCCACCCATTTTGGATTGTAATCAAGAGGAAGATAACTGTTCTGAGCGGGATTCAGAAGGAGAAGACCACTCCTATTTACCCCCTGAGGTCTTCGCTCTAACTTGGCATGCTGATGTTGGTAATATCATGCATATGGTGCCTTGCATTACTTACTTTATACATCAAATATATCATCTTCTTAGTTTAGACATGCTTTGTGTGAATGCCATCTGTTTAGTTTCTTTATCGTATATGTGAATCATGCAATGCCATCTTGTTTAGCCAGGCATCATATATGTGAATTTTGCAATGCCACCCCGGTTAGCCAGTCATCTTATTGTAGCGACCCGACCTGAATGGATCGAAGTCTCTATGCTTAAGTGTCATCCCTGGATCGGTATTGCTAACACACACATTACTCGAGTATTTATAACAGAGTTCAATCACACACTTATTACATCGAGTGTCTCATAAAGAGTACTTATTACAATAATATGGCTGAAGGCCATCTAAATAACTATGGAAGCTTCGAAGATAAATGAGTCCATCCAACTCCACGGCAAAACTGAGTGCATGACAACAACCTATCGCACCTTACTGTTCGTTTGAAAATTCTGCAACATGATACGTTGCAGCTATGTAGGTCAGCACATGGAATATGCTGGCAAGATAACACCATAGAGCAATGAACAAATAACAGCTATCACTACATGCATATTTGTCTGGTGGAGTCTCCACGGTTATCATTTGCATAAAGCTAATTTTTTCCCTACAACAAAGGAATATCTTTTATTTAAATACGAAGTTTATGTCATTATTGAGAAGGTTCCTCCAACTCAATCCCAAAATAGTAATTAATAACCCAACAAATTCATTAAGTAAAGTGATGAGATCAATCAATAATTCAAATACCAGATACTCAAGATGTCCATAACCGGGGACACGGCTAACCATGTTTACTTTATACACTTTGCAGATGTTTGCACACTTTTCCCCACAAGACTCGACCACATCCATGATCGGATGATCGAGACATAGTCTTTCTAAAGCATTAACTCTTTACTCTGGGTAGACAGTACCACCTACTTTCCCCTACATCTGCTAGCCTACCACTGAAAGAGGTCACACAACTCACTCAACTATGCCAGAGCCCATAATGGCTTGCGGCTGCACACAGAAGTTTCTGAGCATGAATAACATTATGATCCCTTTGAGCCTGGGTGGCATTCCATAGGATGATCACACGGGTACTCCGGGATATCCAAGGACAATGCTGGATTGCTCCAGGTGCCCGCAACCAATCCACCCAGATGTGTATAAAAGTAGCCACCTTAAGTTTCCCTTAGTTATATATTAACCCTCCCATCTTTCATGAATCTCACATACCAATCCACGTCTACAAGCATAGCAAAGCAGTACAAGCATAACGTTTAATACCCGGGGTTTGATATATGACAATAGGTTCCTACAAGTTATCAAAACCTACTCATGCAATGTTTGAGGGTTGAAACTAATGCATAAAAACTGGGTAATAAAGGGATATGATCAAAGTGTTACTTGCCTTGCCGACAGTCGGAAAACCCTAGAGATTCGTAGTAGCACGCTTCACACTCCAGAAACTCTATCGTGAACAAACAATAGCATACA
This sequence comes from Triticum urartu, assembly GCF_003073215.2. Lineage (NCBI taxonomy): Eukaryota > Viridiplantae > Streptophyta > Magnoliopsida > Poales > Poaceae > Triticum > Triticum urartu. The sequence goes on from NC_053023.1 coordinate 202,782,013, forward strand.
TAAGCACTCAAGCATAAGGTGCAAAGTTAAAACCAAAAGAAAATATATAAACAGAAATTTCAAGTGAAGAACTTCGATTTGCAAAAAGAATCAGTCAAATCGGAGATACGAAACTCAAACTATGATCAAAAGAAGTTCAAATTCAAATTTGCTTGTAACCAAATTTTAAATTTTGAAAATCATGTTCAAGTTGTTTATCTGGACAAAGGGGAACAAGACGAAAATTTTGGCGTTGGTTTCATTTGATTTGGATAAACAAGCAAAAAGTAGTGAGAGTTTGAAGATCAGGGACTAAACTGCGATGAAAATAATTACAGATAGGTCCCTGGCTAAAAATTAAACTAAAAAGAAAAATCTATTGGACGAACGTTCGCTAATAGAGACTAACGAACGAATTCGTTCATTAACAGAACCAAACGGGCGAACGTTCACTAAGTAACTTAACCAAATAAATAAATCGATCTAATAAAATAAAACCGAACTAAATAAAAACCAGGGCAGGTTAGCGGTTTATACCGGTTCGCCGAAAAAACAAACAGCAGCGGCGGTGACCACTCCGGCGAGGGCGGCGGCAGTGGCGGGGTGGTGCAAGGCGACGGCGAGGCGGCGACGACCCGAGGCGACGGCGCGTCGTCGCAGGGAGGCGGGAGGCGGCGCGGTACGGCGCGACAGCGGCTGCGGTGGCGAGCAGCGGCTGCGGCGGCTTGAGCCGGCGGCTTGAGGGGAGAGGGGGCGGTCAGCGGGGCTTATAAAGGGGTCGGGGAGGGCGGCTTGGAGGAGGGGCAAAGGCGGCGGCGGGGTGGAGTCCGAACCGGACTTCGCGGCGGGCGGCGGGCGACGGCCGAACTCCTGACGGAGTCAGTCACGCGCGAGGCGAGGCGCTGGGCCGGCTGGGCCTTCGGCCCAGTTCGATCCGAGAAGAATTTTTTTAAAGAATTTCACCGTAGAGAAAAATCCAAAATAAAATAAAATAAAAATCCTAAAATTCCAAAAAAAAAAATTCACAGTCCTCTCCTAATATTTAGGAAAACGTGGACATTTTTCTGGGCTAAAATGCAATTTTCCTAATTTAACCAAATAAAATCTAAAAAAATCAAATAAAATATATTTTTATTCAAAATTAAACTTCCATTATTTCCTTTCTATTTTGAAGAAGTCATATTATCTTGTCTCATTATTTTATTTATTTTGAAATAATTGGAAAAATAACTTCAAATAAAATCACCTTGACCTAAATTACCAAATTTTGAAATTTCAAAAATGTAATTGTATGAAAACCTCCAACTCTCTCAAATGGTCCTTGAGTTTCTTAAGGTCTCTTAGATCAAAGTGTCCAAATAAACCAAATTCAAAATGCAAAAATCATGGATGCATATGATGACCTAATGATTAACATCCAAATTGAGAATTGGGATGTTACAACCTACCCCCCTTAGGATGAATCTCGCCCTTGAGATTCGGGTTGGCTAGCAAATAGATGTGGGTGGTCTTTCCGTAGGTCTTCTTCTCGCTCCCAAGTGGCTTCTTCCTCAGTATGGTGGCTCCACTGAACTTTGCAAACCTTGATGACCTTGCTGCATGTAACTCGGCTGGAAAACTCGAGAATCTTGACAGGTTTCTCCTCGTAGGTTAGGTCACTCTCCAACTGAATTGCTTCCAGGGGCACTATATCTCTCAAAGGAATATCGGCCATCTCTGCATGTCATTTCTTCAAATGGAAAATGTGAAATACATCATAAACTCCTAACAAACCTTCGGGTAACTCCAATTTGTAGGCAACTTCTCCCATATGTTCCAAAACTCGGTATGGTCCTACAAATCGTGGGGCTAACTTTCCTTTGACTCCAAATCGTTTAACTCCTCGAAGTGGTGACACACGATGATATGCTCTGTCTCCAACTTCATAGGTTACCTTCTTGCGTTTAGTATATGCATAACTCTTCTGTCTAGACTGAGCTACCTTGAGTCTATCATGGATCAACTTGACCTTCTCTTCAGACTCTTTCATTAAATCTAGCCCGAACAATTGTTGGTCTCCAACTTCATCCCACATCAACGGTGTCCTGCACCTCCTTCCATACAAAGCTTCGAAAGAGGCCATCTTCAAACTAGCATGGTAGCTATTGTTGTAGGAGAACTCTGCGTAAGGCAAATTATCATCCCAACTAGATCCATAATCTGGCGCACATGCTCTCAACATGTCTTCCAGAATCTAGTTGACTCTCTCGGTCTATCCATCTGTCTGTGGATGAAAGGCTGTACTGAACTCTAGCCTGGTACCCAAAGTTTGGTGTAATTGATTCCAAAACTTCGAGGTAAACTGTGTTTCTCTATCTGATACGATGGTCCTCGGAACTCCATGCAGACATATGATCCTGGTCATATATATCTTGGCCAACTTCGCGCTCGTATAAGTGGTTTTCACGGGGATAAAGTGAGCACTTTGGTCAAGCGATCTACTACTACCCAAAGGGAGTCATATCCTGATCGTGTCCTAGGTAATCCGGTGATGAAATCCATGCCAAGCTTATCCCACTTCCATTCGGTTATCGACAAAGGCTGAAGTAATCCTGCTGGCTTCTGGTGTTCTGCCTTAACTCTCTGACATACATCACATACAGCTACATACTCGGCAATATCCTTCTTCATACCTGTCCACCAGAAACGTTCCTTCAAATCCAAATACATCTTGGTGTTTCCTGGGTGAATTAAGTATGGTGAGTCATGAGCTTCCTGAAGTATTAACTTCCTGATCTTTGGGTCATTAGGCACATAAATACGTTCCTCAAACCATAGAGTTTCGTGCTTGTCCTCACGAAAACCTTTGGCTTTTCTTTATTCATCTTTTCCTTTATCTCCGCAATCTCCTTACAGTCTTATGGGCTTCTCGAATCTTTCCCAACAATGTGGACTGAACTTCCAACGATGCAACAAAACCTCTCAGAACTATCTCCATTCGAAGTTCCCTGAGATCTTCGGCTAACTCTTGAGGTAATCCTTCAGTTATGAGGGTGTTAGCATAACTCTTGCGGCTCAACGCGTCCGCTACAACATTGGCCTTTCCTGGATGATAATGCAGCTTCATATCATAATCCTTTATGAGCTCCAACCATCTCCTCTGCCTGAGGTTTAACTCCTTCTATGTGAATATGTACTTCAAACTCTTATGATCCATGTATACATCACAACGGTTTCCAATAAGAAAATCTCTCCAGGTCTTAAGCGCATGTACTACGGCTGCTAACTCCAAATCATGTGTGGCATAATCCAGGTCGAAGCTGACATGAGGCATATGAAACAACTCTTCTGTCTTGCATAAGTACGCCTCCAAGTCCCTGGCGAGAAGCATTGCAATATACTTGGAAATCCTTGCGTATATCCGGAAGGATTAGCACTAGGGCTGTAACTAAACGTTTCTTCAACTCCTAAAAACTAGCCTCACATTCTTTAGTCCATTTGAATTTGGTGTCCTTCTTCAATAACTCCGTCATGGGCTTTGCAATCTTGGAGAAATTCACAATGATTCTCCAATAGTATCCTGTGAGTCCAAGGAAACTGCGTATCTCTCCAACTGAGGTGGGTGCCAGCCATTCAGTGACAGACTGAACTTTCGTAGGGTCTACCGCTATACCTTCTCCTAATATAACATGTCCGAGAAATCTGACTTCCTTCAACCAAAACTCACATTGGCTGAACTTGGCATATAATTGATGTTCCCTAAGCTTCTCGAGAACTAAGCGCAAATGTTCTTTGTGTTCTTCTTCATTCTTCGAGTATACCAATATGTCATCAATGAACACCACGAAAAACTTATGCAAGAACTCCATGAACACCTTATTCATCATACTCATAAAGTAGACAGGGGCGTTAGTCAAACCAAAAGACATGGCCGTGTAATCATATAGCCGTACCTTGTGGTAAAAGTTGTCTTAGGTATCCCCCAAGCTTAGACCTCGCTTGTCCTCAAGCGAAAGCCGATATCAAAAAATATGCCCACATGTTTAGAGATAGAGGTGTCGATAAAATAAAATACGGACATGAGGGCATCATGATCATTCTTAGAACAGCAACATATGTATATATATTGTCATATGATCTCCCATGCTAAAGTAACAATTCATTCACATACTCAAGTATGAATCAGAAACTTCATTGAAAACTAACAAACTATAATCTCAGTCATTGAAGCAATTGCAATTTATCATAACATATGAAAGAGTCAATATAAGCATACTCAACCATCTTTTAGTCTTTCATAATTGCTAACACTCACGCGATATTTATGGTTATGAAGTTTTAATCGGACACAGAGAAAGACAGGGGCTTATAGTTTTGCCTCCCAACTTTTTACCTCAAGGGTAATGTCTACAATAATTGTTCATGAAAACCCACATCCAATTAGCCGTATATATCAGGATCCTTCCAACACATTGTGCTTGCCAAAGGATAAAATGTAAAAAGGAAAGGTGAATATCACCATGACTCTTTGCATGAAGTATAAGACAAGAATAAAAGATAGGCCCTTTGCAGAGGGAAGCAGAGGTTGTCATGTGCTTTTATGGTTGGATGCACGAAATCTTAATGCAAAAGAACGTCACTTCATATTGCCACTTGTGATATGGACCTTTATTATGCAGTCCGTCGCTTTTATTTCTTCCACATCACAAGATCGTATAAAGCTTATTTTCTCCACACTAATAAGTCATACATATTTAGAGGGCAATTCTTATTGCTTGCAGCGATGACAACTTACTTGATGGATCTTACTCAATCCATAGGTAGATATGGTAGACTCTCATGGCAAAACTAGGTTTAGGGATATTTGGAAGCACAAGTAGTATCTCTACTTGGTGCAAAGAAATTGGCTAGCAAGAGAGGGAAAGGCAAGCTCAGCATGTTGGATGATGCATGACAATATAATTTATCTCAGATGTAAGAAAACATAACCCATTACGTTGTCTTCCTTGTCCAACGTCAACTCTTTAGCATATCATACTTTAATGAGTGCTCACAATTATAAAAGACGTCGAAGATAGTATATTTATATGTGAAAACCTCTCTTTCTTTATTACTTCCTATTAATTGCAACGATGACCAAAACTATGTTTGTGAACTCTCAACAAATTTTATTCATCCTACTCTTTATATGTGAGCTCATTACTCTCCATAAGATCCATATGATCTCTTTATTTCTTCTCTTTTATTTTATTCCCTCAAGATCATAGAAAAATAATCAAGCCCTTGACTCAACACTAATCTTTATTATATATAGCTCACGGACTCGATTCGTAGGAAGATCATAAAGCAAAAGTCACAACTAGATCATACTAAAACTTTATTCTACTAGATCAAGATATTATCAAAAGGATCGAACTAAGAAAAACGGTAAAGATAAAAGTGATGGTGATACGATACCGGGGCACTCCCCCAAGCTTGGCAGTTGCCAAGGGGAGTGCCCATACCCGAGGCTCAGTTCTTCTTTGTTGGTGAAGAAGGTGTTGGTGATGATGGGTAGTCGCACATCGAGCGTAAGAGATCCTCCAATTTGCGGATAATGCCCTTTAGTGCGATGATATGCTCCTTCAACAAAATATTTTCACTTGTGAGATACTTGTTTTGAATGCGAGCTAACTCAATCATCTTGAAGGCTTCAATGTCTCTTGGGGTAAAGAGGTTGTGGTGAGGTTGAAGGATGTCTTCTTCTGCTACTGCCGGAACTTGATCCCCCATGGCCTTCTTGATCCCATCATCCTTCTTGATCTCTCTGGGTTCTTCTCTCTTCAGCTCTATCGTCATTAGCCAAGCATCGTTGCCCTCATTGTTGGAGGAGGAGGGAGACGACATGATGCTTGGCCTTGACAACCCTGGCAGGAAACAGCTCGAAAAAATAACAGGAGATTTTTGCGTGATACGATGGACAAAACCTTCGGGAGATTATATAGTGAATTTTTATCGACCAAGAGAAGTATCATGCAAGAAACTGGAGTCCGGAGAGAACACGAGATGCCCACGAGGCAGGGGCATGCCCAGGGGGGTAGGGCGCTCCCTCCACCCTCGTGGAAGCCTCGTGTCCTTCCCGGACTACTTATTTTCCTATTTTCTTAAATATTCCAAAACGGAGAAAAATTGCCATCACAACTGTTTTGGAGTCGGTTTACTTACCGTACCACATACCTATTCCTTTTTGGAGTCTGAAACGTTCTGGAGAGTCTCTTATGTATTCCTCCTGCGTTACTGTTTCAATAACATTGGTTTCAACATTTATAGGATTACCTGAGATATAATGTTTGATTCTTTGACCGTTCACCACCTTCGGATTTGTGCCTTCGAAGTTGTTGATTTTTCTGGCACCAGAACGATAGACCTCCTCGATAACGTAAGTACCTTCCCATTTAGAGAGAAGTTTACCTGCAAAAATTCTTAAACGAGAGTTTAATAGCAACACATAATCACCTACATTAAACTCACGGTTTTGTATCCTTTTGTCATGCCATCTTTTAACTTTTTCTTTAAGCAGTTTTGCATTCTCATAGGCCTGGGTTCTCCATTCATCAAGTGAGCTAATGTGAAATAACCTCTTCTCACCGGCAAGTTTGAAATCATAATTGAGCTCTTTGATGGCCCAATATGCCTTATGTTCTAATTTGAGAGGTACCATTTTATACGAAGACATACCCATAGGATTTTTATATGCAGTTCTATAAGCCCATAATGCATCATCAAGTTTCTTGGAGCAATTCTTTCTAGATCTATTAACAGCCTTTTGCAAAATTAATTTGAGCTCTCTATTACTCAATTCTACTTGACCACTAGACTGCGGGTGATATGGAGATGCAATTATATGATTAACATCATACTTAGCAAGCATTTTACGAAAGGCACCATGAATAAAATGTGAACCACCATCAGTCATTAAATATCTAGGGACTCCAAACCTCGGAAAAATAACTTCTTTAACCATCTTAATAGAGGTGTTATGATCAGCACTACTAGTTGGAATAGCTTCTACCCACTTAGTAATGTAATCAACAACAACTAAAATATGTGTATACCCATTAGAGGAAGGAAATGGTCCCATATAATCGAAGCCCCAAACATCAAATGGTTCAATAACGAGTGAATAATTCATAGGCATTTCTTGACGTCTACTAATATTACCAATTCTTTGACATTCATCACAAGATAAGACAAACTTACGGGCATCCTTGAAGAGAGTAGGCCAATAAACACCGGATTGCAATACCTTATGTGCAGTTCTATCTCCAGCATGGTGTCCTCCATAAGCTTCGGAATGACACTTGCGTAGGATCTATTCCTGTTCAGGCTCAGGTATAAAACATCTAATAACACCATCTACTCCTTCTTTATAAAGGTGTGGGTCATCCCAGAAGTAATGTCTTAAATCATAGAAAAACTTTTTCTTTTGCTGGTATGTGAAACTAGGTGGTATAAATTTAGCAACAATGTAATTAGCATAATCAGCATACCATGGAGCAGTACGAGAAGCATTTATGACAACTAATTGTTCATCAGGAAAGCTATCATCAATAGGTAGTGGGTCATCAAGAACATTCTCTAACCTAGACAAGTTGTCTGCAACAGGATTCTCAGCTCCCTTTCTATCAATAATATGCAAATCAAATTCTTGTAGCAGGAGAACCCATCTAATAAGTCTAGGTTTAGCATCTTTATTTTCCATACGATATTTAATAGCAGCGTGATCAGTGTGAATAGTTACTTTAGAATCAACAATATAAGGTCTGAACTTATCACAAGCAAATACAACTGCTAAGAATTCCTTTTCGGTAGTAGCATAATTTCGCTGGGCATTGTCTAGAGTTTTACTAGCATATTGAATAACATTTAATTTTTTATCAACTCTCTGTCCTAGAACAGCACCTACAGCATAGTCACTATCATCACACATGATTTCAAAGGGTAAATTCCAATCAGGTGGTTGAACAATAGGTGCAGAAATCAAGGCTTTCTTAAGTATTTCAAATGCTTCTACATAATCATCATCAAAGACAAAAGGAATATCTTTTTATAATAGGTTAGTCAGAGGTCGGGAAATTTTTGAGAAGTCCTTAATGAACCTCCTATAAAAACCTACATGACCAAGGAAACTTCTTATACCTTCAATGTCCTTGGGACACGACATCTTTTCAATAGCATCAACTTTAGCTTTGTCAACTTCAATACCTCTTTCAGAAATTTTATGCCCCAAGACAATACCTTCATTAACCATAATGTGGCACTTCTCCCAATTCAAGACAAGGTTAGTTTCTTCACATCTCTACAAAACTCAATCAAGGTTGCTCAAGCAATCATCAAAAGAGGATCCATAAACAGAGAAATCATCCATGAAAACTTCACAAATCTTTTCACAAAAGTCAGAGAATATAGCCACCATGCATCTTTGAAAGGTAGCAGGTACATTACATAAACCAAAAGGCATACGTCCATAAGCAAAGGTACCGAAAGGGCAAGTAAAAGTAGTCTTTTCTTGATCATCAGCTCACACAGGTATTTGAGAGAAACCAGAGTAACCATCTAGAAAGCAAAAATGTGTATGTTTGGATAATCTTTCTAGCATTTGATCAATGAAAGGCAAAGGGTAATGATCTTTTTTAGTAGCTTTATTTAATTTGCCGAAATCAATCACCATCCTATAACCTGTAATAATTCTTTGCAGAATCAATTCATCTTTATCATTAGGAATGACTGTAATACCTCCCTTCTTAGGGACATAATGGACATGGCTTATGTAACATCCCAAATTTTCAATTTGGAATGTTATACATTAGATCATCATTTCATATCATATTTTATTTGCTTTTTGGTTGATCCTAGAAATCATACGCAACTCAAGGACCTACGGAGAGAGTTGGGGATCTCGTTATTTTAATATTTGAGGTTTTCTCGAATTATGAAAAGAGGATCGTTTGATTTTAATTATTTTTCTCTGAATTATTTATTTTATTAAAAATGAAAGAGAGAGGATAAAATAACTTCCTCAAAATAAAGAAATATCAGAGATTTAATATTAAAATCAAATAAGGTTTTTATTTTGGAGTTTTTCGCTGTTTTATTTGAATTTAGGAAAAATGCGTGTTTTTCAAAATTGAATTTAGGACCCAAATAAATGTTCACTTTGTCCGGCTTGATTTTAGAAGTCGAGGAAAACTTATTTTGGGATTTTTGGAGTCCTTTTAGTATTTCTTTTCTTTCTTTTTATGCACGTCATATTTTTTTAAAAAAGTCGACCAACTTAGGGCCGTACTCGGCCAGGACTTCTTGCGCCAGGCCTTTATAAGACGCCGCCCTGAGCCCGTTACCTTCGCCCCACCCAAAAACCCCAACCCTAGCCGCCACACGCCGCCGCCGCCCGCCACCCGCGCCGGAGCCCGCCGCCGCCTCGCCACCGCCCGCGCTGCCGCCCGCGCTGCCTCGCCGGAGCTCGCAACCGCCCCGCCGGACCTCCCGCCACCACGGACTCGCCGGATCCCGCCGGAGTTTGAGGTAGCCGCCGGTTTTTTTTAAAAGAACCGATCGGTTTTATGTCGTAAACCCTAGATTCGTTTTTTTTCTAGAACCGGTTCAGTTTATTTCTTCGGTTTAGTTATTTAGCGAACGGCCGCTTTTACGTTCGTTTTTACGAGCGGTTTTCGCCATTTAGCCGCAGACAGCGAACGTTCGTTCGTTATCTTGTTCGTCATTTTTCTTTTTCTCGGATTTTCCGCGATTATTTCTGATCGCGATTTCTTATCTGATTTTCGTTTAGTTTTAACTTTTCGCTCGTTTATCGAAATCAGGCGATTCAAGCGCCTAGAGTTTCGTCTCGAAACCCTCTTTCTGTTTAACTAACTCAAACAAGTTTTTGCTTCTATAAAATATGACTTAGATCCAGATTAGTAAACGAAGCTTGTTTCTTTCGCCGTTTGCCTTTCGTCGCTTCGTTTGATTTGTTTCTTTTTGCAAACCAGAGTTCTTAAGTTGAGCTTTCTGGTTAGATCTCTTATTTGAGTTTTACCTGTGCATTAGATGAGTACTTATTGTATTCTTGTTTGTTTGTTTGCGTTAGAGTACCCGGAGTGCGCCGCTTGCTACTTCGAATCTCTAGGTTTCACGGATCATTAGCAAGGCAAGTAACACTTTGATCATACTTCCTACTACCTAGTTTTTATTGCATTAGATCAATCCTCAAACATTGCATGATTAGGATCTAATTAAATTGTGGGTTTTGGGGAAGTAGATGAGGTAGTACCTATTACCTGTTTTATTATCAAACCCTTGGGAGTTACTTCTATGTTTGCTTCTATTGCCATGCTATGCTAGTAGACGTGGATTGGGTGAGTGTATCCATGACAGATGTGAGACTGTTAATTAACGGTTTATTTAAGGTGGCAACTTTAACACACATCTGGGTGGATTGAGGCACCTGGGTATTCCAGCGATTGCCTATTTTTCTTTATGGACCACCACCCAGGCTCAAAGGGATCATGAGATTATTCATGCTAGAAACTTCCGTGTGCAGCCACAAGCTAGTATGGGCTCTAGCATAGTTGATTAAGTCATGCGAACTCTTACAGTGGTAGACTAGCACATGTAGGGGAAAGTAGGTGTAACGGTCTACCCGATCGAAAAGGTGCTAGAGCTTCTGAAAGACTATGTCTCGGTCATCCGTTTCTCAAACACCATGTAGTGCGAGAATCCCAACGAAGGAGATCGAGTCTTGTGGGGAAAAGTGCGCAAACCTCTGCAGAGTGTATAAACTAATCATGATTAGCCGTGTCCCCGGTTATGGATGTTTTGAGTATCTAGTACTTGGATTATCATGTGAATCTCATCATGTGACTTTAATTAATTTTGTTGGGTTTTTAATGATGATGATTAATTGGGATTGAGAGGGTTTCTACGCTCTCAATGTTTAACAACTACCATGATAGTTAAATAAAATTTAATTCCTTTGCAGTAGGGAAAAATTGGCTTTACGCAAAATTGTAACCATAGAGCTTTCCACCAGCCATATATGCATGTAGTATTGCCTATTTCTGTTCATTACTCTCTATGTGTTACTTTGCCAGCATATTCCATGTGCTGACCCGTTTTCGGGCTACAACATTCATGTTGCAGACTTTTCAGACGACGAGTAAAGAGCTTTAGGTCGTGGTTCTATACTCAGTGATGCCGTTGGAGTTGATGGACTCACTTATCTTCCAAGCCTTCCGCTGTTATCGTAATTAGATGGCCTTAAGCCATATTTCTTGTAATAAGTTCTCTTTTGAGACACTCGTTGTAATAAGTGTGTGATTGCTACTCTGTTATAAATCCTTCAAGTACTGTGTGTGTCAGCATTACTGATCCAGGGATGACACTGAAGCATAGAGATCAAACCGTTTGAGGTCTGGTCGCTACAGCTTACCAACTGACTATCAGCAACGGGATAAATTATACCTGCTTCAAGGACCTTTAATATTTCCTTTCTTACCACTTCTTTCATCTTAAGATTTAGCCGTCGTTGGTGATCAATAACTGGTTTGGCGTCTTTCTCCAAATTTATTTTGTGTTGACATAGAGTGGGACTAATGCCCTTAAGATTATCAAGAGTATATCCAATAGCAGCATGATGCTTCTTTAGAGTTTTCAATAATTTCTCTTCTTCATGCTCTGAAAGGTTAGCACTAATAATAATAGGATATATCTTCTTTTCATCAATATAAGCATATTTAAGAGTATCAGGCATTGGTTTAAGCTCAAACACGGGATCACCCTTAGGTGGAGGAGGATTCCCTAGGATTTCAACAGGCAAGCTGTGTTTCAGAATAGGTCCCTGTTTAAAGAATACTTCATCTATTTCCCTTCTTTCATTCATATACGTATCATTTTCATGGTTTAGCAAATATTGTTCTAAAGGATCACTAGGAGGCACAGCAATAGAAGAAATACCAATAATTTCATCTTTACTAGGCAATTCCTCATCACGGGGTTGTCTACTAAATTTAGCAAAATTAAACTTATGAGACATATCACCCAAACCAATAGTAACAACATCCTTTTCACAGTCTATCCTAGCATTAACAGTGTTCAAGAAGGGTCTACCAAATATAATGGGACAAAAGCTATCTTGTGGGGAACCAAGAACAAGAAAATCAACAGGATATTTAACCTTCCCACACAAGACTTCAACATCTCTAACAATCCCAACTGGTGAAATAGTATCTCTATTGGCAAGTTTAATGGTAACATCGATATCTTCTATCTCAGCATGTGCAATATCATGCATAATTTCTTTGTTTAAGGAACACTTGCACTAGCACCCATATCACATAAGCCATGATAACAATGATCTCCTATTTTAACGGAAATAACAGGCATGCCTACAACATGTCTATGCTTATTTTTAGCATCAGGTCTAGCAATTCTAGCAGCTTCATTGCAGAAGTAAATAACATGCCCATCAATATTATCGGCCAAGAGATCTTTAACCATAGCAATTTTAGGTTCAACTTTAACTTGCTCAGGGGGTTTGTGTGTCCTAATATTACTTTTGTTGACTACAGTTGAAGCTTTAGCATGATCCTTTATTCTAACAAGGAAAGGTGGCTTCTCAATATAAGCAACAGGAACAACAGGATCATCATAAGTGATAGTATTTTCTTCAACTTTAATAGGAGCAACTAACTTTTATCTTAGTGGGAGGATTATATTTAAACCACTTCTCCTTTGGGAGATCAACATGAGTAGCAAAGGATTCACAGAAAGAAGCTACTATCTCAGAGTCAAGTCCATATTTAGTGCTAAATTCACGGAAAACATCGGTATCCATAAAAGATTTAACACAATCAAACTTAGGTGTTATATCTGTCTCCTTACCTTCATCATGGTCCCAATCTTCAGAGTTGTGTTTAATTATTTCCAATAAATCCCATTTGAATTCAATAGTCTTCATCATAAAATATCCAGTACAAGAAGTATCGAGCAAGGAGCGATTATTGAGAGAAAGCCGAGCATAGACATTTTGAATGATCATTTCTCTTGAGAGCTCATGATTGGGGCATGAATATAACATTGACTTAAGCCTCCCCCAAGCTTGAGTGATGTTTTCTCCTTCGCGAGGCCAAAACTTATATATATATATAATTACGATCACAATGAACAAGATGCATAGGATAAAACTTCTGATGAAATTTCAATTTCAATCGTTTGTAGTTCCATGGTCCCATATAATCACACAGCCTATACCATGTCAATGCCTCTCCCTTAAAAGATAAAGGGAAGACCTTCTTCTTGATAACATCACCGGGCATACCTGCAAGCTTAAATAATCCACAAACTTCATCCACATAGATTAAGTGTAAATCGGGATGCAATGCTCCATATCCTGCAAAATGATTAGCTAGCAGTTTCTCTATCATACCCAAAGGAATTTCAAAGTAAACATTTTCAGTAGGTTCAGTAGGTTGAGGAGCAACTCTTTGCTCTACTGGTCGGGGTGAAGATACCCCGAACAAGCCCCTCAAAGGATTATGTTCCATAGTAACAAGTGACAGTAAATTTCAGCACACTATATAAATATTTCCTTACCAAATTCCACCTACCAAAGGCGCTTCACTCCCCGGCAACAGTGCCAGAAAAGAGTCTTGATGACCCACAAGTGTAGGGTATCTATCGTAGCCTTTTCGATAAGTAAGAGTGTCGAACCCAACAAGGAGCAGAAGGAAATGATAAGCAGTTTTCAGTAAGGTATTCTCTGCAAGCACTGAAATTATCGGTAACAGATAGTTTTGTGATAAGGTAATTTGTAACGAGTAGCAAGTAATAAAATTAAATAAGGTGCAACCAGATGTCCCAATCCTTGTTGTAGCAAAGGACAAGCCTGGACAAACTCTTATATGAAGGAAAGCGCTCCCGAGGACACATGGGAATTATCGTCAAGCTAGTTTTCATCATGTTCATATGATTCGCGTTTGGTACTTTGACAAATTGATATGTGGGTGGACTGGTGCTTAGGTATTGTCCTTAATTGGACAAGCATCCCACTTATGATTAACCGCCATTACAAGCATCCACAACTACAACAGAAGTATTAAGGTAAACCTAACCATAGCATGAAACATATGGATCCAAATCAGCCCCTTACGAAGAAACACATAAACTAGGGTTTAAGCTTCTGTCACTCTAGCAACCCATCATCTACTTATTACTTCCCAATGCCTCCCTCTAGGCCCAAACAATGGTGAAGTGTCATGTAGTCAACGTTCACATGACACCACTAGAGGGATGACAACATACATCTCATGAAAATATCGAACGAATACAGAATTCACATGACTACTTATAGCAAGACTTCTCCCATGTCCTCAGGAACAAACGTAACTACTCACAAAGCATATTCATGTTCATAATCAGAGGGGTATTAATATGCATAATGGATCTGAACATATGATTTTCCACCAAGTAAACCAACTAGCATCAACTACAAGGAGTAATCAACACTACTAGCAACCCACAGGTACCAATCTGAGGTTGGGATACAAAGATTGGATACAAGAGATGAACTAGGGTTTGAGATGAGATGGTGCTGGTGAAGATGTTGATGGAGATTGACCCCCTCCTGATGAGAGGATCGTTGGTGATGACGATGGTGATGATTTCCCCCCTCCCGGAGGGAAGTTTCCCTGGCAGAACAGCTCTGCCGGAGCCCTAGATTGGTTCTGCCAAGGTTCCGCCTCGTGGCGGCGGAGTTTCTTCCCGAAAGCTTGCTTATGATTTTTCCTTGGACGAAATACTTCATATAGCAGAAGATGGGCACCGAAGGCCTGCCAGGGGGCCCACGAGGCAGGGGGCGTGCCCAGCGGGGTAGGGCGTGCCCCCACCCTCGTGGCCAGGGTGTGGGCCCCCTCTGGTGGATTCTTTCGCCAGTATTTTTATTAATTCCAAAAATAACTTCCGTGAAGTTTCAGGACTTTTGGAGCTGTGCAGAATAGGTCTCTAATATTTGCTCCTTTTCGAGCCCAGAATTCCAGCTGCCAGCATTCTCCCTCTTCATGTAAACCTTGTAAAATAAGAGAGAATAGGCATAAGTATTGTGACATAACATGTAATGACATCCCATAATGCAATAAATATCGATATAAAAGCATGATGCAAAATGGACGTATCAACATACTTGATCCTTTTCCCTTCTGGGGTGGTGAGAAGAATTGACTTACTAGCACAATCGATGTTTCCTCCATACTTCGAGAGCCAATCCATGCCTAGTATTATATCCAATCCTTGTGACTCCAAAATAATAAGGTCTGAGGGGAAAACATGCTTACCAATGGTTAATGGCGACCGATCACACCATCGGCTGGCCATATACTCCGCTCCCGGTGAGCTTACTAACATGGGTGACCTAAGGGCTAAGGTTGGCAATCTAAACTTGTCCACAAATCCCCTTGATATATATGAATGTGATGCACCAGTGTCAAAAAGAACAAGGGCGGTAAATGACTTAATCAAAAACTTACCAATCACTACATCAGGCTGCTCTTCAACTTCCTCCATGTTGATGTGGTTCACCTGACCTCTGGTGATGGGATTTGGCTTCTTTCCTGAGCTTCCATTGCCATTTCCATTCTTTGCTTCAGGATACTTGGTGGCGCCAGTCTTCCCGCACTTGAAACAAGTAATGTGACTTAGATCCTTCTTGGCGGGTGTAGCGGGGTTGGGACGGTTCTGATTGGCGTTTCCTCCATTCCCATTACCATTCTTAGGGCCACTATGGTTGTGGGAACTTCCTCCATTGTGATGTAGCGACCAGACCTCAAACAGTCTGATCTCTGTGCTCCGGTGTCATCCCTGGATCAGTAATGCTGACACCACACAGTACTCGGAGGATTTATAATAGAGTAGCAATCACACACTTATTACATCGAGTGTCTCAAAAGAGAACTATTACAATAAATATGGCTTAAGGCCATCTAATAACGATAACAGCGGAAGGCTTGGAAGATAAGTGAGTCCATCAACTCCAACGGCATCACTGAGTATAGAACCACGACCTAAAAACTCCTTAATCGTCGTCTAAAAGGTCTGCAACATTAACGTTGCAGCCCGAAACGGGTCGGCACATGGAATATGCTGGCAAGATAACATAGAGAATAATGGAATGCAACAACTATACTATATGCATATGTGGCTGGTGGAAAGCTCTATGGTTACAGTTTTTGCGTAAAGCCAATTTTTACCTACTGCAAAGGAATAAATTTAATTACTATCAGGGTGATTGTTAAACATTGAGAATGGTTGACAGCATTCTCAATCCCAATTAAGTAACATCATTAAAACCCAACAATATTAATTTTAGGGTAACATGTTGAGATTCATATGATAATCCAGGTACCAGATACTCAAGATGTCCATAACC
Source organism: Triticum urartu (assembly GCF_003073215.2). Taxonomy (NCBI): domain Eukaryota; kingdom Viridiplantae; phylum Streptophyta; class Magnoliopsida; order Poales; family Poaceae; genus Triticum; species Triticum urartu. The sequence continues at coordinate 202,798,427 of NC_053023.1, forward strand.
GGGGACACGGCTAACCATGATTAGATTGTTACACTCTGCAGAGGTTTGCGCACTTTCCCCACAAGACTCGATCGCCTTCGTTTGGTTTCTCACACTACAGGGTGTTTGAGAAGACGGATGACCGAGACATAGTCTTTCAGAAGCGCTAGCACCTTACGATCGGGTAGACCATACCACCTACATCCCCTACATCTGCTAGTCTACCACTGTAAGAGTTCGCACAACTTAGTCAACTATGCTAGAGCCCATAATGGCTTGTAGCTGCGCACGGAAGTTTCTAGGATGAATAATCTCATGTTCCCTTTGAGCCTGGGTGGCGGTCCAATGAAAAACAGGCAAGTCCTGGTAACCCCAGGTGCCTCAATCCACCCAGATGTGTGTTAGGTTGCCACCTTAGATAAACCATTAATTAACAATCTCACATCTGTCATGGATATCACTCACCCAATCCATGTCTACTAGCATAGCATGGCATAATAAGCAAACGTAGAAGTAACTCCCAAAGGTTTGATAATAAACAGGTAATAGGTACTACCTCATCTACTTCCCATCCCACAATTTAATTAGATCCTAATCATGCAATGTGTGAGGATTGATCTAATGCAATAAAACTGGGTTGTAGAAAAGGTATGATCAAAGTGTTACTTGCCTTGCTGGTGATCCGCGTAACCTAGAGATTCGAAGTAACAGGCGGCGCACTCTGGGTATTCTATCACAGACAAACAACAAGCATACAATAAGTACTCATCTAATGCACAGGTAAAACTCAAATAGAAGATCTAACCAGAAAGTTCAACTTAAGAACCCTGGTTTGCAAAAAAAATCGGATCGAACGAAGCAAAAGAAATCAAACGGCGAAAGAAAACAACTTCGTTCTAGTAATCTGGATCTAGGGCAAATTTTACAGTAACAAAAACATGTTTAAGTTGATTATTCGGAAAGAGGGTTTCGAGACGAAACTCCAGGCGCTTGAATCGCCTGATTCCGATAAACGAGCGAAAAGTTATACTAAAACGAAAATCGGATCAGAAATCGCGATCAGAAAATAACCGCGAAAAATCCGACGAAAAAGAAAAACGACGAACAGATTTTTTTTTAAACAGCACGGAAAACGAGGCGGCGGCGAACCTCGGGCGGCGCGCAACTCCGGCGGGCGGCGGCGGGCGGCGGCGGGGGGGCGGCGGCGGGGCTGGGGCGGCGGCTAGGGTTTAGGCGGCGGGCGGGCTGGCTCTCTCTCTCTCCCGGGCCTCGGGCGCTATATAAAGGCCCCGGCCAGGGGAGTCCTGGCCGAGTACGGCCCGTAGTCGGTTCCGCGCGTTTTTTTTTATAATTCCGCTCGGAAGAAAAATAAAAAGAAATACCAAACGGACTCCAAAAATCACGAAATAAATTTTGCTAGGTTTCTAAAATCAAGCCCGATAAAGTGAACATTTATCTTGGCCCAAACTACAACTTTGAAAAATGCGCATTTTTCCTAAATTCAAATAAAAATACCGAAAAATTCCGAAATAAACCTTATTTGATTTTTTTATTAAATCATCAATATTTCTATATTTTGGGAAAGTCATTTTATTCCCTCTCTCATTTTTTAATAGAAATAATTGATGATAAAATAAATAAAATCAAACGATCCTGTTTACATAATTTGAGAAAACTCAAATATGTAAATAACGAAATCCCCAACTCTCTCCGTGGGTCCTTGAGTTGCTTAGGATTTTCTAGGATCAAAACCAAAAGCAAAATAAAATATGATATGCATGATGACCTAATGTGTAACATTCCAAATTGAAAATTTGGGATGTTACATGTGAGAATGGCCTCCATGGTTATGATGCGTGTGTCCTCCCGAGTATAGGGTAAAACGAGGCTTCTGCTAAGCTCCAGAGTTGTACTTCCCCTGTCCATACTTCCGTTTGCGGTTCTCTACCTGCTGCTGCTTGCCTTCAATCATGAGAGCCCTGTCTACCAGCTCCTGATAGTTAGTGAATGTTGCCACCATCAACTGCAAACTCAGCTGATCATTTAGCCCCTCAAGAAACTTCTCCTGCTTCGCGGCATCTGTGGCCACATCATCTGGGGCGTAGCGTGCTAACTTGCTGAAATCTTCGACGTACTGCTCCACGGTACGATTCCCCTGGCGTAAGTTGCGGAACTCACGCTTCTTCATACTCATGGCTCCAGTTGAGACATGTGCAGTGCGGAATGCTTGCTGAAACTGATCCCAAGTGACATTGGCCACGGGGAAAGTGACCGTGTAGTTCTCCCACCATGAGGCTGCGGGTCCATCCAGTTGATGTGCGGCAAAGCGCAACTTCTCAACATCTGTGCAACCTGCGGTGGTTAGCTCCCTTCCAATCTTGCGGAGCCAGTCATCAGCAACAATCGGCTCAGTGCTACTAGAGAACACCGACAGATTCAACCTTAGAAAACGGGATAAGTTGTCCACTTGGGTTGGTGGCGGTGGGTTGTTGTTGCCTTGGTTCTGGACTAGCAACTGCATCAAGGCATTCTGTTGTTGGATCAACTGAATGAGCTCCGGTGGAAAGGAGAATGCGGGATCACGTCTCGGAGGCATCTGATAGGTTTAGAGGGGTGAGAACAAAATAGAATAAGGTCTAAAGAGAGATTTCACTACCCATATGCACATGAGACAAACACATTCATTTCACACCACTCAATTCAAACAAGGTTCATACAATCGATCTAAGCTACCGTTACAAAATCTCGCGGACTACTACTATATACATGGAAGGTGTTCTAATGGTAATATGGTGGTCGACTAGAAATTTTGATCGGTGGAAGACTCCATAATATCAGCTCCAACTTCGTCTTCATAATCATCATCGCTGTTGGGGTCGGAGTCTGTGCCGTCTAGTATGATGTAATCCTTTGAACGAATGTCCACTCTAGGTTCGGGATCCCCCATGAATATTCCTAGCTTGTTCTTCAGGTCTTCATTCTTCTCTAGTAGTAAAACAATTTGTTCTTCATATCCATCACGCGTAGCTTTAAGTTCTTCCTCCAGCTCCATGTTCCGGGTCATCACCTTCTTCGTGTCTATCATGTTGGCGCACATCTGGTTCTCGTAGCGTTGAATGTGCTGGTTCAACTCCTATATGTAGGCTTCGATGGATTTATCCTTCCTAGTGCGATTCATCTCCCATTGGTCATCTCGGCGTCCACATATCTGGTAGGTGGTATCCTTAAGATCCTTGTTGTACAATTCGCCTATGCGTCCCATGGCGACGTTGGCAGCCATGCTCTTTCCCAAACTCGAGGTTGGTGCATCAAAGGAAAACTCGATGGGCTTGGTAACTGGTACAAACGTCCTCCCTGGAACATGAAATTGAATCATCCAGCGCTCCTGTTCTGATAAAGTGGCGGTGAAGGTTCAGGTGAAGCTTGGTATGGCGATGTTCCGGTACCTAGTTACTTCCTTCAAGTGTCGTCCGAAAGGTGTGTCGTCATCCGGTTCAGTGAACTTGTTCCTTGGGTCCGCCATCTATAGAGTAGAAATGGAGAAGAGTTAGAATTGAGTAGAGAAGAGTATCTTCTAGCTTTTCCTAGTGGTCCCGTCCTACAGTCAGCGTGTGCTCTGATACCATCTTGTAGTGACCCGACCTGAATGGATCGAAGTCTTTGTGCTTAAGTGTCATCCCTAGATCGGTATTGCTGACACACATAGTACTCGTGTATTTATAACAGAGTTCCATCACACACTTATTACATTGAGTGTCTCATAGAGAGTACTTATTACAATAATATGGTTGAAGGCCATCTAAATAACTGCGGAAGCTTCAAAGATAAATGAGTCCATCCAACTCCACGGCAAAACTGAGTGCATGACAATGACCTATCGCACCTTACTCTTCGTCTGAAAATTCTGCAACATGATACATTGCAGCCATGTAGGTCAGCACATGGAATATGCTGGCAAGATAATACCATAGAGAAATGAACAAATAACGATTATCACTACATGCATATTTGGCTGGTGGAGGCTCTACGGTTATCATTTGCATAAAGCTATTTTTTCCCTACAACAAAGGAATATATTTTATTTAACTATGAAGTTTATGTCATTATTGAGAAGGTTCATCCAACTCAATACCAAAATAGTAATTAATAACCCAACAAATTCATTAAGTAAAGTGATCAGATCAATCAATAATTCAAATACCAGATACTCAAGGTGTCCATAACCGGGGACACGGCTAACCATGATTACTTTATACACTCTTCAGAGGTTTGCGCATTTTTCACCACAAGACTCGACCACATCCATGATCGGATGATCGAGACATAGTCTTTTTGAAGCATTAACTCTTTACTCTGGGTAGACAGTACCACCTACTTTCCCCTACATCTGCTAGCCTACCACTGAAATAGGTTACACAACTTACTCAACTATGCTAGAGCCCATAATGGCTTGCGGCTGCACACGGAAGTTTCTGAGCATGAATAATATTATGATCCCTTTGAGGCTGAGTAGCATTCCATAGGATGATCACACGGGTACTCCGGGATATCCAAGGACAACACTGGATTGCTCCAAGTGCCCGCAACTAATCCACCCAGATGTGTATTAAAGTAGCCACCTTAAGTTTCCCTTAGTTTTATATTAACTCTCCCGTATTTCATGAATCTCACATACCAATCCATGTCTACGAGCATAGCAAAGCAGTATAAGCATAACATTTAATACCCGGGGTTTGATATAAGACAATAGGTTCCTACCTCGTCAACTACTTCCCAATACCCACAAGTTATCAAAACCTACTCATGCAATGTTTGAGGGTTGAAACTAATGCATAAAAATTGGCTAATAAAGGGATATGATCAAAGTCTTACTTGCCTTGATGATGATCGGAAAACCCCAGAGATTTGTAGTAGCACGCTTCGCACTCCGAAAAATCTATCATGAACAACAATAGCATACATAAGCACTCATGCATAAAGTGCAAAGGTAAAAGAAAAAGAAAAGATCTAAACATAAAGTTCAAGTGAAGAGCTTCGATTTGCAAAATGAATCAGTCAAATCGGAGATACGAAACTCCAACTACGATCAAAAGAAGTTCAAATTCAAATCTGCTTGTAAGAAAATATTAAAATTTCAAAATCATGTTCAAGTTGTTTATCTGCTCAGAGGGGAACAAGACGGAAATTTTGGCGTTGGTTTCATTGGATTTGGATAAACGAGCAAAAAGTAGTGAGAGTTTGAAGATCAGGGACTAAACTGCGATGAAAATAATTACGGATAGGCCCCCGGCCAAAAATTAAACGAAAAAGAAAAATCTATCGGACGAACGTCTGCTAACATAGACTAACGAACGAATTCTTTCGTTAATAGAACCAAACGGGCGAATGTTCACTAAATAACTTAACGAAATAAATAAACCGATCTAATAAAATAAAATCGAACTAAATAAAAACCGGTGCGGGTTAGCAGTTTATATCGGTTCACCAAAAAAAGCGCCGGTGGCAGCGGTGACTACTCTGGCAAGGGCGGCAGCAGTGGCGGGGTGGTGCGAGGCGACGGCGAGGCGTCGCGGGGTGGCGGGAGGCGGTGCGGCGGCGGCGTGAGGCGGTGCTGCGTGGCGGCGGCGAGCGGCGGTTGCGGCGGCTTGGGGCGGCGTCTTGAGGGGAGAGGGGGGGGTCGCCCAGGCTTATAAAGAGGCCGTGGAGGGCAGCTTGGAGGATGGGCAAAGGCGGCGGCAGCGGGGTGGAGTCCGAACTGGACTCCATGGTGGGCAGCGGGCGGCGGACGAACTCCTGCCGGAATCCGCCGCGGGCGAGGCGAGGCGCTGGGCCGGCTGGGCCTTCGGTCTGGGAAGAAATATTTTTTAAATAATTTCACCGCAGAGAAAAATCCAAAATAAAATAAAATAAAAATCCTAAAATTTCAAAAATAATTTTCACGGTCCTCTCCTAATATTTAGTTCAACGTGAACATTTTTCTAGGCTAAAATCCAATTTTCCCTAATTTAACCAAACAAAATCTCAAATAAAATATATTTTTATTGAAAATTAAATTTCCATTATTTGCTCGCTATTTTGAAGAAGTCATATTATCTTCTCTCATTATTTTATTTATTTTGAAATAATTGTAAAAATAACTTCAAATAAAATCACCTTGACCCAAATTACCAAATTTTGAAATTTCAAAAATGGAATTTTATGAAAACCTCCAACTCTCTCAAATGGTCCTTAAGTTACTTAAGGTCTCTTGGATCAAAGTGTCCAAATAAACCAAATTCAAAATGCAAAAATCATGGATGCATATGATGACCTAACGATTAGCATCCAAATTGAAAATTGGGATGTTACACTTATATGTGAATTATATCATGCCAACATTTTTTTCTTGCGCGTTAAATTTGTCAACAATTTTAGTCCATTCAATTACTCTTCCTGTGCATCAGCCATTCGGCACGGTCATGGAAAAATCTAGAGTGGAAACAAGGTCTTCAGAGCAGACAATGCTATCTGACAAAGCGCATGTCTTGCTGGTTACGGATAGCTCCTCAGAGGAGGATTCATGGACAGATGACCAGTCCTATCCCCCCCCTGAGGTGCATGCTCTCACTTGGCAGGGTTATGTTGCTCATATCGTGCGCATGGTATCTTGCATTGCTATGTCATTTGCTTAGTTTAGACATGCTTTGTGTGAATGCCACATGTTTAGTGTCTAATTACCATATATGTGAATTATGCAATGCCATCTTGTTGCAAGACATTATATACGTGAATTATGCAATGCTATCTTGTTGCAAGGCATTATATATGTGAATTATGCAATGCCATGCTGTTTAGCCAAGCGTCATATATGTGAATTATATCATGCAATCATTTTTTTGTATTTCTCGTTGCATTTGTCGACAATGTTTGTATATTCAACTGCTCTTCCTATGCATCAGCCATTTGAATTGGTGATGGAGAAATCTGGAGTGAAAACAAGATCTTCGGAGCAGACAATGCTACCTGCTAAAGAAGATATCTTGCTGGTTACAGATAGCTCTTTAGAGGAGGACTCAGAGGCAGATGACCAGTCCTATTGTCCCCCTGAGGTGTATGCTCAAACTTGGCAGGGTTATATTACTCATATCATGCATATGTTGTATTGCGATGCTTAGTTTTTACATCATATACACAATATTGAATGCCATCTCCTTAGTTGACACATCATATATGCGATTGCCCTCTGCTCACTTGCTTAGTATATAAATCATATATTTGAATTATATCATGCCATGATGTTTACATAGACAACATGTATCTGAATTATGACATGCCAACCCATTTTCTAAAGACATAATATAGTTATATCATCTCATCCTGTTTACATAGTCATCATATTTTGAATTATGTCATTCTATCCATGAATTATATCATGCCATCATGTTTCCATCGACGACATGTTTGTGATTTATGGCATGCCAACCACTTTAATAGACACATCGTATAGTTATATCATGTCATCCTGGTTACGTAGTCATCATATTTTGAAGTATGTCATTCTATCCTGTTTAGTTAGCCATCATACATGTGAAATTGTGTCATGCTATCCTGTTTAATTATCCATCATATATGTGAAATTATGTCCTGCTATTTTGTTTGGTTAGACAACATAAATGTGAATTATTTCATGCCCTGTTTTCTTCCCTACTATCCATTGCACATGTCTATCTTACAATGTCTGTACATTCAATTACTTTTCTTATTTATCAGCCATTTCAATTGGAGGGGGTGATGGCAGTATCTGTGGGAGTAAAAACATGGTCTTTTGAAAAGATCATGCTACCTGTCGATGTAGATAGAACCACGGTTGTACTTGCCCAAGAACCCGCCCCACCACACATAACCCAGACTCACGCAGAATGTACCCCTACCTAGTTGGACAGAGAACCAGCTACACCCCTTCTAACCCCAACCTCAGCAGATAGTTACCCAGTTCCGGTTGACATAACACCGTCTCCACCACAGAGCACCCAAACACGATAGCTAGTAAGGCAACTACAGTGCCCAAAGCACGAGGACCACCACTTCAAACCCCAAGTCAACGCTTAAAGTAGAAGAAGAATTGTTCTTAGGTTAGGTTTCGTATCTATGGTTCATACTACTTTGCTCTAGCATCACTGTATTTACTCATACAAACTAATTTCAAATTTGAAGGATGCAATTGGAAATCCAATGGCGCAACAGGTATGTTTTAAACATGTTTCTTTAATGTGTTTGCTGTTGTAACTTGCTCTATGTTGATTTCAGTTTCAATTGAATAAGCAATTATGTTCTCATGCCATGCACATTACAAGTGTTTTTAATGCTGCGTAGTTTCCCACACTTATATTCTGTCTATGCTGCTTTTGTCTTAAATAGATATGATTCGAACTGTCTCTATCTTGATTTGGCAACATAAACTAGAATGATATAGACCATACAGTGACCATACTACATAGATATATGTTTGTTTCATGCTGTTATCTTGTCCACCTTACTACTGAACTAGTTTGCCAAAATGAGTTTCATATACAACATGGAAAACCTGTGATGTGTTTGTTTGTTTCTCTTTTAGAACACGGATAAAATATTGGAGAAGAGTACCCCGTTATGCAATGGTAAAGGAAGTAATGCAGATAAGGTTCAAGATAGTGAGACATCCCTGTTGGTCTCCAAGAAAGCTGATAAAACTATATTGAAGACACTGAGACAACCCCAAAGTCCTGTCTTGATGTAGTGTTCGAGTTACTGGCTACTACTGCTGGCACCAGCTCCTCGAACTTGCTGCCTGAATAAGTTCAGCTTGTTGAGTCTCAACTTCAAGTTGAAAGACATCGATCAGATGTTATGTGACAGGAAGCCAAAGGACTGAGGAAGTCCCTGCAGACAGCAAGTGCTGGAGGATTTAAGCGCCAAACAAGAGAAAGTTAATAAGCTTGCTAAGCATCTTTCCAGCATTATGGGTACCCAGGATATTGTTTCTTGAGATCTTCTGAAGTGGTTTCAGTTCTAGACTTGTTTTGCTGCAGCGTTTGTTTGCACTAGTGGCCATCTTTGGCAACCGGTGTATATGATATGTTGCTTTGTTCCCTATATTTGCACCGGTGGTGAACTTTGATGCCCAGTGGATGTAATATGTGCAATAGCCATGATAGCCTAGCGTAAGTTGCTTGCTTATTTATTTCCTTATTGCCTTGTTTATTTGTTTGCTTGTAGTCAGTGCAGTTCTTTTTCCGCGGTTTGTTAGTGGCCGCAATAACCTATTTTTAAAAACTAGGCCACAATAACCATGGGCTACATATTTACCGTAGTTACCATGGGCCTCCTACGGGCCGTAGAAACAATGGGCCTTCTATGGGCCATAGAAACAATGGGCCTTCTATGGGCCGTAGCATCAATGGGCCTTCTACGGGTTGTATGATCGATCGGCCAAACATGGGCCAATAACAGACCACATTATGGGCTGTAAACGGGCTAGATTTGGAATCGTCCGTTCATGGACCAACAATAACGGGCCGTCGTTAATCGGCCGTATTTGATGATGCTATGAAAATGGCCCAACAGATTAACGGGCCGCAAACGGGCTGATTGTGACCACGGGCTGAATTTGGCCCACAAGCAGAGAAGGCCAGTAAGTAACCGAATGTTGGAAATGAGCCCAAGAATAAATGGGCCCTGAGAAGCCCGAAAGATAACACGGGTTGGAAACGGCCCAATGGAATAATGGGCCGTTAATGGGTATAGAGCGGTACACTGTTCATTGCGGGCTTGATTCACCACGGGCCATTAATGGGCCAAGAGTTACAAATGGCCTCGTATGGGCCGAAAGACATCATGGGCCATACATGGTCTGGAAGTTACAACGGGCTGGAATCATATTGGACGGCCCAGATGAAGCTACTGGGCTTAATTCTGATAGGCTGTAACGGGTCGTGAGTTAGCGGGCCGTAAATGGGCTATATACGAACAGGCCGTTAACAGGCTTTCCGTGGGCCAGCCCGTTACCTTTTGACCAAGTCAAATGGCCGGCCTTTTCACCAGAATGGGCCTCTGTTGGGTTGTGCCATGTGTCGACATATCACATGTGCCTCCTGTCCAATGAATGTATGTCATCTGTCCCAACAGTGAGCCAACACGTGTTTCCTCTGGCCAATGAGAATTTTACACGTGGAAAATCCTTATTGGTCCGGGCTATTAACGGGTTATCGGATCCAAAACCAGACCCGATAGCTTAACGGTGACTCGTTACGATGGATGCCACGTGTCGGTCACACTTGACGAAAGCACTTCCATGACGCGCCATTTATCGTCATGGAATTGGACACCTCCGTGATGATAATTTTGGTAATGCCATGGAACACTTCTACGATAGCACATGTATGACTATCTTGATTCTGTCATAAAGTTGTCATGGATGTACATGCATGACAGAAAACGTGACCTACTGTGACAAACACATACCATCACAAAAGTGTATTTTTTGTAGTGTTGTCTTACGAAATGAGTAAACGGACTTGCCGGTAACGAGATTGAACTAGGTATGGAGATACCAACGATCGAATCTCAAGCAAGTAACATATCGCCGAACAAAGGGAATTGTATACGGGATAAATTGAATCCTTGACATCGTGGTTCAACCGATAAAGATCTTCATGGAATATGTGGGAATTGATATGTCTCTAATGTATCTATAAATTTTCATTCTTACATGCTATTATATTATCAATCTTGGATGTTTCATATACACTTTCAAGCAATTATATATCATTTTTTGGGACTAACCTACTAACTTAGTGCCTAGTGCCAGTTGCTGTTTTTTGCTTGATTTTGGTTTCGTAGAATACTAATACCAAACGAAATCCAAATGCTATGAAACATTTTGGAGTTTTTTGGGAGAAAAGAGACACTAGAAGCTTCGGGACAAGACCAGACGATGGACCATGGGCCCACAAGACACTAGGGTGCGCCTAAGGGGGTAGGTGCGCCCTAGTGTGTTGTGGGGCCCACGTGGCTTTGTTTGACCTAACTCCGCCTCTATAAATTCTCTAAAATCATGAAACTAATGGAGGAGTCCATGAAATACTTTTTCTGCCGCCGCAAGTTCCAGAACCACGAGATCCCATCTGGAGGCCTTTTCCGGCACTTTGCCGGAAGGGGCTCTTCATCATCCTTGCTTCCCTCGGATGATGAGTGAGTAGTTTACCACGGACCTATTGATACATCTCCAACGTATCTATAATTTTTAATTGTTATTATGTTGTATTATCATTCTTGGATGTTTTACATTCATTTTATAGCAACTTTATATCATTTTTTGGGACTAACCTATTGACATAGTGCACATTGTCAGTTGCTGTTTTTTCCTTGTTTTTTACTTCGTAGAATATCAGTATCAAATGAAGTCCAAATGCCACGAAATGTTTTGGAGATTTTTTTGGACCAGAAGAAAACTTGGGAGCCAAGGAAGCACCCGAGGGGAGGCCCATGGGGCCCATCACCCACCTAGGAGCGCTATAGGCCCCTGGCGCGCCCTGATGGTGTTGGGGCCCATGGAGGTCTCCTCCATCGCCTCTTAGCTCTATATAGGGTTGGCAACGGGGCCCCATACCCACCAAACCCATGGGGATTTCATCTATTAGGGGGTGGGTATGGGCGAAAAACATCCCCATGGGGATATTTACCAAACTAATTTATTCCCCATAGGGTACAACGGGGATGGGGACGATATCCTATTCCCAGACCCAATACCCATCGGGGACCCGTTTAGTAACTGTGACACTGCGGTCAACCTTAAAATATTCACAAACAAACTTGCAAAACAAATTAAAAGCTCTGAAAAACCTTAAACCAATCTCACGTCCTCACCTCAGCTGCCACCATGACCAAGAAGTCAGTACGACCTAGATATGCATTAGCAGGACAAGGACAACACCATTTATGTATGTTGATTATAGGGTGTCATATTATGTACATGAGTATTTGTTTATGGGGATGGGGACCCTAATGGGGCCCCATTCCCCAGTGGGGCATGGGTATGGGGAAATTTCATCCCGAGTCATGTAAACGGGGATGGGGGTGGGATGAAAGGGAGTAGATGGGGATGGCGATGTTGTAGGTATCCCCATAGGGGATTGTCCCCATTGCCATCCCTAGCTCTATAAATACTCAGATATGCCAGAAACCCTAGGGGAGCGACCGAAACACAATTCCAGCCGCCGCAAGTTCCAGAACCACGAGATCCAATCTAGAGCCCTATTTCGGCACTCTGTCGGAGGGGAACACGATCATGGAGGGGTTCACCATCCTTATTGAGGCTCCTCCGATGATGCGTGAGTAGTTCACCATAGACCTACGGGTCCGTAGGCAGTAGCTAGATGGCTTCTCCTCTTTTTTGATTCTGAATACAATGTTCTCCTCGATGTTCTTGGAGATCTATTTGATGTAATGAATTTTTGCGGTGTGTCTGTTGGGATCCGATGAAATGCGAGTTTATGATCAGATCTATCCACGAATGTTATTTGAGTTCTCTTTAATCTCTTATATGCATGATTGTTATAGCCTCGTATTTCTTCTCCGAAACTTTGGTATGGTTTGGCCAACTAGATTGATTTTTCTTGCAATGGGAAGATGTGCTTTGTGATGGGTTCGATCTTGCGGTGTCCTCATCCAGTGACGGAAGGGGTAGCGAGGCACGCATGTATCATTGCTATTAAGGATAAAAAGATGGGGTCTATTCCTACATGAATAGATCTTTTCTACATCATGTCATCGTTCTTATTGCATTACTCCTTTTCTCCATGAACTTAACACACCAGATGTGTGCTGGATAGCGGTCGATGTGTGGAGTGTAGTAAATGCAGGTAGGAGTCGGTCTACTAATCTTGGACGTGATGCCTATATATTTGATCATTGCCTTGGATATCGTCATAATTATTTGCCCTTCTATCAATTGCCCAACAGTAATTTGTTTACCCACCATATGCTATTTTCTTGAGAGAAGCCACTAGTGAAATCTATGGCCCCCGGGTCTATCTTTTGGTCATATTGTTTTCAGATCTATTATTCCAAAAACCCAAAAATACCTTTCTGCACTTTTTCTTTACTTATTTTATTTTGTATTTTTGCTTGATCTATTTATCCAATATCATACAATTTCATCTATCTTTTTACCGTAGAGGGATTGACAACCCCTCTTACGCGTCGGGTTGCAAGTATTTGTTCTTTGTGTGCAGGTACCATTTACATAGTGTTGCTTGGTTCTCCTACTGGATTGATAACCTTGGTTTCATAACCGAGGAAATACTTACCGTAGCTGTGCTGCATCATCCCTTCTCTCTATTTGATCTTTAATACAATGTTCTCCTCGGTGTTCTTGAACATCTATTCGATGAAATGACTTTTGGCGGTGTGTTTGTTGGGATCTGATGACTTGTGAGTTTATGATAAGATCTATCCATGAATATCATTTGAGTTTTCTCTCAACTCTTTTATGAATGATTGTTATAGCCTCGTATTTCTTCTCTGATTTATTGGTTTAGTTTGGCCAACTAGATTGATTTATCTTGCCATGGGAAGAGGTGCTTTGTAATGGGTTCGATCTTGCGGTGCTCAATCCCAGTGACAAAAAAGGAATGACATGCATGTGTCATTGCTATTAAGGGTAAAAACATGGGATTTATTTCATACGTGAGTTTATATATCTTGTCTACATCATGTCATCTTTCTTAAGGCGTTACTCCGCTCTTCCATGAACTTAATACACCAGATGCATGCTAGATAGCGGTTGATGTGTGGAGTAATAATAGTAGATGCATGATCGTTTTGGTCTACTTGTCTCGGCCGTGATGCCTATATACATGATCATTGCCTTGGATATTGATACGTCTCCAACGTATCTACAATTTTTGATTGTTCCATGCTATTATATTATTTGTTTTGGATATCTTATATGCATTAATATGCTATTTTAAATTATTTTTGGGACTAACTTATTAACCTAGAGCCTAGTGCCAATTTCTATTTTTTCCCTTGTTTTTGAGCTTCGCAGAAAAGGATACCAAACGGAATAAAACCTTCGCAGTGATTTTTCTTGGACCAGAAGACACCTGTTGGACTTGGACTGCAGGTCAGAAGACCTTGGAGTAGACGACAAGCCACAGGGGCGCGCCCTAGGGGGGGCACCCCCTGCCTTGTGGCCTACACCAACACCTTCTGACCTAATTCTTTGTCCTATATATTCACATATATTCCCAAACCACTAGAAGCATCCACAAAAACACTTTTCCACCGCCGCAACCTTATGTTCCCGTGAGATCCCATTTGGGGCCTTTTCCGGCATCCTGCCGGAGGGGATTCGATCATGGAGGGCTTCTACATCAACTCTATTACCCTTCCGATGTAGCGTGACTAGTTTAGCTCTGACCTATGGGTCCATAGCTAGTACCTAGATGCCTTCCTCTCTCTCTTTGATTCTCAATACCATGTTTTGCTCGATGTTCTTGGAGATCTATCCGATGTAATCTTGTTTTGCGGTGTGTTTGTCGAGATCCGATGAATTGTGGATTTATGATCAACTTGTCTATGAATATTATTTGAATCTTCTCTGAATTCTTATATGCATGATTTAATATATTTGTAATTCTCTTTGAACTACCGGTTTAGTTTGGCCAACTAGATTGGTTTTTTTGCAATGGGATAAGTGCTTAGCTTTGGGTTCAATCTAGCGGTGTCCTTTCCTAGTGACAGTAGGGGAAGCAAGGCACGTATTGTATTGTTGCCATCGAGGATAAAAAGATGGGGTTTACATCATATTGCTTGAGTTTATTCCTCTACATCATGTCATCTTACTTAATGCGTTACTCTGTTCTTCATGAACTTAATACTCTAGATGCAGGCAGGAGTCGGTCCATGTGTGGAGTAATAGTAGTAGATGCAGAATTGTTTCGGTCTACTTGACACGAACGTGATGCCTATATTTCATAATCATTGCCTTAGATATTGTCATAACTTTGCGCTTTTCTATCAATTGGTCGACAATAATTTGTTCACCCACCGTATTATTTGCTATCTTGAGAGAAGCCTCTAGTGAAACCTGATGCGGAGCACCCCAAAGTCATCCCCATGGACCTACCTACGTCCCCTACGACCCCACTTGGACCAATGACAAGAGCCCGAGCGAAGGCTATCGAAGATAAGGTGAACTCTCACCTCTCCGAACTTCCACTTTGTATGCATGAGATATGACTACTACCTAAGTCCGAGTTGTTGTGCATGATTAGGTACCAAGGGGACCCTCCCGAAGATGCACCTGAAGATGTACAAGTCCCCAAATTCACGGATGAAGAGGAACACCGAGAGAAGAAGAAGGCAGCTCCAGGACCCGGACATCCGACCCCAAGCCCAGGCATCCGGCTGCTGGAGACTTCGACCACAACAGCCTACTAGCCGCCGCGCATCTACAGGCCCCGGACATCCGGCCCAGCCCGGAAATCCGGCCTCGAGCCCGGATATCCCGACACCACCTTCCCGAGAGCGCCATGGCTAGCTTCACCAGCCCGGACATCCGACCTCCATAGCCCGGACATCCGTCCCTCCGTGAACGCCTGGACATCCGGCCTTGCCAGCCCGGACATCTGGCCCCGCATGAAAGCCCGGACATCCGGGCTGACGCCCGGACGCCCGGCCTCCCTGTCTCCACACAGTGAAGGGTCGAGGCCCGTGTACTCCTTTTACCCCCTAGACTATATATACTCCAGCTCATCCAGCTTTCTAGGGTTAGCATTGGTTTAGCTCATATTTAGAGATAGAGCATTGCTCATCCACATCAGATCTACTCCACGAGAGAGACCGCGACCTCTACGGAGAAGATCCCTTTGGATTCAAGACCTCCTTGCGGAGAAGAACTTCAAGACCTCCTCACGGAGAAGACCGGTTACCTTTTGTATCGTCCGTTGTTGACTTTGGATCTTGTATCTTCCTTTGTGTTCAAGGATCTAGGGCATGTGTGATCATACTTGTTGGTTTGAGTGTTCTCTTGTGTTTTCCATGTGTTTTCCCTCGTTTGCCTCCTCGCGTTCTTCATGTTCATCGCGGGATCCGCTCCTTTCGTGAAAGATCAGGCGATTAGGGTTCCTACCCTACATCATCTTGGTATCAAGAGCCACGTTGATCACGATTTCGGAGCCTCTCCGTTGTGTTGCTAGCCTAGTTTTGTTGATTTTGTTGCTAATTCGAAAATTCCCCACAAAAATAGCCCCCAAATAGCCCCCAAACCGTGGATTTTATGTGTTGCAGGTAGATCTAGCTTTCCATCCACTTTTCCCCAATTTCCATCCACAAATTCCGCCGAATTTTGCTCGGATTTGACCTCTCCATGTGGTGTTCTTCGTATCCATCCACGGATCTAGAGCCCGGACATCCGGCCCCTGGCAGCACCATTTCCTCTCCACCGCCCGTTTTCTGTCCATTTTTCGCCAAATTTTGTTCCGGTGCCCCCATATACTTCCGCATACCTCCACCACTTCCGCATAGCACCACCATATACCACATACACAACTACCGCTTACCAACTCCAACTCCGGCAATTTTGGTCCAATTTTGCTTTGAGAATTTGAGTTGCGGTACCGTGTCCTACTTGTGTTTCGGCTATTTAGGTATGGTTCGACATCAACATCACCACCGCTCATCTTCGCCACGGAGGCGTCATCAACAACGACCACCTTGACTACATCTTGGTATTCGTGTCATCATTTTGAGACCATACCGTCCGCAAGAAACGGTAACCTCATCTTGGTATTGGACAGATCACTCTTGCCATTACATTGATAGCCATCATAGCCTTACTCCTTTGCGTTGCTTACCCATCGAGACTAGCCTTTGAGTATTGCCGGAAACTAGACTTGTGCACATTAGTGATCATCCTCCCATAGAATACATACATCATTGTTGCATATCTTGGTATCATCTCTTGTGTCACAAGGTTGTCATCACATACACAATTGCTATCTTGGTTCGTCAAGCATTGCATGAGAAAAGAGCTCCAACATCAAAGAGCCAAACAAGATTTTAAGCAAAAAGGAAAGATAAGCAAAGAGCTTTTAAGCAAGAACCATAGCATCATACAACATTAAGATTGTCATATTAGATCATCTTGGATCATATCATCGAAACACCTTGCATAGAACATACTTGGGATAGAAGTCGTTGCATTTTTGCGTAGTAGGTTGTGCACAAGTCTTTTGTATACGCCTATTGTGCAATCGTGCTAGCGTCTCTCTAGTGTTGTGCAACACAAGCATTTTTGTGGATTCCACATTTTGGCTCAACCTTGGTTGCCCAACCCCACTTATCTCTTTGCATGTGTGTTTCCGTGTACATTACATCGCTTGGTCTACTTGTTGCATTGCAATCTTGCGAATATTTTCCAACATTATTGAAGCTCACTTACAATTGCATCAAATTTTGTGCCACCATCCTAACCAAGCTCCACCATAAGCTTTTACTTGTGTAGGTGTGAGTAACCGACAAGAATTGGTACCACGTGTGCAATTTCCTTGTCCACATTGGAGTGATCATTGATCCACTGTCAACTTCGGTCAAGGTACATTTGGTATTCATTCTTCTCTTTCTACCACTCACATTTTTTTGGAATGATGGATAGGCCAAGTACTTCTACCAACCCACTCTTCATTGAGCACGACGACGACATGAACTCTACGTCACCAAGAGCCACCTCTTTGGTGCACAACGTGCTTTGCATCAAGAGCAACAAGCAATGAGTGAACGCATCGACAACCTCACCGCCGACTTGCGACTCTCCGAGCAATGTACAAGGGACTACTTAGACCACAAGCTCAACGATCACAAGCAAGAGAATGACACAAGGATGTATGAGATTCGCGCTTTGTTGGTCAACCGCTCTTCTTCCACTTCGTCCTCTTCAAGAAGGAGCCGTTCAAGTCGACACTCCGACTTCACCCTCTCCGGCTCAAGTACACCGACATCAAACACTCTACGCCGTGCCACGCACAACGATCGTCAAGCACGCCTCAATCCTCTACGGGACACCGACTCTCAAGAGCGCCGACAATGTCAAACCCAAGAGGCTTTCACGCTAGCACGTGACCTCAACGACAATGCCAACATGAAGAGGAAGAGCGCGCGCGTCTACGCCAAGATGCACAAGATGCTGAGGCACAACACCAAGAACAACAACTCCGTGAAGCTCATGCACTTGCGGCGCAACAAGCCCTCCAAGATTCAAGTCGAGCCGTAGCCAACCGAGGCCGACAAGCTCGTGAACATGAAGAAGCACTTCGCGAAGAAATTCAAGAACGAAGATTCCAAGCTCGCGTGCACCGTCAAGTTCCTCAAGTTCCTCCTCGAGCTCGACAAGCTCCTACACAAGGTGGCTAAGAACATCAAGTTCATCAAGAGCTTGACGACAATGGAAATCCTCCACGACAAGAGCAACTTGAGGTTGACAACCCTCCTCACCAAGATCGACACGAGCTTGACAATCATCTACAACACGGGTGTCATCATCCCCGACCCCAACACAATGAAGAGCAACGCTACGGCAAGCTCAAGTTCACCATGACCAAGTTCAACTCAAGCAACGATCCCGAAGAGTACCTATCATGGGCATTGAAGGTTGACAAAATATTCTGTTTGCACAACTTTGAAGAAGAAAAGAAGATCGCGATGGCATCCCTTGAGTTACAAGACTATGTCCTCATTTGGTGGGAACAAGTTATCGAGCGCCGAGAGACAATAGGAGAGCCACCCATCACTACTTGGGCGCAAATGAAGGATGTCATGAGAGCACACTTTGTGCCTACCTACTACAACCGCGACCTCTTCAAGAAACTTCAACTACTCAAGCAAGGAACCAAGAGCGTTGAAGAGTACTAAAGGCGATGGAGATTGCCACAATAAGAGCCAACGTCACGGAAGATGATGAGCAAACAATGGCACGTTTCTTGAATGGACTCAACCATCCTATCAAGAAGATCTCTGACTTCCAACCATACTCGAACCTCATCGAGCTAGTGCATCAAGCTACCAAAGCGGAACGTTAAGTGCAAGACGATTACAATTATGCCAAGTTCTCATTCAAGTCATACGGCTTCTCCAACACCCAAGCTTTAATGACTCCAACAACGTCTACAAAGCCTTCTACAAGAAACATCGACAAGTCGAGTTCCAAGAAAGCTTCGTCAACTCCAAGTCATCCTCCTACTACAAGCAACATCAAGCCCAGAGCTTCATCATCATCAACCCCCACCGATGAGACCGTCCAGACACGTTCCTTCAAATGCTTCACATGCGGATGCCAAGGCCATAAGTCCTACGAGTGCACCAACAAGAGGACCATGATCCTCAACGATGACGGAACCTATGACTCGATGAGTGAAGGAGAAACGGAAGCTCTTGAGCAAGTCGCCATGCACATACAAGTGAACGATGAAGAGGAACAAGTATTTTGCAATGAAGATTCAAGTCCCGCTCTTGTTGTCTGCAAGGTCTTGACTCTCCAACATCACCAAGAAGAAGACCAACGATGCCACATCTTTCATACCAAGGCCGGCATCAATGGATGATCCGTCAAGTTCATCATCGATGGAGGGAGTTGTCATAATCTCGCAAGTGAAGAACTTTGCTCCAAGCTCCAATTGCCCAAGACGAAGCACCCACATCCATACAAAGTGCAATGGCTTAGCGACTCCGTCACTATCCAAGTCGAGCATTGAGTACAAGTCTCCTTCAAAATTGGCGCCTACGAGGACACCTTGGAGTGCGACGTCGTTCCAATGACCGTTTGCCACATTCTCCTTGGACGCCCATGGCAATTTGATAGAGGAGTCATCCACAACGGTCGAACGAACCACTACATCTTCAAGATGAAAGGAAAGGAGTACGTACTTCGTCCCATGTCTCTTTTACCTCTTGAGCACTTGCGTTGGTTTTCCCTTGAAGAGGAAAGGGTGGTGCAGCAAAGTAGCGTAAGTATTTCCCTCAGTTTTTGAGAACCAAGGTATCAATCCAGTAGGAGGCTACGCGCCAGTCCCTCGCACCTACACAAAACAAATAAATCCTCGCAACCAACGCGATAAGGGGTTGTCAATCCCTACACGGTCACTTACGAGAGTGAGATCTGATAGATATGATGAGATGATATATTTGGTATTTTTATGATAAAGATGCAAAGTAAAATAAAAGGCAATGAAAATAACTAAGTATTGGAAGATTAATATGATGAAGATATACCCGGGGGCCATAGATTTCACTAGTGGCTTATCTTGAGAGCATAAGTATTTTACGGTGGGTGAACAAATTACTATTGAGCAATTGACAGAATTGAGCATAGTTATGAGAATATCTAGGTATGATCATGTATATAGGCATCACATCCAAGACAAGTAGACCGACTCCTGCCTGCATCTACTACTATTACTCCACACATCGACCGCTATCCAGCATGCACCTAGAGTATTAAGTTCAAGAGAACGGAGTAACGCTTTAAGCAAGATGACATGATGTAGAGAGATAAACTCATGCGATATGATGAAAACCCCATCTTGTTATCCTCGATGGCAACAATACAATACGTGCCTTGCTGCCCCTACTATCACTGGGAAAGGACACCGCAAGATTGAACCCAAAGCTAAGCACTTCTCCCATTGCAAGAAAGATCAATCTAGCAGGCCAAACCAAACTGATAATTCGAAGAGACTTGCAAAGATAACCAATCATACAATAAAGAATTCAGAGAAGATTCAAATATTGTTCATAGATAAACTTGATCATAAGCCCACAATTCATCGGTCTCAACAAACATACAACAAAAGAAGATTACATCGAATAGATCTCCACAAGATAGGGGGAGAACTTTGTATTGAGATCCAAAAAGAGAGAAGAAGCCATCTAGCTAATAACTATGGACCCGAAGGTTTGAGGTAAACTACTCACACTTCATCGGAGAGGCTATGGTGTTGATGTAGAAGCCCTCAGTGATCGATGCCCCCTCCGGCGGAGCTCCGGAACAGGCCCCAAGATGGGATCTCGTGGATACAGAAAGTTGCGGCAGTGGAATTAGGGCTTTGGCTCCGTATATGATCGTTTGGGGGTACGTAGGTATATATAGGAGGAAGAAGTACGTCGGTGGAGCAACAGGGGGCCCACGAGGGTGGAGGCGCGCCTGGGGGGGGGGGTAGGCGCCCCCTACCTCGTGGCCTCCTGTTGGTTGCTTGACATAGGGTCCAAGTCTCCTGGATCTTGTTCGTTGAAAATCACGTTCCCGAAGGTTTCATTCCGTTTGGACTCCGTTTGATATTCCTTTTCTTCGAAACCCTAAAATAGGCAAAAACAACAATTCTGGGCTGGGCCTCCGGTTAATAGGTTAGTCCCAAAAATAATATAAAAGTGGATAATAAAGCCCAATAATGTCCAAAATCAGTAGATAATATAGCATGGAGCAATCAAAAATTATAGATACGTTGGAGACGTATCAAGCATTCCCAAGCTTAATTCCTACTCGTCGTCGAGTAGGTAAATGATAAAATAGAATTTTTGATGTGGAATGCTACTTGGCATTTTTCAATGTAATTCTTCTTAATTGTGGCATGAATATTCAGATCCGAAAGATTCAAGACAAAAGTTTAATATTGACATAGAAATAATAATACTTCAAGCATACTAACTAAGCAATTATGTCTTCTCAAAATAACATGGCCAAAGAAAGTTATCCGTACAAAATCATATAGTCTGGCTATGCTCTATCTTCACCACACAAAGTATTTAAATCATGCACAACCCCGATGACAAGCCAAGCAATTGTTTCATACTTTTGACATTCTCAAACTTTTTCAATCTTCACGCAATACATGAGCGTGAGCCATGGACATAGCACTTTAGGTGGAATAGAGTGGTGGTTGTGGAGGAGACAAAGGGAGAAGATAGTCTCACATCAACTAGGCGTATCAACAGGCTATGGAGATGCCCATCAATAGATATCAATGTGAGTGAGTAGGGATTGCCATGCAACGGATGCACTAGAGCTATAAGTATATGAAAGCTCAAAAAGAAACTAAGTGGGTGTGCATCCAACTTGCTTGCTCCGAAGACCTAGGGCATTTTGAGGAAGCCCATCATTGGAATATGCAAGCCAAGTTCTATAATGAAAAATTCCCACTAGTATATGAAAGTGATAACATAGGAGACTCTCTATCATGAAGATCATGGTGCTACTTTGAAGCACAAGTGTGGTAAAAGGATAGTAACATTGTCCCTTCTCTCTTTTTCTCTCATATTTTTTTTATTTGGGCCTTTTCTCTTTTTATGGCCTCCTTTTTTTATTTGGGCTTCTTTGGCCTCTTTTTTTATTTTTTTATTTTATTTTTCGTCCAGAGTCTCATCCCGACTTGTGGGGGAATCATAGTCTCCATCATCCTTTCCTCACTGGGACAATGCTCTAATAATGATGATCATCACACTTTTATTTTCTTACAACCTCAAGAATTACAACTCGATACTTAGAACAAAATATGACTCTATGTGAATGCCTCCGGCGGTGTACTGGGATATGCAATGAATCATGAGTGACATGTATGAAAGAATTATGAACGGTGGCTTTGCCACAAATACAATGTCAACTTGATCATGCAAAGCAATATGACAATGATGGAGCGTGTCATAGTAAACGGAATGGTGGGAAGTTGCATGGCAATATATCTCGGAATGGCTATGGAAATGCCATGATAGGTAGGTATGGTGGCTGTTTTGAGGAAGGTATATGGTGGGTGTATGATACCGGCGAATGGTGCGCGGTATTAGAGAGGCTAGCAATGGTGGAAGGGTGAGAGTGCGTATGATCCATGGACTCAACATTAGTCATAAAGAACTCATATACTTATTGCAAAAATCTACAAGTTATCAAAGCAAAGTATTACGCGCATGCTCCTAGGGGGATAGATTGGTAGGAAAAAGACCATCGCTCGTCCCCGACTGCCACTCATAAGGAAGACATTCAATAAATAAATCATGCTCCGACTTCATCACATAACAGTTCACCATACGTGCATGCTATGGGAATCACAAACTTTAACACGAGTATTTCTCAAATTCACAACTACTCAACTAGCATGACTCTAATATCACCATCTCCATATCTCAAAACAGTTATCAAGTATCAAACTTCTCATAGTATTCAACACACTCATAAGAGAATTCTATTATTAATCTTGTATACCTAGCATATTAGGATTATTTAAGAAAATTACCATGCTATTTAAGACTCTCAAAATAATATAAATGAAGCATGAGAGATAAATAGTTTCTATAAAACAAATCCACCACCATGCTCTAAAATATATAAGTGAAGTACTAGAGCAAAACTATATAACTCAAAAGATATAAGTGAAGCACATAAAGTATTCTAATAATGTCCGGATCATGTGTGTCTCTCTTAAAAGGTGTGTACAGCAAAGATGATTGTGGTAAACTAAAAAGCAAAGACTCAAATCATACAAGACGCTCCAAGAAAAACACATATCATGTGGTAAATAAAAATATAGCTCCAAGTAAAGTTACCGATAGAAGTAGACGAAAGAGGGGATGCCTTCCGGGGCATCCCCAAACTTGGCCTTTTAGGTGTCTTTAGATTATCTTGGGGGTGCCATGGGCATCCCCAAGCTTAGGCTCTTGCCACTCCTTGTTCCATAATCCATCAAATCCTTACCCAAAACTTGAAAAGTTCACAACACAAAACTTAAAGTAGAAAATCTCGTGAGCTCCGTTAGCGAAAGAAAACAAAAGACCACTTCAAGGTACTGTAATGAACTAATTCTTTATTTATATTGGTGTTAAACCTACTGTATTCCAACTTCTCTATGGTTTATAAACTATTTTACTAGCCATAGATTCATCAAAATAAGCAAACAACACACGAAAACAGAATCTGTCAAAAACAGAAGTCTATAGTAATCTGTAGCTAGCGCAAGATCTCGAAGCCCAAAAATTCCAAAATAAATTGCTGGACGTGAGGAATTTATCTATTAATCATCTTAAGAAAGAATTAACTAAATAGAACTTTCCAAATAAAAATGGCAGCAGTTCTCGTGAGCGCTAAAGTTTCTGTTTTTTACAGCAAGATTAACAAGACTTTCCCCAAGTCTTCCCAACGGTTCTACTTGGCACAAACACTAATTAAACACAAAAAAACACAACCAAAAAATAGGCTATATAAATTATTTATTACTAAACATGAGCAAAAATCAAGGAATAAAAATAAAATTGGGTTGCCTCCCAACAAGCGCCATCGTTTAACGCCTCCAGCTAGGCATAAAAAGCAAGGATAGATCTAGGTGTTGCCATCTTTGGTAGGCAATTATTCAATGAGGCATCTACCATCCTTAGGAATTTCTTTATTTTTATTAATTATAAAACTTTTGGTCACAAGATCGAAAAATTCATTTGTAACAAATGGTTCCTTAATGATACCAAAAAGATTGGGATGAATACTTATAGATTTGAAATCCGCAGTCTCCTTACAAGAAGATTCACCCTTATTTTTAGGAACATACATAAGCTTGGAAATTTTAGTGGGAGGACTTGGAGTATTCTTTACGGAAGAAAAAGCGGTTCCCAAGTTGGTAATAATACCCTCAAGTTTATCGATTCTAGTGGAATCCTAATTTATTTTCTCATTAACTATAGGTTCCTTTTCTTTAATATTTTTCAAGGTGACTCCTACTTTAGATCCATATTGAGTGATTCGGTTGTGGATCTTTTTATCCAAATTTTCAATTAACTCTATAGTAGCAACACTATTCTCAATAATTTCAAGTTTTTGCATTACATGCTCCAAAGTTAACGTAGTTCCATTAACCAAAAGAGGTGGTGAGCCAAACAAATCTATCATAGCATTATAAGAATCAAAAGTATGGCTACCCAAGAAGTTCCCTCCGGTAATGGTATCAAGGATATATCTGTGCCAAGGAGTAGTGCCTACATAAAAATTGCGAAGAAGAACGGAAGTAGATTGCTTCCTGGTAGATCTATTTTGAGCATTGTAAATTCTATACCAAGCGTCTTTTAGATTTTCTCCCTCCCTTTGCTTAAAATTTATAATTTCATTCTCGGGAGACAATGAAGAAGATAGAGGACTCGCCATAACGACAAGCAAACGGAAAAGAGGCGAATGGAAAAGAGAGGGAGGATGAATAAAACGGCAAGGGTGAAGTGGGGGAGAGGAAAACAAGAGGCAAATGGCAAATAATGTAATGTGGGAGATAAGGGTTTGTGATGGGTACTTGGTATGTTGACTTTTCCGTAGACCTCCCCGACAACGGCGCCAAAAATCCTTCTTGCTACCTCTTGAGCACTTGCGTTGGTTTTCCCTTGAAGAGGAAAGGGTGGTGCAGCAAAGTAGCATAAGTATTTCCCTCAGTTTTTGAGAACCAAGGTATCAATCAAGTAGGAGGCTACGCGCTAGTCCCTCACACCTACACAAAACAAATAAATCCTCACAACCAACGCGATAAGGGGTTGTCAATCCCTACACGGTCACTTACGAGAGTGAGATCTGATAGATATGATAAGATAATATTTTTGGTATTTTTATGATAAAGATGCAAAGTAAAATAAAAGGCAATGAAAATAACTAAGTATTGGAAGGTTAATATGATGAAGATAGACCCGGGGGCCATAGGTTTCACTAGTGGCTTCTCTCGAGAGCATAAGTACTTTACGGTGGGTGAACAAATTACTGTTGAGCAATTGACAGAATTGAGCATAGTTATGAGAATATCTAGGTATGATCATGTATATAGGCATCACGTCCAAGACAAGTAGACTGACTCCTGCCTGCATCTACTACTATTACTCCACACATCGACCGCTATCCAGCATGCATCTAGAGTATTAAGTTCAAGAGAACAGAGTAATGCTTTAAGCAAGATGACATGATGTAGAGGGATAAACTCATGCAATATGATGAAAATCCCATCTTGTTATCCTCGATGGCAACAATACAATACGTGCCTTGCTGCCCCTACTGTCACTAGGAAAGGACACCACAATATTGAACCCAAAGCTAAGCACTTCTCCCATTGCAAGAAAGATCAATCTAGTAGGACAAACCAAACTGATAATTCGAAGAGACTTGCAAAGATAACCAATCATACATAAAAGAATTCAGAGAAGATTCAAATATTGTTCATAGATAAACTTAATCATAAACCCACAATTCATTGGTCTCAACAAACACACAGCAAAAGAACATTACATCGAATAGATCGCCACAAGAGAGGGGAAGAACTTTGTATTGAGACCCAAAAAGAGAGAAGAAGCCATCTAGCTAATAACTATGGACCCGAAGGTCTGAGGTAAACTAATCACACTTCATCAGAGAGGCTGTGGTGTTGATGTAGAAGCCCTCCGTGATCGATGCTCCCTCCGGCGGAGCTCCGAAACAGGCCCCAAGATGGGATCTCGTGGATACAGAAAGTTGCGGCGGTGGAATTAGGGTTTTGGCTCCGTATATTATCGTTTGGGGGTACGTAGGTATATATAGGAGGAAGAAGTACGTCGATGGAGCATCAGGCGGCCCACGAGGGTGGAGGGCACGCCCCCTACCTCGTGTCCTCTCTGTTGGTTGCTTAACGTAGGGTCCAAGTCTCCTGGATCTTCTTCGTTCCAAAAATCATGTTCCCGAAGGTTTTATTCCGTTTGGACTCCGTTTGATATTCCTTTTCTTCGAAACCCTAAAATAGGCAAAAGAAAATAGCAATTCTGGGCTGGGCCTCCGGTTAATAGGTTAGTCCCAAAAATAATATAAAAGTGGATAATAAAGCCCAATAATGTCCAAAACAGAAGACAATATAGCATGGAGCACTCAAAAATCATAGATATGTTAGAGACGTATCAGTCTCCAAGCCAAGTGATCGCCGACAAGCAAGCCACCCATCGTGGATATCATAGTGAGAGAGAGAGCCACCAAAAAGAGAGTGAGTGCCACAAGCCCAAATCGAGCATCTCCACGATGAGCGAAAAGAAGAACTTAGTCCTATTTGCCACCAAAACTGAGATAAGTGGAGTGTGTGAGAACCCATCTAGTGTCCTACACTACGTCCTTTTGTGCAAGGACAATTCACCACAAGCTAACACCTCTCACACTCTTCCTCTAGTATTGTCTTCTCTTTTCCATGAATTTCACGATGTTTTCCCCGATGAGGTACCTCCGGGACTACCTCCACTACAAGGCATCGAGCACCGCATCGACCTCATCCCGGAGCACCGCTTCCGAACAAAGCTCCCTACCGTGTCAACCTTGAAGAAACCAAATAAATACAAAGGCAAGTAAAGCATCTCATAGCCCATGGACATGTGCGTGAAAGTTTGAGCCCTTGTACCGTCCCAGTCATTCTTGTGCCAAAACGAGACGGTAGCTTTCGCATGTGCTCTGATTCTAGACCTATAAATGCTATCACCCTTCGTTATAGGTATCCCATTCCACGCCTTGATGATATGCTTGATGAACTTAGTGGTGCCGCTATCTTTTCAAAAATTGATCTTAAGAGTGGTTACTATCAAATCCGCATACAAGAGGGTGATGAATGGAAAACTGCTTTCAAAACCAAGTTTGGCTTGTATGAGTGGTTGGTCATGCCTATGGGTCTATCGGAAGCACCGGGTACTTTTATGCGTCTTATGAATCATGTCTTCCGCCCTTACATTGGTGTGTTTGTTGTGGTCTACTTCGATGATATCCTTGTTTTTAGCAAGTCTCTCAAAGAGCATGTCACCCATGTCCGAACCGTTTTACAAACTCTTAGAAAAGAGCGTCTCTATGCTAATATGGAGAAATGCCTTTTTGGCGTTGACAAGCTCGTTTTCTTGGGTTTTATTGTATCTTCTAAGGGTGTTCATGTTGATGAGTCCAAGATCAATGCTATTAAGACTTGGCCACAACCAACCAATTTGCAACAAGTGCATAGCTTTCTTGGCCTTGCGGGTTTGTATCGTCGCTTTGTGATAGATTTTAGCACCATTGCTTCGCCTTTGCATGCTTTGAGCAAGAAGACTGCGCCTTTTGTT
Organism: Triticum urartu; assembly: GCF_003073215.2. Lineage (NCBI taxonomy): Eukaryota > Viridiplantae > Streptophyta > Magnoliopsida > Poales > Poaceae > Triticum > Triticum urartu. Next base: position 202,826,519 of record NC_053023.1, read on the forward strand.
TGGGAACCATCCCAAGATACCTCTTTCAATGAGCTTAAGAATTTGCTTACTCATGATCCCGTGCTTGCTTTAACCAACTTTTACAAACCCTTTGAGATTCATTGCGATGCTAGTGGTAATGGCATAGGAGGTGTGTTAACGCAAGAGAAGCGCCCCATAGCTTACTTTAGTGAGAAACTTTCCGGAGCGCAACTCAATTACCCCATCTATGACAAAGAGCTATATGCATTAGTCCGTGTTTTGCATGAATGGGAACACTATCTTCGCCCTCATGAGTTTATCATTCATACCGATCATGAAACGCTCAAGTATCTTAAGGGCCAAACCAAGTTGAACAAGCATCATGCTAAATGGAGTGAATTTATTGAGTCTTTTCCTTATGTCATCAAGTACATTAAAGGTAAGGAAAACATTCTGGCGGATGCCCTTTCCCGCATATGCATGCGTGTTACTCAACTTGAATTGGATGTCATTGGCTTTGAGCATATAAAAGACTTGTATGAGCATGATCCTACTTTTGCTACTCCTCATGCCAAGTGTTTGACGCACACCTCTTGGGAACGCTATTACATCAAAGATGGATATCTTATGAGAGCTAACAAGCTTTGCATCCCCGAGTCTTCTCTTCGTTTGTTGCTTTTGCAGGAATCTCATGGAGGAGGCTTAATGGGACATTTTGGACGAGACAAGACGTTCACGACGCTCTCAAAGAACTACTATTGGCCCAAGATGTTTCATGACGTCAACCACTTCACCAACCGATGCTCTACATGCCACAAAGCTAAGTCTAAATCTCAATCCCATGGCCTTTACATGCCTCCACCAATTCCATACCAACCATGGGAAGATATTAGCATGGATTTTGTACTTGGATTGCCTAGGACTCGGAATGGAAAGGATTCAGTATTTGTTGTTGTGGACCATTTCTCCAAGATGGCACATTTCATTCCTTGCAACAAGATAGACGATGCTTCACATATTGCAAACCTCTTTTGTAGGGAAATATTGCGTCTACACGGAGTGCCAAAGACGATCATCTCGAACCACGACGTCAGGTTCCTAAGATACTTTCGGAAGACCCTATGCGCCAAGCTCAGAATCAAGCTACTCTTCTCCACGGCTTACCATCCTCAAACCGACGGCCAAACGGAGGTGACCAACCGCACACTCTCTGCTCTCCTTCGAGTACTCATCAAGAAGAACATCAAGGAGTGGGAGGAGTGTCTACCTATCGCCGAGTTCACTTACAACCGCGCAAGACACTCTACAACCGGCAAGTCCCCCTTCAAGGTCGTCTACAGATTCAACCCTTTGTCCCCATTGGACATTCTCCATCTACCACTCCAAGAGCGCATAAATTTTGACACAAGTGCACGTGTGACTCATCTCAAGAAGGTGCATGAATATACAAAACATACTATCAAGCGCGAAGTACAATGACTTGCGACCAAGCTCAACATCAACAAGCACCCCATGGTCTTCAACATTGGTGATCTCATGTGGCTACACCTTCTCAAAGACCGCTTTCCCCAAGAACGCAAGTCCAAACTTCGACCATGAGCGGACGGACCCTTCAAGGTGCTTGCATGCTACAACGACAATGCTTACAAGATCGACCTCCCCCGCGACAAGTACAACGTGAGTGATATCTTCAATGTCAAGGACCTCTCGCCCTTCCATGGTGATGAAGAATTTGATCCGAGGACGGATCTTCCCCAAGGGAGGGGAGATGATGCGAAGCATCCCAAGGTCATCCCCATGGACCTACCTACGTCCCCTACGACACCACTTGGACCAATGACAAGAGCTCGAGCGAAGGCTATCGAAGATAAGGTGAACTCTCTCCTCTCCGAACTTCCACTTTCTATGCATGAGACATGGCTACTACCTAAGTTCGAGTTGTTGTGCATGATTAGGTACCAAGAGGACCCTCCCGAAGATGCACATGAATATGTACAAGTCCCCAAGTTCACGGATGAAGAGGAACACCGAGAGAAGAAGAAGGCAGCTCCAAGACCTGAACATCCGGCCCCAAGCCCGGACATCCGGCCGCTGGAGACTTCGACCACAATAGCCTACCAACCGCCGCGCATCTATAGGCCCCAGACATTCGGCCCCAGCCCAGACATCCGGCCCGGCCCGGAAATCCGGCCTCGAGCCCGGATATCCGGACACCACCTTCCCGAGAGCGACATGGCCAGCTTCACCAGCCCGGACATCCGGCCCCGCGTGAAAGCCCGGACATCCGGCCCGATGCCCGGACGTCCGGCCTCCCTGTCTGCGCATAGTGAAGGGCCGAGGCCCATGTACCCCTTCTACCCCCCTAGACTATATATACTCCACCTCGTCCAACTTTTGTAGGGTTAGCATTGGTTTAGCTCATATTTAGAGATAGAGCATTGCTCATCCACATCGGATCTACTCCATGAGAGAGACCGCGCCCTCTACGGAGAAGATCCTTTTGGAGTCAAGACCTCCTTGCGGAGAAGAACTTCAAGACCTCCTCACGGAGAAGACCGGTTACCTTTTGTATTGTTCGTTGTTGACTTTGGATCTTGTATCTTCCTTTGTGTTCATGGATCTAGCGCATGTGTGATCATACTTGTTGGTTTGAGTGTTCTCTTGTGTTTTCCATGTGTTTTCCCTCGTTTCCCTCCTCGCGTTCTTCGTGTTCTTCGCGGGATCCACTCCTTTCGTGGAAGATCGGGCGATTAGGGTTCCTACCCTACATCAAAACCTATGGCCCCCGGGTCTATTTTCCATAATATTAGTTTCCGATCTTTTATTTTCCATCATGTTAGTTTCTGATCTACTATTTTGTAATCTTTTACTTTCCGATCTATAAACCCAAAAATATTTACTTTATCGTTTGTTTAGTTTTATCTATCTCTATCAAATCTCACTTTTGCAAGTAACCATGAAGGGATTGACAACCCCTTTATCGCGTTGGGTGCAAGTTGTTTGATTGTTTGTGCAGGTATTGGTGATTTGTTTGTTGTATCCTACTGGATCGATACCTTGGTTCTCTAACTGAGGGAAATACTTATCTCTACTTTGCTACATCACCCTTTCCTCTTCAAGGAAAAAACTAACACAAGCTCAAGAAGTAGTAGGAAGAATTTTAGGCGCCGTTGCCTGGGAGATCTACGCCAAGTCAAGACATACCAAGTACCCATTATAAACTCTCATCACTTGCATTACATTATTCATCATTTGCCTCTTGTTTTCCTCTCCCCCACTTCTAAAATGATTTTCGAAAAGATTTGCCCTTTTCTTCGCCCTTCTTCTGTCCGTCTTTTCGTTTGCGGTTTGCTTGCTTGTGTGTTGAATTGCTTGCTTTGTCACGATGGATCAGGAGAATACCAAATTGTGTGACTTTTCCAACAATAATAATATTGATTTTATTAGTACTTCGACTCCTCCCACCACTAGTGCGGAATCTTATGAAATTAATGTCGCTTTGCTGAATCTTGTTATGAAAGATCAATTTTCCGGCCTTCCTAGTGAAGATGCCGCATCCCATCTAAATAATTTCATTGAGTTGTGTGATATGCAAAAAAGATAGAGGTGGATAATGATATTGTTAAATTTAAGCTATTACCGTTCTCACTTCGGGATCATGCTAAAACTTGGTTTTCATCTTTGCCTAAAAATAGTATTGATTAATGGAATAAGTGTAAAGATGCTTTTATTTCCAAGTATTTTCCTCCCGCTAAGATCATCTCCCTTAGGAATGATATTATGAATTTTAAGCAACTTGATCATGAACATGTTGGACAATCTTGGGAGAGGATGAAATTGATGATACGAAATTGCCCTACCGATGGTTTGAATTTGTGGATGATTATACAAAAAAATTATGCCAGATTGAATTTTGCTTCTAGAAAGCTTTTAGATTCGGCCGCGGGAGGTACTTTTATGGAGATTACTTTAGGAGAAGCTACTAAACTCCTAGATAATATTATGGTTAATTATTCTCAATGGCATACTGAAAGATCTTCTTCTAGTAAAAAAAGTGCATGCGATTGAATAGATTAATGTTTTGAGTGGAAAGATGGATGAACTTATGAAATTACTTGCTAGCAAGAGTGCTCCTATTGATCCTAATGATATGCCTTTGTCTAATTTGATTGTAAATAATAATGAATCTATGGATGTGAATTTTGTTGGTAGGAACAATTTTGGTAATAACACGTATAGAGGCAATTTTAATCCTAGGCCGTTTCCTAGTAATTCCTCTAATAATTATGGTAATTCCTACAACAATTCAATTGGAAATTATAATAACATGCCCTTTGATTTTGAGAATAGTGTTAAATAATTTATGATTTTGCAAAAGAGTTTTAATAGTTTGGTTGAAGAAAAATTGCTTAAGATTGTTGAGTTGGCTAGGAACGTGGATATAATTTCTCTTGATGTTGATTCTTTGAAAATTAGATCTATTCCACCCAAGCATGATATTAACGAATCTCTAAAATCTATGAGAATCTCCATTGATGAGTGCAAAGAAAGAACCACTAACATGCGTGCTAAGCAAGATTGGTTTGTAAAAACATGTTCTTCTAGTTTTCATGAAAACAATGATGAAGATCTTAAAGAGATTGATGTGAATCCTATTGAATCTTTGTTTTCCAATATAAATCTTGATAAAGATGGGACTGGAGATGAGTCAACTTTAGTTAAAACGCGTCCTAATGATTCGGAGTTTCTAGATCTTGATGCAAAAATTGATAAAAGTGGGATTGGAGAGGTCAAAACTTTAAGTAGCAATGAACCCACTCTTTTGGATATCAAGGAATTTAATTATTATAATTCTTCTTTAATAGATTGTATTTCCTTGTTGCAATCCATGTTGAATTCTCCTCATGCTTATAATCAAAACAAAGCTTTTACTAAACATATCGTTGATGCTATGATGCAATCTTTCCATGATTCCAAAAACTTTATGCGATGTGCTAGGTTTCCTTGAATTTGATGATTTTTCTTTAAATTTGCATCTTGCAGATTCCACTAATAAGAAACCTATGGGAAGGATTAATAATGTTCTTATTATTGCAAATAGGAATTATGTGCCCTTAGATTTCATTGTTCTTGATATAGATTGCAATCCTACATGTCCTATTATTCTTGGTAGACCTTTCCTTAGAACGATTGGTGCAATTATTGATATGAAAGAAGGAAACATTAGATTTCAATTTCTGTTAAGGAATGGCATGGAACATTTTCCTAGAAAGAAAATTAAGTTACAATATGAATCTATTATGAGAGCTACTTATGGATTGCATACCAAAGATGACAATACCCAAATCTATTTGTGTTTTATGCCTAGCTAAGGGCGTAAAACAATAGCGCTTGTTGTGAGGCAACCCAATTTTATTTTTGTTCTTTGCTTTTTGGTTCTGTTTTGCAACAAACAATTCATCTAGCCTCTGGCTAGATGTGTTTTTGTGTTTTAATTAGTGTTGGTGCCAAGTAAAACCTTTGGGATGGCTTACAGTGATAGTTGATTTGATCTTGCTGAAAAATAAAAAACTTTTTCTCTCAGTAATATAATTCTCGTTTTCAACAGAAGCGCGATAAAATACTGATTCTTTTTTAAAAATATTAATACACAAATGTCCCAGGATTTCCTAATTTTTCAGAATTTTTGGAGTTACATAAGTATTCGAGAGTAACAGATTACTACAGACTGTTCTGTTTTGACAGATTCTATTTTCTGTGTTGTTTGCTTATTTTGATGAATCTATGGGTAGTATCGGGGGTATGAACCATGGAAAAGTTGGAATACAGCAGATATTAAACCAATATAAATAAATAATGAGTTCACAACAGTACCAAAAGTGGTGATTTATTTTTTATACTAGAGGAGCTTATGAGATTTTCTGTTGAGTTTTGTGTTGTGAAGTTTTCAAGTTTTGGGTAAGGATTTGATGGAATATGGAATAAGGAGTGGCAAGAGCCTAAGCTTGGGGATTCCCAAGGCACCCCAAGGTAATATTCAAGTACAACCAAGAGCCTAAGCTTGGGGATGCCCCGGAAGGCATCCCCTCTTTCGTCTTCGTCTATCGGTAACTTTACTTGAGGCTATATTTTTATTCACCACATGATATGTGTTTTGCTTGGAGCGTCTTGTATGATATGAGTCTTTTCTTTTTAGTTTGACACAATCATCCTTGATGTATACACCTTTTGAGAGGGACATGCATGAATCGTGATTTATTAGAATACTCTATGTGCTTCACTTATATCTTTTGAGCTAGGCAATTTTGCTCTAATGCTTCACTTATATCTTTTTAGAGCATGGCGGTGGCTTTATTTTATAGAAATTTTTGAACTCTCATGCTTCACTTATATTATTTTGAGAGTCTCTAAACGTCATGGTAATTTTCTTTGGTTATAAATTTATTCCTAATATGATAGACATCCAAAAGGGATATAATAAAAACTTTCATATAAAGTGTGTTGAATACTATGAGAAGTTTGTTTCCTTATGATTGTTTTGAGATATAGAGATGGTGATATCAGAGTCATGATAGTGAGTAATTTTGGATTGTAAAAATACTTGTGTTAAAGTTTTTGATTCCCGTAGGATGCACGTATGGTGAACCGTTATGTGATGAAGTCAGAGCATGATTTATTTATTGATTGTCTTCCTTATGAGTGGCGGTTGGGGACGAGCGATGGTATTTTCGTACCAATCTATCCCCCTAGGAGCATGCACGTAGTACTTCATTTCGATAAATAATAGATTTTTGCAATAAGTATGTTATTTCTTTATGACTAATGTTGAGTCCATGGATTATACACACTCTCACCCTTCCACCATGGCTAGCCTCTTAAGTGTCGCGCAACTTTTGCTGGTACCATACACCCACAATATACCTTCCTCAAAATAGCCACCATACCTATCTATTATTACATTCCCATAGCCATTCCGAGATATATTTCCATGCAACTTTCCACCGTTCCATTTATTATGACACGTGCTACCTCTTGAGGACTGCGTTGGTTTTCCCTTGAAGAGGAAAGGTGATGCAGCAAAGTAGCGTAAGTATTTCCCTCAGTTTTTGAGAACCAAGGTATCAATCCAGTAGGAGGCCACATGCAAGTACCTCGTACCTACACAAACAAATAAGAACCTCGCAACCAACGCGATAAAGGGGTTGTCAATCCCTTCACGGTCACTTACGAGAGTGAGATCTGATAGAGATGATAAGATAATATTTTTGGTATTTTTATGATAAAGATTAAAAGTAAAGATTGCAAAATAAAAGGTAATAGAAATAGCTTGTTGACGGAAGATTAATATAATAGAGAATCGACCCGGGGGCCATAGGTTTCACTAGTGGCTTCTCTCAAGATAGCATAAGTATTACGGTGGGTGAACAAATTACTGTCGAGCAATTGATAGAAACGCAAATAATTATGAGAATATCTAAGCATGATCATGTATATAGGCATCACGTCCGTGACAAGTAGACCGACTCCCGCCTGCATCTACTACTATTACTCCACACATCGACCGCTATCCAGCATGCATCAAGAGTATTAAGTTCATAAGAACAGAGTAACACATTAGGTAAGATGACATGATGTAGAGGGATAAACTCAAGCAATATGATATAAACCCCATCTTTTTATCCTCGATGGCAACAATACAATACATGTCATTTCCCTTTCTATCACTGGGATCGAGCACTGCAAGATTGAACCCAAAGCTAAGCACTTCTACCATTGCAAGAAAGATCAATCTAGTAGGCCAAACCAAACTGATAATTCAAAGAGACTTGCAAAGATAACTAATCATACATAAAATACTTCAGAGAAAAATCAAATATTGTTCATAGATAGACTTGATCATAAACCCACAATTCATCGGATCTCGACAAAGACACCACAAAAAGGGTTACATCGAATAGATCTCCAAGAAGATCGAGGAGAACTTTGTATTGAGATCCAAAGAGAGAGAAGAAGCCATCTAGCTAATAACTATGGTCCCGAAGGTCTGAAGTAAACTACTCACACATCATCGGAGGGGCCATGGAGTTGATGTAGAGGCCCTCCGTGATCGATGCCCCTCTGGCGGAGCTTCGAAAAAGGCCCCAAGATGGGATCTCTTGGGTATAGAAGGTTGCGGCGTTGGAAATAGGGTTTCGTGGTGCTCCTGGTTGTTTTCAGGGTATATGAGTATATATAGGAGGAAGAAGTAGGTCGGTTGAGCCACGAGGGGCCCACGAGGGGGAGGGCGCGCCCAGGGGGTAGGCGCGCCCCCTGCCTCGTGGCCTCCTCGGTTGTTTCTTGATGTCCACTCCAAGTCCTCTGGATCACATTTGTTCCAAAAATCACATTCCTGAAGGTTTCATTCCGTTTGGACTCCGTTTGATATTCCTTTTCCGCAAAATACTAAAATAGGCAAAAAAACAATAATTTTCACTAGGCCTTGGGTTAATAGGTTAGTCCCAAAAATAATATGAAAGTGTATTATAAAGCCCATTAAACATCCAAAACAAAATATATATAATAGCATGGAACAATAAAAAATTATAGATACGTTGGAGACGTATCAACACGCTCCATCATTGTCATATTGCTTTGCATGATCATGTAGTTGACATCGTATTTGTGGCAAAGCCACCTTTCATAATTTTTTCATACATGTCAGTCTTGATTCATTGCACATCCCGGTACACCGCTGGAGGTATTCATATAGAGTCATATTTTGTTCTAAGTATCAAGTTGTAATTCTTGAGTTGTAAGTAAATAAAAGTGTGATGATCTTCATTATTAGAGCATTGTCCCATGTGACGAAAGGATGATGGAAGCTATGATTCCCCCACAAGTCGGGATGAGTCTCCGGACTTTACAAAAAATAAAAGAGGCCAAAGAAGCCCATTCAAAAAAATGAGAGAAAAGAGAGAAGGGGCAATGTTACCATCCTTTTTCCACACTTGTGCTTCAAAGTAGCACTATGATCTTCATGATAGAGAGTCGCCTATGTTGTCTTCATATACTAGTGGGAATTTTTCATTATAGAACTTGGCTTGTATATTCCAATGATGGGCTTCCTCAAATTTCCGTAGGTCTTCCTGAGCAAGCGAGTTGGATGCACACCTACTAAGTTTCTTTTTGAGCTTTCATAAACTTATAGTGCATCCGTTGCACGGCAATCCCTACTCACTCACATTGATATCTATTGATGGGCATCTCCATAGCCCGTTGATACGCCTAGTTGATGTGAGACTATCTCCTTCTTTTTGTCTTCTCCGCAACCACCATATTCTATTCCACCCATAGTGCTATGTCCATGGCTCACGCTCTTGTATTGCGTGAAAGTTGAAAAAGTTTGAGAACATCAAAAGTATGAAACAATTGCTTGGCTTGTCATCGGGGTTGTGCATGATTTGAATATTTTGTGTGATGAAGATGGAGCATAGCCACGCTAGATGATTTTGTAGGGATAAGCTTTCTTTGGCCATGTTATTTTGAGAAGACATAATTGCCTTGTTAGTATGCTTGAAGTATTATTGTTTTTAATGTCAATATAAATTTTGTTTCGAATCTTATGGATTTGAACATTCATGCCACAATAAAGAAAAATTACATGGATAAATATGTTAGGTAGCATTTCACATCAAAAATTCTGTTTTTATCATTTACCTACTCGAGGACTAGCAGGAATTAAGTTTGGGGATGCTTCATACGTCTCCAACCTATCTATAATTTTTGATTGTTCCATGCTATTGTATTATCTATTTTGGATGTTTTATATGCATATTTTATATTATCTTTGGGACTAACTTATTAACCTAGAGCCTAGTGCCAGTTTATGTTTTTCCTTGTTTTTGAGCTTTGCAGAAAAGGAATACCAAACGAAGTTCAAATGGAATAAAACCTTCACGATGATTTTTCTTGGACCATAAGACACCTGTTGGACTTGGACTCCAAGTCAGAAGACCTTGGAGTAGACGACAAGCCATAGGGGCGCGGCCTAGGGGGGGTGCCCCTGCCTTATGGCCTACTCCAACACCTCCTGACCTAATTCTTCGTCCTATATATTCACATATATTCCCAAACCACCATAAGCATCCACAAAAACACTTTTCCACCACCGCAACCTTCTGTTCCCATGAGATCCCATCTTGGGGCCTTTTCTGGCATCCTGCCGGAGGGCATTCGATCATGGAGGGCTTCTACATCAACTCTATTGCCCTTCCGATGAAGCATGAGTAGTTTACCTCAGACCTACAGGTCAATAGCTAGTAGCTAGATGGCTTCTTATCTCTCTTTGATTCTCAATACCATGTTTTCCTCGATGTTCCTGGAGAACTATCCGATGCAATCTTCTTTTACGGTGTGTTTGTCGAGATCCGATGAATTGTGGATTTATGATCATCTTATTTATGAATATTATTTGAATCTTCTATGAATTCTTATATGCATGATTTGATATCTTTGTAATTCTCTCCGAACTATTGGTTTAGTTTGGCCAACTAGATTGGTTTTCCTTGCAATGGGAGAAGTGCTTAGCTTTGGGTTCAATCTTGTGGTGTCCTTTCCCAGTGACAGTAGGGGCAGCAAGGCACGTATTTTATTGTTGCCATCGAGGATAAAAAGATGGGGTTTGCATCATATTGCTTGAGTTTATTCCTCTACATCATGTCATCTTACTTGATGCGTTACTCTGTTCTTCATGAACTTAATACTCTAGATGCAGACAGGAGTCGATCGACGTGTGGAGTAATAGTAGCAGATGCAGAATCGTTTAGGTCTACTTGACATGGATGCGATGCCTATATTTCATAATCATTGCGTTAGATAGCGTCATAACTTTGTGCTTTTCTATCAATTGCTCGACAATAATTTGTGCACCCACCATATTATTTGCTATCTTGAGATAAGCCTGTAGTGAAAGCTATGGCCCCCGGGTCTATTTTCCGATCTATTATTTTGCAATCTTTTACTTTGCGATCTATAAACCCAAAAATATTTACTTTATCGCCAAAATTATCTGCTTTTCTATCAATTGTCCAACAGTAATTTGTTTACCTACCGTATGCAATTTTTATGAGAGAAGCCTCTAGTGAAAACTATGCCCCCCGGGTCTATCTTTTATCATCAATTAAAAGTAAAAAATACTTTGCTGCAATTTTCTTTTCTTTTATTTATTTTATTTTGTATTTTTGTCCGATCTATCTATCAAAAACTATACCATTTAGTCTCGCTCGCAACCGTCAAGGGACTTGTAGCGATCCGACTTCAAACGGTCAAATCTCTGTGGAGAAATGTCATCCTTGGATCGGTAATGCTAACACACACAGTACTTGAAGGATTTATAACAGAGTAGCAACCACACACTTATTACATCGAATGTCTCAAGAGAGAACTTATTACAATAAATATGGCTTAAGGCCATCTAAGTAATATAACAGCGGAAAGCTTGGAAGATAAAGTGAGTCCATCAACTCCAACGGCATAGCTAAGTGCACGACAAACGACCTAGCACACCTTACTCTTCGTCTGAAAAGTTTGAAACATGGTATGTTGCAGCCCGAAACGGGCTAGCACATGGAATATGCTGGAAAGATAACACAGTAGAGCAAAGAACAAGTAAATGCTATCACTACATGCATATATGGCTGGTGGAGGCTCTATGGTTATAATGTTTTTGCGAAAAGCCAATTTTTTCCTACAAAAAAGGAATATATTTTATTTAACTACAAAGTTGGTTGAAAAAACATTGAGAATGGTAACCCCATCATAATCCCAATTAAAAGTTATTAACATCCCATCAAATTAATTTAGAGTGATGGGATCCACATGATAATCCAAGAACCAGATACTCAAGATGTCCATAACCGGGGACACGGCTAACCATGATTACTTTGTACACTCTGTAGAGGTTTGTGCACTTTTACCCACAAGACTCGATTTCCTCCGTTGTATTTCTCGCACTACATGATGTTTGAGAAACGGATGACCAAGACACAGTCTTTCCGAAGAGGTCCCCTTAACCGATAGATAGGCCGGTACACCTACAATCCCCTACATCTGCTAGCCCATCATGGAAAGGTTTCCCACAACTTACTCAACTATAATAGCTTGTGGCTGCACACGGAAGTTTCCAGCATGAATAATCTTATGATCCCTTTGAGCCTGGGTGGCGAACCAAAAAGGACAACATTGGTATATCCCCAGGTGTCTGCAACCAATCCACCCAGATGTGTGTTTAAGTAGCCACCTTAAGTAAACCATTAATGAACAATCTAACATCTGTCATGGATACTCTCAAACCCAATCCACGTCTACGAGCATAGCTTGGCAATAAGTAGCATAACGTAGAAGTAACTCCTAGGGTTTGATAATAAAAAGGGTAATAGGTTCTTCCTCATCATCTACTTCCCAAACCCACAAGTTAAGAGATCCTACTCATGCAATGTTTGAGGGTTGAAACTAATGCATTAGAATTGGGTAAAAGGGATATGATCAAAGTGTTACTTGCCTTGCTGATGATCCGCCAAACCTAGTGACTCGTAGTAGCACGCTGCGCACTCCGGGAATTCTATCGCAAACAAACAATAGCATACATAAGAACTCAAGCATATATGCATGGGTAAATATTGAATAAGAAGATCGAATCTGAAAACTCAACTGAAGAGATTCGATCTGCAAAAAGAATCAATCGAATCGGAGCTACGTAACTGAAACTACGGTAAAAAAAATTCGAAAACAAATCTGCTTGAAACCAAATTTTAAAATTGTCAAAACCTTGTTCAAGTTGATTAAACAGAAAGAGGGTTTTGAGACGAAGATTTTGGCATTGGTTTCACTGGATTTGGACAAACGGTTAAGAAACGGCGAGCATTTGAAGATCAGGGGCTAATCTGCGATAAAAATAATCACGGATAGATCCCTGGCCGAAAATAAAATAAAATAAAAAGACTAACGAATGAATTTTTGCTGTCTGAACCTAACCAACGAACAACGTTCATTAAAACGAACATATGGATGAACGTCCGCTAAATAAACGAACCGACGAAAAACCCGATCTAATAAAATAAACCGGGGAAACTAAAAAACTGGATCTAGATCTAGATCTAGGGTTTACCAAAAAAACCGAAAAAACCACGACAATTCCGGCGAAACTCCGGCGCGGCGGCGGCGGCGCGGGCGGGCAGCGGCTAGGGTTAGGGTTCGGGTGGGGCGGCGGCTTGGTGGGCTGAGGCCTCGGGGTGGCCGGCTTATAAAGCCTGCCCCGGGCAGGAGTCCGTGTCGGTTACGGCCCGTTAGGTCGGTTTGACTTTCTTTTAAAACAGATTTCGCCGGACAAATCCTAGAAAAAAATAAAATTCTAAAAATACCAAAACAAATTTTCACCGTCTAAATAGAATATTTAGAACAAAGTGAACTTTTTCTTGGCCTAAAAATGCAATTTTGGAAAATGCATATTTTTTTCTAATTCAAATAAAATAGCAATAAAATCCAAATAAAATAATTTATTTGGTTTTAACATTTTTCCTCCAATATTTCAATTACTTTGGAGAAGTCATATTATCTCCTCTCATATATTTTAATATGAAATATTTTCGGAGAGAAAAATAATTAAAACCAAAAATGATCCTTGTATCGATATTTGAGAAATTCAAATATGAAATAGTGAAAATCCCCAACTCTCTCCGTGGGTCCTTGAGTTGCTTAGAATTTCGAGGATCGCAAAACGAAATGCAATAAAAATATGCTATGCAATATGATGTCCTATGTATAACATTCTAAATTGAAAATTTGGGATGTTATAGGACTGACAATCCCTTGTTCGCGTTGGGTTGCAAGGATTTGTTGTTTGTGTGCAGGTGTTGTTCACTAGTCGTTGCTTGGTTCTCCTACTAGATTCATAAACTTGGTTTCACAACTGAGGGAAATACTTATCTCCACTGTACTGCGTCATCCTCTCCTTTTCGGGGAAATCCCAACGTAGCTCATAAGTAGCAGGAAGAATTTCTGGCGTCGTTGCCAGGGAGACATCATCAACAACTATCAAGTACCTACGCATAAAATTTCATCTCCTTGCATTTACATTATTTTCCATTTGCCTCTCATTTTCATCTCCCCCACTTCTAATAAGTTTTTTAAAAAATACAAAAATATTTTCCGTTCGCCTTTTTGGCAGGAAGAATTTCTGGCACCGTTGCCAAGGAGACATCATCAACAACTATCAAGTACCTACGCATAAACTTTCATCTCCTTGCATTTACATTATTTTCCATTTGCCTCTCGTTTTCATCTCCCCCACTTCTAAAAAGTTTTTACAAAAATATTTTTCGTTCTCCTTTTTCTTATTTGCTTCTTTGCTTACTTGCGATCTTGTTTGAATAGTCACTATGTCTCAAGAAAATACAAAATTGTGTGATTTTTCCAATACTACTAATAATGATTTTATTAGTACTCCGATTGCTCCTCCCGTCGCTAGTGCGGAGACTTGTGATATTAATGCTGCTTTGCTAAATCTTGTTATGAAAGAACATTTTTCTGGTAGTGCTAATGAAGATGTTGCATCCCATCTTAACACTTTCGTAGAATTGTGGGACATGTTGTGAAGTTAAAATTATTCCCATTTTCATTGCGGGATCATGCAAAAATTTGGTTTTCATCTTTGCCACGAAGTAGTATTGATAATTGTGATATATGCATAGATGCTTTTATCACTAAATATTTTCTGCCCACGAATATCACTTCCCTTAGAAATCAAATTATGAATTTCAAGCAACTTGAGCATGATGTTGCCCAATCTCGTGAAAGGATGAAATTTATGGTAAGAAATTTCCCTACTAATGGTTTAAATTTGTGGATGATCATTCAAAAAATTTATGCGGGATTGAACTTTGTTTCTAGAAATCTTTTAGACTCCACCGCGGGTGGTACTTTTATGGAGATTACATTGGGTGAAGCTACTAAATTGCTTGATAATATTATGGTAAATTATTCACAATGGCATACTAAAAGAGCTCCTACTAGTAAAACAATGAATTATGTTGAAGAAATTAGTACTTTGAGTGATAAAGTTGATGCACTTATGAAATTGGTTGCTATTAAAATGCTCCTATTGATCCTAATGATGTGACTTTGTGATGCGGAGCATCCTATGGACATCACCATATCAAGAGTCCGTTCGGCAAGTGACACGTGCGACATCTACTTCACATACACAAAGGTGAATCATCTCCTTTACACGTGCTCATTTGACCCCTTCGAGGATGGTATACTACTTGACACTTCTCCCGTGTGCATGCATAGGTATTGTCGGAATGCTACGGACGTGGTGGAGGAGTGCAAGCGCCAAGGAACACCTACACCATCCACGAGGGAAGTGTGGAAGTAAAGACAAAAGAAGAAGGAGATGCGGAGTCTACAGCGACCGGACGACCGGAAGCCACCGGACGTCCGACACTCTAGAGCGCCCGGGCGACCGACGTCCACCGAACGCCCGACGCGACCATGCCAGGACCAGCCAGGAGATCTATAGCGGCCGGATGACCGACAACCTCCGTACGACCGGTAATATTAATGGAAGTCCGACGACACCTGACGTCTGGTGCCTCTTCAACAGAACAGTTTCAGCGGACGTCCGACGACCAGTGGACGACCGGTCCGTCCCGAGCCTCCGGACTTCCGACCCCCACCGGACGTCCGATACCTGCCTATATGCAGCCAGGCCTTTGGCCTTGTATATCTCTCCCACTTACCCCTTCGTGGCTTAGACTATAAATAGACCACCTCCACCTCCTTTCTAGGGTCAGCGTTGCGATAGCTCATTTGTGAGATAGAGCCTCGCTCATCCATATGGATCTACTCCACGAGAGAGACCGCGGCCTCTACGGAGAAGATCCACCTTGGATTCAAGACCCCTCAGGGGAAGACCCCCTCATGGATTCAACACCTCCTCATGGAGAAGAACCGGTTACCCTTTGTATCATCCCATGTTGACTTTCGATCGTGTGATCTCTATGTGTTCGAGGATCTAGCATATGTGTGATCGTTCTTGTTGGTTTGAGTGATTCTCTCGTGTTTCCCCTCGTGTTCTTCGTGTTCTTCGCGAGATCCGCTCCTTTCATGAAAGATCGGCCATCTAGGGTTCCACCCTACATCACTTTGTCCACTTTGATTGAGCAAAATAATGATCCCGTAGATGTGAATTTTGTCTCACGAAACAATTTTAATAGTAATGCTTATAGGGGTAATTTTAATCCCAGGCCGTTTCCTGGAAATTCCTCTAATAATTATGACAATTCCTATGGTAATTCTTATAATAATAATAGGATGCCCTCGGATCTTGAAAGTAATATTAAAGAATTTATTAATGCTCAAAAAGTTTTCAACAGTATGATAGAAGAAAAATTGAGTAAACTTGATGACATGTCTAGGAGCATTGATAGAATTATTCACGATGTGGAAAATCTTAAAGCTAAAATTTTGCCACCCAATATTGATATTAATAAGTCAATTAAGGCTTTATATGTCTCTATGGATGAGAGTAAGAAAAGAACTGATATGCTGAGAGCTAAATGAGAATTTTTAGAAATAGCGATTCCTCGCGGTTTCTTTCATAGTAACGATGAGGATATTAAAATGATTGGTATTTCATCTTCCTTGTTTAGCAGTATAAAACTTGATGAAAAGGGGACTGAAGAAGAGTCACCTTTACCTAGAAGGCATCCCCATAATTCAAAGGGTGAAAATCTTGATGATTTTTTTTACTAAAAGTGGGTTTGAAGAGATAAAAACTTTAACTAGTGATGTGCCCACTCTCTTGGATTACAAAGATTTTAATTATGATAGTTGTTCTTTGATTGAGTGTATTTATGTGTTTCAATCCAGGCTAAATTCACCCAATATTTATGAACAAAATAAGGCTTTTACTAAACATATTGTAGAAGCGATGATGAAAGTTTTATAAGAAAAGCTAGAATTAGAGATTTCAATTCCTAGAAAATTATATGATGAATGGGAACTCACCATTAAAGTCAAGATTAAAAATTATGAGTGCAATGCTTTACGTGATTTGGGTGTTTGTGTTTCCACAATTTCGAAATCTCTATGTGATGTGCTAGGTTTTACCAATATGGATGAATGTTCTCTTAATTTGCACTTGGCGGATTCTACTATTAAAAAGCTTTTGGGTAGAATTAATGATGTTCTTATTCTTGCAAATAGGAACTATGTGCCCGTTGATATTATTTTACTTGACATTGATTGCAATTCATCTTGCCCCATAATACTTGGTAGACCGTGCTTATGAACTATAGGTGTCGTTATTGACATGAAAGAAGGGAATATTAAATTTCAGTTTCTGTTAAAAAAGGGTATGGAACAATTCCCTAGAACTAGAATTAAGCCAGCATATGAGTCAATCATGAGGTCCACCTATGGAATTAAAACCAAAGATGACAACACTTGAAACTATGCATTATGCCTAGCTAGGGGCGTAAAACAAAAGCGCTAGTTGAGAGGCAACCCAATAGTTATCTTTTAATTCTTTTTGTTTCATTGCTATTTTTCAATGAACACACAATTATGATATTGTTATTATTGTGTTTTAGTGTTTTAATTAGTGGTTGTGCCAAGCAAAGCATTTGGGATGATTTTGGTGATAGTTGCTTTGATTCTGTGCGTTAATAGAAACCTTTGCGTCCAGTAGCAGAATTGTTAAAATTTGCTGGAGCAAGATAAAATTTTGAATTTTTACACATGAATTATATAAAAACTGCTCACGTTTTCCTAAATTTTCAGATTTTTGGAGTTAGAGAAATATGGTTAATGTTCAGATTGCTACAGACTGTTCTGTTTTTGATAGATTCTATTTTTGATGCCTTGTTTTGCTTGTTTTGATGAAACTATGGATTGTATCAGGGGTATAAGCCATGGAGAAGTTAGAATACAGTAGATATAATGCAAAAACAAAATATGAATGGATTTTCAATAGTACTTAAAGTAGCGATTTGGTTTATATACTAACGGATCTCACAAGGTTTTGTTGAGTTCTGTGTGATTGAAGTTTCCAAGTGTGGGTGAGATCATGATGGATGAAGGAATAAGGAGTGGAAATTGCCTAAGCTTGGGGATGCATGATGCACCCCAAGGTAATATTCAAGGACTCCCAAGCAACTAAGCTTGGGGATGCCCCGAAAGACATCCCCTCTTTCTTATAACGACCATCGGTAATTTTACTTGGAGCTATATTTTTATTCATCACATATCATGAGTTTTGCTTGGAGCATCATGTATATGAGTCTTTGCTTTGTTTGCCTTTTAGTTTGTCATAATCATCCTTGCTGAATACACTTGTTGGAGAGAGCCACACACGTATCATGATTTGCTAGAATATTCTATGTGCTTCACCCAAATCTTTTGAGCTAGGCAATTGCTCTAGTACTTGACTTATATCGTTTGTAGCACAGTGGTGGTTATATTTTAAAGAAATATTCTCTCATGCTTCACTTATATTATTTTGAGAGTTGATTTTTTTAAGAAATACACTCTCATGCTTCACTTATATTATTTTGAGAGTTGAATTTTTTTGAAGAAATATTTGTACTCTCATGCTTCACTTATATCTTTTTGAGAGTAGATAATAGCAATGGTAATTTGAACAAGATATGAATTTGGTCCCAAAGTGATGAATATCCAAGGGGGATATAATAAAAACTTTCATATAGATCATTGGATATGATAAACTTGATTCCTTGCAATAGTTTTGTGATATAGATATTGTAATATGTGAGTCATGTTGGTGAGTAATTATGCTTTAGTAAGAATATTGGTGTTAAGGTTTGTGATTCCCTATGCATGCACATAAAGTCAATAGTTATGCAACGAAGTTATATCCTACTTACACTACATTGTTCAGTGTTAGTTATTTTCAATGCATGCTTATCACCGTTTTTGCTTTTTGGTTGGTCGCTTCTCAATCTATTTGCTAGCCTTCATTTGTACTAAGCTGGAATGCTTCTTGTGCATCCAACTCCTAAGACCCAAGGTTGTGCCATATGAATCCACAATATCTACATATATGTGGTATTTCCATGTCGTTCCAAGTAAATTTGCATGTGCCAACTCTAATTTTTAAAATGAATTTCCGTTTTGTGTGCCCATACCACTCATAAAGCGATAGGGGGTGGTCAATATTTTCCGTGCTAGGTATTTTATTCTCATGATGGGTGTTTATTCACTTTTCATTGCACGAGAGTGTGGCAGGTAACAAGGATGACTAGTCCCGGAATGAAAAAAATACTATGGTAATAAATTCCTTGGAAAGTGTTGGTATGGAAGGCACCCGTGGATACGGCTAGCCATAGATTATGAAAGAATGATGAAAAGGAAATAAACTTTATTTTTTGTTTGGGAACCACCTATAATTTTTCTAAATCCATTGAGACGACACCGTATGAACTATGGTTTGGCAAGAAACCTATGTTGTCATTTCGTAAAGTTTGGGGATGCGACACTTATGCCTAAGAAGCTTGAACCAAAAGAGGAGAAGTGTGTCTTCATAGAATACCTTTGAAAGAACATGCGGTGCCCCATGTTAGGTTTTGGTAATTGATGACATTCTCTATGGACTAATGGTTTCCTTGAGTTATATTTGAAGGATTTGTCCATATGCATTTCTTGAAGTCCATGTGTTGGTTTCAAGGAGTTTATGAGTTGACCAAGGTGCTATTTAAGGAATTATCCAAAGTTTGGTCAGAGAGAAGACATGAAACAAGGTTGATCAAGACTAAGTCAAAGAGTGAATCAAGTTGATCAACACACAAAGCGTACAAGATGTACCGAGAGGGATCAAGTGATCCCATGGTATGGTAAGCATTGTCCATTATGCTTTGTGTACTAACCCATGGTCTATGTGAGAGTTCTATGTGGGGTTAGGTATGTTTCCATGGGCTTGCGTCAAGAGGAAGATCTCATACAACCCATGGAGGATGACATCAAGTGGTGATCGTCATCAAGATTGCAGTGTGCAAGTTCAAGTGGAGCATCATGAAGAGATCATGCTTGAAGCTTGCCGTCCATTGTGTTGTCAATGGACTTGTGAAGATGTTCCGAAGAGTGGATCACCCATAGATGAGTATGTGGGAGCAATCTACTAGTCTTCATCGAGCCAAGCAATCAAGAAAGGTGGTCCAACTTGAGGGAGTCAAGATCATCATCATCTAGCTCAAAGTGGACTATGTGCAAGGCAAAGGTTTGCCCTTGAATGTGTGTTATGTATGGCGCTCCCACCTCCCACCACGGCGATGACCACCTCACCGGCAATCTCCACCCCCTCCACTAATCTGTGGATCCTCTTCGGCGATCTTCTCTAGCGTCTTCTCTAGACCAACGCAATACCCATCTTCTATGGGTTCCTCTGGTGGATCTAATCTTGGTTTGGATTTCTCCAAGGCTAGGGTTTTCTCTGGTGAGATTTTCAAATCAACTAGTTACACGGTTCATCCAATGGGGGAAGGAGGGCATTCACATTGGTTGTCTCTTTTAGTCGTCATGCTTTTCATTTCTCGGAAGATTCTGTGGTAGCAACATTGGAAGCTGCAATTGGTGGATCTGCAATTGATGTTTGTGTGGGTCACGTCAAGGATAAGGTTTATTCTTTTCAAGTTTCCTGCAAGCAAGTTGGTTTTCTTATTATGGATCTTTGTTCGTTTACTTGTGATCTATTCAAATGTTACTTTAATATGTAGGGCAATGAGGGGGCTAATTGGGTTAGAGAGTTTAAGATCTGGCAGAAAGAATGTGATGTAGAATGGATTTTGGTTAGTCCAACTAAGCATCGATCATACCTAGGTCTATTGGCCATGCATAAACCTCCTACTAGATCTTCTATCAAGTCGGCAGGCTCTACTAAGAAGAAACTTTCTTTTGCCACTTTTGAACAATACTCAGCTTGCAAAGGATACAGATATCCTGCAATGCAAAATTGTACTGATACGATCATTGATGGAGGTTATGAGGTTTCTGCTCATGAGCATGTTGTCATCCAGCAGTCTCCTCCTTTGGACTTGCATTGGATGGTGGCTCAACCACCTATTGTGTTTGGTACGGTTGTTCCATTGCCGGAGTTGGGCCGGCCAGTGACACCTGTGCCGGAGTGCGATCCGGAGTCTTTGGAATAGATTCTTGTGGATGAAGGAGATATCTCCGTGCGGATCACGGAGGCGGGATTGATTTCTATTCAAAATGGTCGATCTGTTTCTAGCCCAATGCTTTCTGAGATTCAGCCGGGTGACGGCCCATTGCTACAGAATATCCCAATTTCTGGTGGGCCATCTAGCCCTTCTAGCCCGAGCCCAATGCTCATTGCTCAGGACATTCCTACCTATCAAGAGGCTGCTCGGCAATTTGAAGCAATGGTCTATGACATGGTGGACCGCATTATTACTTGCACTATTTGTTCTTAGAGGGGCCACCTATCATCTGCGTGTGGAATTCGAGCGGTCTACTCGGCTTGCTCGCGCCCGGGTCACACTAGGAAGGATTGCAATGATTTCGCGCACTGCAATGGATTGGTTTGGAAGCCAATTTCTTTGCAACAAAATACGAGTATTTCGGCATCCTCTGCCTTTCATGGGAAGGGAGCCAGAGTTATTGGGATAGACTGTCCAGTCACATCATCACTGCCCACATTGCTGCAAACTCCCTCTCCTCCTTCCAAAGAAAACCCCAGGCCAGCCTCTCCATCTTCATCCATGGCGAACTACGAGCTTAATCCTCAGCGCTTTGTGTCAGTCGGCCACCACATCATTGATAGTGGCGACCATCGTCTTCCTCGCACCTTCTTCATGCCTGAAGCATGCCCGCCCCGCCACCAAGAGGATTTTGTGGTGGCTTAGCTGATGCCTGCCCCGAAGGGGCCGCACAAGCTGGTTCGTGAGGAGATTGTGTAGTTCCTGCAAGAGAGAGGTATTATGGTTTGCTCTACTCAGCCGTGGTTTCATGGGGTTGGTCCGTTCCAAGTTAGAGATCCAAGTGTGAGATATACTCTGGTTTAGCATGCTCCTTTCCCGATTGGCGATGAGCGATTTGTGAGATTTATGAAGCATGATGAGGGGTAAAATTTCAAGGGAACTCATGGTTTCCGCAAGGTATGGTTAAATGTTCATTGGGATTCCTCTAGATTATTGCACTCCTGAGTTCATCTCACAAGCGGTAGGTACTTTTGGGAAGTTTATCTCCTGGGACAGTGAAGATCCCTACCTAGTGAGAACACTGGTTGAGGCTAGTTTCCCGGATACACCTCTAGTTCCACGTGATGTGGTTTTTGGTGATTATGCTGAATGGGGTGGAGCACAGGTTTCTAGGACTACAGTGTATTATGTTTTGGTGCAGATTTTGCCGATCAGATGCCAAACGATGAGGACCCAATGCCCTTGGATGGGAATCCTCATCCTTTTCCCTGCAATCTTATACCTGACAATCTGCCATTTGTGCTCCCTCCTTATCCAATGTTGGGATGGAACGATGCCCCTATTGTTGCTCCTCCTCCCGCCTGAGAATAATGCGGATGGTGGACGGGGCCATGCTCTTTGGGGTGAAAATGAGGAGGAGATTGAACAGCCTCCGCATCCTGCAGCGCCAGAGCAAGACCAGGTCTCCATTATCATTGATCAGCCAGAAGGTTTAGTTTCTATGGAACAGCAAATGTAGGTGTAGAATGTGCAACAGCAGGTGGAACAGCAACTGCAGGTTGAACTACAATTGCAGCTTGAGCAACAACCTGCTTTTTTGGAGAATCCTCTGGCAATTGTGCCTTATCAGCCCCCAATTATTCATCATCATGATATCTTCATTGGCATGGCTCATATTGTGGTTGGGCCACCTCTTCTTCCTGAGATGATTTGGAAGAGGTCCTTTCAGAATTTGATGTTAGATTTTACTGTCAAGGAGGTGCCGAGGTCGATCTTTTCAAACCCTTGGGCACAATTACCTATTCCAAGCGCACTTGGTCTATTGCATTCTATGAATCCAAGAAGATGTCTCTCTTGATGGCCAATTTGCCCAGTTCCACTCCTCTGAGGAAGTCTGTTATGATTAAGTGCCTAGTGGCCAGAGCCTTGTTTGAGGAATTGCCTGGTGCTCCTGTTCCTGTCTCTGAGGATGCTTTGCCTGCTGATTCTGGTGAGATGTATCAATCCTCATCAATGGTTTTTGCTATAGAGAAACAAGCCAGGGAGAAGAAACAGAAAGGGAGGAAGAAGATACCTACACCCCTTGTGGACACATCTCTGAGGCGATGCACCAGAAGCGCGACAAAGCTTGATGGTTTTAAACATGTGGTTTTTGAGCAGCTCTCCTTCAGCCCACAAAGAAGCGACCTCGCTCCAAGCCCATGGATGTCAAGGCCTAGCCTAACTCTGAAAATTCTCACAACCAGGACAAGCAAGCATATGTCCCTTGTCATACTCCAATCAAGGTCTTCCAGGCGGTGGGAGCAGAACTGGAGATTGAGCCCTCCCTCCTTTCTACGGACAAGTTTATGGATAATCCCAAGGAGGAATCCTCTTCCTCTACTGCTTCAATGTTTATGTTAGCTGCTTTATTTAGGTGTAGCGAGCCTGTTAAATCTGCTTCTTTTATTGTCATGTTGGGTCTTGTTGAACACGATGCAGACTGCGTTATTGGCGTTTGTAATGGTTTGGGATGTATGGCATTGTATGTCATGCTAATTTTGGTTCAATCTTGTTTGGTTATTAATGAATCGAGTGTCCATGTGTAACTGGAAAATCCTGTGTTGGAATGTTAGAGGTTTGAATTCTGACACACGACAATGCTCTGTCAGAGAAAAAGTGCTTGAAAGTCAATGTGGTGTTGTTTGTCTGCAAGAAACTAAACTTCTCTATGCACTTGTGCGCTTATTAAAAGCATTTGCCCTTCTGTTTTTGATTAGTTTATTGAATCTCCCTCGAGAGGAGCTTCTGGTGGTATTTTAACAGTGTGGCATTCAGATGTTTTTCATGGTAACTTGGTGGAAGTGAAACCTTTTGGCATTGTGATTAGTTTCACCTCAGTGCATAATAATGAGCAATGGTTTATGGTGAATGTTTATGGGCCTTGCCAAGGTGAAATGAGGGATGCATTTTCTAATTGGTTATATAATTTGGAGGTTGAGCCTGAACAAAAATGGATTTTGATGGGGGGTTTCAACTTTATTATATCCCTTGATAATAGAAATCTTCCTGGAGGAGATGTGAATGACATCTTCATTTTTAATGAGATCATATGCCACTTGGGTCTTCTGGAACTTCCATTAAATGGGATAAGATTTACCTGGTCAAACGTGCAGGACATACCACTTCTAGAACAACTTGACTGGGTTTTTACTTCTGCTAGTTGGATCAGTCTATATCCTATGACACAAGTTACTCCTCTTGCAAAAATTGCCTCAGATCATGTACCCTGCCTAATTTCTATTAGCACTTCTATACCAAAAGCTAACCTTTTCAGGTTTGAAAATTATTGGCCACATCAACCTAGTTTCATGGACTATGTGCAAGAGGTTTGGGCTAGAAGTTCTCACAAGTCTCATATTTCAGCAATCATTGTGGATAAATTGAAAACTTTGAGGTTTTCTTTAAAGAAATGGCATAAAGGGCTGCCCCACATCAAAAGGTTGATTGAGAAGTGCAATTGGGTGATCCTTTGGTTTGATAATTTAGAGGATCTGAGGACATTATCCAGGCTAGAGGCCAATTTGAGGAAGATTGCCAAATTACACCATGAACATCTTTTGCATTTATAGTTTCTCTATTGGATAAAAATATGTACCATTAGTTATATCAAAGTGGGGGAGGAAAATTCCAAGTTTTTTCAGACAATGGCCATTGAAAGATATAGGAAGAAATCTTTTGCAAGTTTGCTGCTGTCTGATGGCACTGTTACTTCACATCATGAGGAAATGGCCAAGGAATTCTTACATTCCTTCAAAGGAAGAATGGGTACTTTTAAGCCAACAAAGTTGGAGAGGGACATCCTCTCTCTAATTCCAAAGGTGCAGGGGCTAGAGGTCCTCACCAAGCCTTTTGAGGTCAAGGAAATTGAAAAGGTGATTAAGGAGTTGCCCATTGATAAGGCACCAGGGCCTCATAGTTTTAATGGACTCTTCTTAAAAAAATGTTGGCACATTACCTATGGTGATTTTATTAGGTTGGTGCATGAATTTCATGCTGGAACTGCTCATTTGGAAAATCTCAATGATGCCTTCATTACCCTGGTCCCAGAAAAGCAGTCTCCTCAGGCTGTTGGTGATTTTAGGCCAATTTCTCTAACCAGTATTAGTCTGAAGTTCCTCAATAAACTAGCTTATAATAGGTTTCAGGAGGAGATCACCAAGTGTGTACATAAGAACCAATATGGTTTCATCAAGTCAAGAACAATTCAGGATTGTCTTGCTTGGACTTTTGAGTACATTTATCAGTGCAATCAATCAAAGAAGCCCATCCTTTTGCTTAAATTGGATTTTGAAAAGGCTTTTGATTCTATTCAACGTGAGGCAATTTTGAAGATTCTTCTGGCAAAGGGATTTGAAAAGAGATGGATCACATGGATTCAACAATTATTGTCCTCTGGAACTTCTTCAGTTCTATTAAATGGAGTGCCTGGAAACCATTTTAAATGCAAGTGTGGAGTAAAACAAGGAGACCCTATTTCTCCTTTGCTCTTTGTTATTGTTGCAAATCTTTTGCAAACTATGATTAATAATCTGCTGCGCCAGGGGTTGTTAAGATTGCCTTTGCTAACTCATGATCCTGACTACCCAGTGGTGCAATATGCTGATGATACTCTGCTTTTCTTGACTGCTGAAAGCTCCCAATTGGAGGCCCTTAAAACAGTGCTAAGTTCTTTCTCATTGGCAACTGATGTGTCTCCAACGTATCTACTTTTCCTAATGCTTTTCCTCTTGTTTTGGACTCTAATTTGCATGATTTGAATGAAACTAACCCCGGACTGACGCTGTTTTCAGGAGAACTATCATGGTGTTGTTTTTGTGCAGAAATAAAAGTTCTCAGAATGGAATGAAACTTTGCGAGGAATTTTTATATAATAAATAAGAATTTCTGGAGCCAAGACCTGCCGGAGAGGGGCACCTGGGTGGGCACAACCCACCAGGGTGCGCGCCCAGGTGGGTTATCCCCACCTGGTTGCCCCGCAGACCCTGAAACCGACACTATAAAATCTTATTTTCCAGAAAAAAATCAAGGAGAAAGAATTATCGCGATCCACAAGACAGAGCCGCCGTCACCTCCTGTTCTTCATCGGCAGGCCAGATCTGGAGTCCGTTTGGGGCTCTGGAGAGGGGGATCTTCATTCTTCGTCATCACCAACCCTTCTCCATCGCCAATTCCATGATGCTCCCCACCGGGAGTGAGTAATTCCTTCATAGGCTCGCTGGTCAGTGAGGAGTTGGATGAGATTCATCATGTAATCGAGTTAGTTTTGTTAGGGCTTGATCCCTAGTATCCACTATTTTCTAAGATTGATGTTGCTATGACATTGCCATGCTTAATTCTTGTCACTTTGGGCCCGGGTTCCATGAACTCAGATCTGAACCGTTTATGTTATCACCATTATATGCATGTTCTAGATCCCATCTTGCAAGTTATAGTCACCTACTACGTGTTATGATCCGGTAACCCTGGAGTGAAAAAAACGGGACTTCTTTCGGTGATTACCATAGTTTGAGGATTCATGTATTCACTCCGTGTTAATGCTTTGTTCCGGTTCTCTATTAAAAGGAGGCCTTAATATCCCTTAGTTTCCAATATGGACCCCGCTGCCATGGGAGGGTAGGATAAAAGATGTCATGCAAGTTCTTTCCATAAGCACGTATGACTATTTACGGAATACATGCCTACATTATATTAACGAACTGGAGCTAGTGCCATATCGCCCTAGGTTATAACTGTCTCAAGATGAATATCATCCAACAAGTCACCGATCCAATGCCTACAAATTTATCTTATATTGTTTCTGCTAAGTTACTACTGCTATCATCATTGTTACACTTGCTACAAAATTACTGCTATCACTGTTACTGTTACCGTTGCTGCTGTCACTACTATCAAAACTATCATATTACTTTGCTACTGATTACTTGCTGCATATAATTAATCTCCAGGTGTGGTTGAATTGAAATCTCGGCTGCTAATACTTCCAAATATTCTTTGGCTCCCCTTCAGTCGAATCTATAAATTTGGGTCCAATACTCTACCCTCGAAAACTGTTGCGATCCCCTACACTTGTGGGTTATCATGACCTTTTTCTGGCGCCGTTGCCTGGGAGCATAGCTATATTTTTTGATTCACTTGGAATTATTATCATTTTATCACTATGAAGAATCTGTAGGATCCTAAGACTAAGATATTTCCCTCTAGTATGAGGGGAGGTAAGAAACTGCCATCCAGTTATGATTTAGATTCACCTTCTGTTATGAGTAAACTTGCAACACCACCACATGCTATTAATTCTGATATGTCGCAAGTTATTGATGATGCTACTTCTGCTATGGATAATGCTGCTGATGATGCTAGTACCTTTCTTGATAATGATGATGTGCCACTTGGTGAATTTCTTGATGAACAAATTGCTAGAGTAATACAACATGATGTTGTTGAATTTGATGATGAGCTTGAAACTGAAACTCCTGAAACACCTGATAGAACTAGCCCTCCTAGATATGAATTACCTAAGGTACCGGAAGGTTATGTTATGAATGAGGAGACAACTAGAGATATTCTTGCTTGTAAGGATAGAGATGATCTAGAGAAATTATTATGCAATTATAAATCAAAATCTCTGAATGCTAGAATGAAATGTGATCCTATGTTTGCTACTCTAAATTCACCAATCTTTATTGATGATAAGGATTATGAATTCTCTGTCGACCCAGAGTTAATTACATCGGTTGAATCCGATCATTTCCATGGTTATGAAACTGAAACTGTTGTGGCACATCTTACTAAGTTCAATGACATAGCCACCCTTTTTACTCATGATGAGAAAACTCGCTATTACTTTATTCTCAAATTATTTCCTTTCTCATTAAAGGGTGATGCTAAATATTGGTACAATACTCTTGCTCCTGGTTGTGTGCGTAGTCCCCAGGATATGATTTATTACTTCTCTGAAAAATATTTTCCTGCTCATAAGAAACAAGCTGCTTTACATGAAATATTTAACTTTGTACAAATCAAAGAAGAGAGTCTTCCACAAGCTTGGGGGAGGCTTTGCCAATTACTTAATGCTTTGCCCGATCATCCTCTTAAGAAAAATGAAATACTTGACATCTTCTATAATGGACTAATCGATGCTTCTAGGGACTTCCTAGATAGTTGTGCTGGTTGTGTTTTCAGGGAACAAACTGTTGGACAAGCTGAAGAATTGTTGAATAACATATTGAAAAATTATGATGATTGGACTCTTCCTGAGCCACCGGCTAAACCCACTCCGAAGAAGAGGGGTATATTATATCCCAGTCCTGAAGATATGCAAGAGGCAAAGAAATCTATGAAGGAAAAAGGCATTAAAGCTGAGGATGTTAAAAATTTACCTCATATTGAAGAAATACATGGGCTTAATACACCACCACTGCCTAAGGTGGTAGAGGTACTAATGAAGTTCAATGATAATGATAGTCCTCACAATATGCATCATAGCCAATGCCTTTATGAGTTTGAAAACTATATTAGAAAACAAGATTACTTCAATGCAAATGGTATGAAACAATTGAAATACAATTCTGATATGATTGCTCGCTTGAGTGACTTGTTATTTAGAATCACAAATGATGTTAGAGGTGTTAGAAAACATGCCTCTATGGTTCAAACTCAGTTAGAACAAGTTGCTAAATCACAAAGAGAATTGCTTGATGAAATGAATAATAATATACATGACTTTGCTGCTAGAGTTGCAACTAGAGGAGGTAAAATGACTCAGGAACCACTTTATCCTAAGGGACACCCAAAAAGAATTGAACAAGATTCACAAAGAGTTAACACAGATGCACCTAGTCCTTCTAGAAAGAAAGAGAAAAAGAAAAATGATAGGACTTTGCATACTTCTAGTGAACCTGAAATAGAAAAACCTCCTGATAATGATAATGAAACTTCTATCTCTGATGCTAAAACTCAGTCTGGTAATGAACACTCACCTAGTGATAATAAAAAAGATAATGATGAGGTTCATGCAGACTCTCAACCAAATGAAAAAGAACCAGATAATGATGTTGAGATAGAACCACTTGTTGATCTTGATAACCCACAACCCAAGAATAAAAGGTATGATAAAAGAGACTTCATTGCTAGAAAAGTTCATAAAGAAAGAGAACCGTGGGTTCAAAAACCTATGCCTTTTTCCACCCAAATCAAGTAAAAAGAAAGATGATGAAGAATTTGAACGCTTTGCTGAAATGCTGAGGCCAGTCTTTTTGCATACTCGCTTGACTGATATCCTTAAAATGCCTCCTTATGCAAAGTATATGAAAGACATCATCACAAATAAGAGAAAAATACTGGAAGCTGAAATCTCCACTATTCTTGATAATTGTACTTTTAAAGATGGAGTACCTAAAAAACTTGGATATTTGGGAATACCAACTATACCTTGCTCTATCAAAAAGAATTATGTGAAAACTGCTTTGTGTGATTTAGGAGTTGGTGTTAGTGTTATGTCTTTCTCTTTATATAAAAGACTTGACTTGAATAAACTCACACCTACTAAAATATCTTTGCAAATGGCTGATAAATCAACTGCCATACCTATCGGTATCTATGAGTATGTGCCCATTGTTGTTTCTAATGTTACTATTTTGACTGACTTTGTTATACTTGAGATGCCCGAGGAAGACAACATGTCGATTATTCTTGGTAGACCCTTCTTGAATACTGCAGGGGCTCTTATTGATTGCAATAAAAGCAAGGTCACTTTTCATATCAATGGTAATGAGCATACACTACTGCAGGATGGTCCAAACGCGACACTACGATCAGAGACCCTTCAATGAAATTCTGTGCGATGCCATAATCGCAAACGGTGGTGTAAAAAACCCCGTCAAAAGGTGCAAAACGTTTGCGATGACGGATGCATCAAACACGGTTCATATTTTAGTTGCGTGTGCGATGCAGGGCAGACAATTCAGTTCATTTAACTGTTTGGGATGAGGAGGAACAAAAGAAATGGGCAGCCAGATGAATGCGTGTGTGATATACAGCATACGGTTCACTAGGATGAACTGTGTGTGATTAGGGAACACAACGGAAACGGTAACTAAACAAGATGTGTGTGATACGCGGCAAACAGGTCCGTAATCAGAAATGTGTGCGAAGACCAATAATAACACAGACGATTGCTGCTAATAAGCCATGTGATTTGCTCTATCTACAGTAGAATAACATGTATATATATAATTGAAATACACATCCAATTACATAAGTGACTATACAGATCATTCGCACACACCTCAATAAACAATTGCATGCATTCTAAAGTAGGAGAAATGATCGTCTAGTCATCTACTTCTTGTGATGCTCCCGCCACTGCTATGTGGCTCGATCCCTCGTCTCGGTCAGGAAGAAGACAATTCCTCATGTCAACGATCCGCCTGTACATCTCGTAGCTTGAGTACCCGTCCATGGCCATGTACTTGACATGTTGTTCATCCAGTCTCTCATGCCACACACTGTGCCAGGCGTGTAGTAGGGGTCGATTATGGCTGAGGCGAGGTCAACTAGGGAGTTTAGTTTGTTTTTATCGCTGCCCCAGACCTTGTAGTGGCGCTGGATGTTGACAAGATTCGGGCATTTCAAGCCCGAAACCTTGAGCGCTTTTAGATCATTGGTGGTGTCCACCGCAGCGAAACTGTAGTCAGAGCTGTTGATAAACCTGGAGAAATACTCTCAAGGCATTGTGGCCAGGTGGTAGTGGTAGACGAGGACGTCATGTCACACGCACAACTGGGTCACAACAACCTTCTGATTATGCCCGGCACCACCCATGGTGTACTCGAGGTCGAAGCCGACCACTTGGTACTTGTCCTCGGCAAGGAACTGCTCCATGGTTTGGATGGAGGTCTCGACCGAGACCGGATCGTTCGTGTACACCACCGAGAGAGCCTTCCCCCTCACGTGGGTGTCCACGACGTGTTGCATGGTGAATTGCCCGCCATTGTCGTTGTTGGCCGCTGGGAGCACCATTGGAGCCACGCGGAGCACCATTGGAACTGCTAGATGTCCTCTTTGTATGTGTCCTCGTGCGTGTGCTTATTGTGTCATGTGAACGAGAGATGAAGGTAAATGAATGCAGGAATAAAAGGGGGTCGGGTGGCGTGGATTCTCGGCGCGTCCACATGGAAGTTTTTGCAGCGGGTAACTGCATCGTCGCGCCGTGCTCAGCACAACCGCATGCACACGAACGTGCGTGATTGTGCACCGACCCCAAACACTGGCAGCACGCGTGGAGGGACGAGGGCAGAGCACCCGGAGGGACGCGAGGGTAGAGCGTGCCGCGGCCGCCTGAACCGCAAGCAACCACATACATAGAGCAGTTGAACACCCAGGAAATGGGCACCTACAAGCTGGCCGACAATTGCGTCGCTACGTAGAGAGCGACCATGTGCTACCACCTCCGTCTAGTCTATAGTCCCCTTTATATTCTGTGCCATATTTTGCCCTCAAATTTAACCAACAAAATGTTAATGCATGTTATAAAAATTATATAATTGGAAACTATGTTCAAATACGAATCCAACTATATAATCTTTGGCGACATGCATTCGTATTTTATTAGTTAAATCATACTTATAAACCAGGATGGGTGTATAGTAGGTAATTAAATTGCAAACGTTTTTTCATTAACCGTATGTGTACATGGCCTTTCATCCTCCTCTCGCACGTCTTGTCACCCCGCTGCCGCAGACGGCTTACAGCGCAAGCTTGCGCAGCGCGCGCGAGCATTCTTTTGGCCAAACGGTGGCACCAATGAATCGTTGGTGAGCTCGTTCCCGTGCAACCTTGCAGGTTCCCGTGCAAGCTTCCCACCCGACTCGGTGAAATCCCCCAAAATTCCAATGCTTACCGGCCTACTATAAAAACCCTCAAGGCCGGTGAGTCATGCATCGCATTTGCCCCTCCCTCCCTTTAGCTTATCTTGTCTGCTTCTCCCACAATCGCCAATGGCACCTGTCCATCATTGTCGCTCAGTCACTCTGCCGTCATCAGAGGACAGCTCCAGCTGGGAGGCTACACCACGGTGGCGGCGCAGTCCCTGGCATAGTGTAGTGCGCATGGCGTACCTATTGGATGTGTGCGGAATACCCACCACATGCTCTGTCGCCGGTGCCTGTCGGCAGCTGTTGCTAGCCGCCTTTGCCGCCACACCACCGTCGAAAGCCAGAGCCATCCCCCGCTCCGCTGCTGCGGCCCGAAGGCGGGAGGTGGACGTCGTGGCCACCATCCCACTACTGGCCACCGTGGCCATCACCCGCTCCGCCACCACGGCACGAAGGCGGGAGGTAGTGGTCATGGCCGCCACCCCATCGTCGGCCGCCGTGGCTACTAGCCCACTGTCGACCGCCGGGGTCATCACCCGCTCCGCCACCGCCGCCTGAAGGCGGGAGGCGGAGGTGGATGCCCGCACGTGTGTCAGCGACCTTGCACATTACACCGAGTTCTTGAGGGAAGAGGAGCGCCTCGTTGAGCACACAAAGAGCCTTAACGCTGTCGTGGCCGCGGCACACGCCGCCTCAGAGGCGAGGAATCAGGAGATCTACGGGGAGAACCATCGCTTTGAGAGGGGTCTTTTGGAGCGGCAGAGGGCGTCCGAGGTGAGCGTCGCTGAAACTGCAACAGCAGCAGGCACCGTATTGTGGTTTCCCAGCACGTCGGTAGGTTCCTCCTCCTCCACCTCTTACTGAGCACGCTCGGCAGAGGAGAGGCAGCTGGAAGTAGTACAAAGCCCCTCCGCAGTAGTAGTAGTATTTAGGGGCTATTTTGTTCAGTTCATCTGACTATAGATGTGGTGGAACTGTACAACGTACTTCAAATTAGCTAGTATATATAGTTGAACTAGCTATTTCAGTACATGGTTGGAAACAATTGGGGAAGCGTTTGGTCGGTTCAGCTGTCGAGTTGAACTGTTTGTATAGATTAAGAACGCCTGCTTAATCTATGAATGAAATCTATGCTTAATTACTGAATTTTAGTTGCAAAAATTATATACTGCTAGTGATTTTTAGCTTCATATTTTGACAAATTGCAGTGTTACAAGGTTGACAAATGGCAATGTTACTAGATCAACAAATGTCAATCTTTGCAGTTTGACAAATGGTAACATACCCAATAAGACAGATGCAAATCGCACCAAATTGTTTGTAAGTGGTTGCACACGGGTCATCCAAAAGAACTGTTTGCGTTCAAGAGATGCACAAATCCTGCTCTCACTTTGCATCATGTCGTCCCGGGGTCGACGGGTGAGGCGTGGGAGGACGGCAGCTAGCAGCGCTGAGAGGTAGCATTCGACAACAGCGTCCCATGCCGCTGAGGGGGGCGCACGCACGGAGAGGAAGGTGGGTGGCCATGGAAGTCAAAGGGCTCGCTTCCCAGTGAGCCTGCGCAGCGTATAGCTCGCACGCTTAACGGCAAGCCTGCACATTCGAGGACAACTTGCACGCCTCTCGGTCAGCCTGCGCATCGGACAGTGCTCGAACGCCTCCCGTTCAGTCAAGGTCAAG
Organism: Triticum urartu; assembly: GCF_003073215.2. Taxonomy (NCBI): domain Eukaryota; kingdom Viridiplantae; phylum Streptophyta; class Magnoliopsida; order Poales; family Poaceae; genus Triticum; species Triticum urartu. Next base: position 202,860,285 of record NC_053023.1, read on the forward strand.
AAGTTGTCCGCACGACACCTCCTACAGCCATTAAAACCAAGACACGTGGTGTCACGCGAATGGTTAATAGAACACACACGGTTTAAATTATACAAACGTTTGTGACATTAAAGTGGCAGCTATTTTCTCAAAATGCCTTTGTTGGCTGTCATTATTCAAGTGCGCCTTCTCTCAAGATGGACACGAAAAATACCACAGCCTGTCGGGTGCCATTCTATGATAGAATGCCAAGTTTCATAAATTTCAGACGAGTTTTGGATTTACTAGAAGTTAAAAATAAAGTATCTCAATGTTTTGCCGGCAAACAACGGTGCTCTGGTGTTTGAAATTCATTCACATTTCTTGCATTGGACCTAAGCATGCACCAAGGACACATATTTGATTTTGCAACCAATTTATATGCACTGGAGCATGTGCATGTAGTTAAAATTTGAATTATGCACATAAATGCATTGAAAACTCAGTTAATGCATAAAAATGTCCAAACGAACCCCGAAAAATCACAAAAATTTACACAATACTCATGTTGTTCTATGTTGAAACGAGAAATTTTTTGAAAGCAATAAGAGGCAATGGATATCATTTCGTCCCCAAAGGTGGGACGTTCCCTACTGAAACCATCATGCTTGTTGTGAGAAGCTTTGGTTTGTGAGAAGCATATACCCAAACCTACCCCAAATGGGACAAAAAATTTGTTGTGGAATGTTGATGCCGCTCCATGATAGCATGCAAAGTTTCATGAATTTCAGACGAGTTTTGGATTTAGTAGAATTTGAAAACCAGGTACCTCAATGTTGTGCCGGCAATCAACGGTGCCCTGCTGATTGAAATTCATTACCATTTCTTGCATGGCACCTAAGCATGCACCCAAGGAAACAGATTTGATTTTTCAACCAATTTATATGCACTAGAGCATGTGCATGTAGTTCAAATTTGAATTATGCACATAAGTGCATTGAAAACTCAGTTAATGCATAAAAATGTCCAAACGAACCCCGAAAAATCACAAAAATTGACACACCACTCCTGTTGTTCTATGGTGACACGAGAAAAAAATTTGAAAGCAATAGGAGGCAATGGATATCGTTTCGTCCTCAAAGGTGGGATGTTCCCTACCGAAACCATCATGCTTGTTGAGAGAAGCTCTTGTTTGTGTGAAGCATATACCCAAACCTGCCCCAAATGGGACAAATGTTTTACCATAGCATGTTGATGCCGCTCCATGATAGCATGCCAAGTTTCATGAATTTCAAACGAGTTTTGGATTTACTAGAATTTAAAAACTAGGCATCTCAATGTTTTGCTGGCAACCAACAGTGCCCTGGTGTTTGAAATTCATTCCCATTTCTAGCATGGGACCTAAGCATGCACCCAAGCACACAAATTTGATTTTGCAATGAATTTATATGCACTAGAGCATGTGCATGTAGTTCAAATTTGAATTATGCACATAAATGCATTGAAAGCTTAGTTAATGCATAAAAATGTCCAAATGAACCCCGAAAAATCACAAAAATTGACACAACACTCCTGTTGTTCTATGTTGACACGAGAAAAGTTTTGGAAGCAATAAGAGGCAATGGATATCGTTTCGTCCCCGAAAGTGGGACGAACCCTACCGATACCATCATGCTTGTTGTGAGAAGCTCTGGTTTGTGAGAAGCATATACCCAAACCCACCCCAAATGGGACAAAAAATTTACCACATCATGTTGATGCTGCTCCATGATAGCATGCCAAGTTTCATGAATTTCAGACGAGTTTTGGATTTACTAGAATTTAAAAACCAGGTATCTCAATGTTGTGCCGGCAATCAATTGTGCCCTGGTGATTGAAATTCATTACCATTTTTTGCATGGGACCTAAGCATGCACCGAAGGAAATAGATTTGATTTTTCAACCAATTTATATGCACTGCAGCATGTGCATGTAGTTCAATTTTGAATTATGCACATAAGTGGATTGAAAACTCAGTTAATGCATAAAAATGTCCAAACGAACCCCGAAAAATCACAAAAATTGACACACCACTCCTGTTGTTCTATGGTGACACGAGAAAAAAATTTGAAAGCAATAGGAGGCAATGGATATCGTTTCGTCCTCAAAGGTGGGATGTTCCCTACCGAAACCATCATGCTTGTTGAGAGAAGCTCTTGTTTGTGTGAAGCATATACCCAAACCTGCCCCAAATGGGACAAATGTTTTACCATAGCATGTTGATGCCGCTCCATGATAGCATGCCAAGTTTCATGAATTTCAAACGAGTTTTGGATTTACTAGAATTTAAAAACCAGGCATCTCAATGTTTTGCCGGCAATCAACAGTGCCCTTGTGTTTGAAATTCATTCCCATTTCTTGCATTGGACCTAAGCATGCACCCAAGGACACAAATTTGATTTTTCAACCAATTTATATGCACTGGAGCATGTGCATGTAGGTCAAATTTTAATTTTTCACATAAATGCATTGAAAACTCAGTTAATGCATAAAAATGTCCAAACGAACCCTGAAAAATCACAAAAATGGACCCAACACTCCTGTTGTTCTATGTTGACACGAGAAATTTTTTGAAAGCAATAAACAGCAATGGATATCGTTTCGTACCCAAAGGTGGGACGTTCCCTACCGAAACCATCATGCTTGTCGTGAGAAGCTCTCGTTTGTGAGAAGCATATACCCAAACCTGCCCCAAATGGGACAAAAAATTACCACGGCATGTTGATGCCGCTCCATGATAGCATGCCAAGTTTCATGAATTTCAGGCGAGTTTTGGATTTACTAGAATTCAAAAATAAAGTATCTCAATGTTTGCGGCTGAGTGACGGTGGCAGGGTGTTTGACATTCATTCCCATTTCTTGCATGGGACTTTAGCAGGCAACCAAGGACACGTATTTGTTTCAACTAATTTATATGCATTAGAGCATGTGCCTGTAGTTCCAATTTGAATTATGCACATGAACACATAGAAAATTCTGTTAATGTATAAAAATGTCCAAGCGAACCCCGAAAAATCCCAAAAATTGACACAACACTCCTGTTGTTCTATGTTGCACTAGGAAAAAATTTGAAATGGAGAAGAGGCAACGGATATCATTTCGTCCAGAAAGGTGCAACGTTCCCTACCGAAACCATCACACTTGTTGTGAGAAGTTCTTGTTTATGAGAAGCTTATACCCAAACTTGCCCCAAATGGGACACAATTTTACCACGGCATGTTGATGCCGCTCCATGATAGCATGCCAAGTTTCATGAATTTCAGATGAATTTTGGATTTACTAGAATTACAAAAGCAAGTACATCGACGTTTTCCGGAGATCCACGGTGCAGTGGTGTTCGAATTTCATCCCCATTTCTTGCATGGGAGATAAGCATAAACCCATGGACACATATATGATTTTACAACCAATGTTGGTGCACCGGAGCATGTGCATGTAGTTTAATTTTGAATTCTGCACCTGAAATTGCTAGAAAACCAATTTAATGTATAAAATGTTCAAACGAACCCTGAATAATTCCAATTCTTTTACGACACACATATAGTTGCATGTTCACTCTAGATAAAAGGTCTAGCAATTCAAACACCGTCCATTGCCGCCGTGACCCCATTATGTAATTCAAATCAAGTAGATCGCACACAGTTTACTATCACCAACCATGTGAGATGCAGCACAAAATATCCTAGAGCACCGTCGGTGTATAGTACGCCTATGGCTTACGCGAGAAGGTGCTCGTCTACAGTCCACAACCGGCGTCTCAAGCACACTAGCTCACTCCCCAAATAACATTTCACTGTTCAATCATCGCCCGTGAAAGATGGGCACGTGGACCCGTGTCGTGAGGGCAACTTCAGTGGCCCACTACGGCGAGAGCGCGGCCGCAGCCGCCATGCACGTGCTAACAAGGTGCATGAGCGCGGCCGCAATCTGCGACCGAGCGGCCATGGCATCCCAAACTACCGCCGTTGCTTCTCAGGTGGCGGCAGCAACATTTGGCTAGGGGATAACAACTAGCGAGAGCGGCACAACAGCTGTCCATTCCGCAGCGGCGGCCTTAGCCCTGATGGAGGCCGCCCACGACCATGTCGAGGCCGCCCATGCGCAGCTCCTGGCGGTCACCGCACAAATCGAACGAATCTTCTCCGACAACGGTCGGCAACCCACGGCCAAAGAGCTGGCAATCATCGAGAGCATTCGAGCAACCGTCTGTTCCTCCGCCACATACCTTGCGACGACAGAGCCCGTGCAAGCCTAGATCGCGTCCGCCCACGCCCAGCTCGTGGCGGCCTTTTCCAAAGAGATGGCGGACGCGGATGGCGAGATGCTTGTCGAGTATGGTGCGATGGATGCCATGGAGCCCCTTCCCCAGGAGACCGCCGGGCGCGAGCTGGACATGGAGGCGGCGGCGGAGATCAACAAGCACCAGCCATAGTAGTACTCTTTGCTTCATTTAATTAAGAGCGTCAGTCTTTAATATTTTAGAGTAATGTTTAGGTCAGCTAGCTCTGTTTAATTCCTAAACTTGCTCGATTAAGAAGTGTGGGTGTGCTGTAGTCTCCTTTGTGTACCCAAATTATGCAATGATGTGGATGACCACTATAACCATGGAAATTTGAACCAAAATTTTTGACGTTCAAACTCATCACACATGGGTTAAGCTATATAAATTGTTTGTGATGTTCACATATCGTACACAATTCTGAATAAGGGACTGTGTCTGATGACACTTTGCGCGCCAGTTTTTTCGCTGAAGCGATTCCAAATTTTCAGCTTCCGCGGAAATATCTACCTCCCCGCCCCTCCTCCTTACCAAAAGCCACATTTCCCCTATTTCCGCCTTCCTTTCCAAGTTGAAACCTTCACTCCTTGCTTGCAGCACCGCCTCCTCGTCGGTGACCCTCCTTCACGCTGCTCGGCCTCGTCTATCCAGGTAGGTAATCCACACCCGACCCCCATCCTCCTCCTCCTTCCACATCCCACATGCCCCAACCGCCGGCACGAGCGCGACACCTTCCACCCCAATCACCAACCCCTCCACCAAATAAGCACCACCCTAAGCCGTGGTGCATGTAGTATAGCCACGATCTCAAGGAGCATTTGGCAGTGGAGAAGCAAATCGCGGCCGCACGCGCGGATGAGGTCGCGATGGCTACCATTCGTGCCAACCCCCAGATCTTGGAGGAGCACCTTGCCATTTGCTAGCTACGCCGGTTAAGCATGCTAGGTTTACCTGTTGCGTGTGCTGCTCCTGCCTTTCCTTCACAAATTCTAGTGAATTGTGCTATCTAATTTTACCATGCAATCTCTTGCTCTAGTGTATATGTTCTATATGTCGTGCAACGTGGTGCTCACTTATTAACTATTTTTTTAATTAGTTGTCATCTTTAGTTAATTGTTTGGTTAAATTCTGCAAATGTGATGTTCAATTCTTCAGGCTGCAATTTTGTACTGGCTTCCATGTGAGAAATAAATCGAAATTATCTTTACAAAATACATGAGTAACGAATACAATTGCTATATTTCCAAGTTGTCAAGCATGCTTGGTTTGGTTATACATTGTGCAATGTGGTGCTTAGTTAACGTTTGGTTCATTCGTGTTGTGGTATTTAGTTAACTGTTTGGTTCAATTCTGCAATGCGATGTTCAAAAGTTGTGGGTGCATTCTGTTATTGTATACCATGTGAGGAATAAATTGAATTTGGCTATAGTAAATACATGAGAAACAAATACAATTGCTACAATTGGCTGTAGTTAATTGTTTGGTTAACTGTCTGATCTTCTATTAGGAGTATGTTATATTGTGCAATGTGGTGCTCAGTTAATGTTGGTTCATTTGTTGTGGTGTTTAGTTAACTGCTTGGTTCAATTCTGCAATGCGATGTCCAATTGTCATGGGTAGAATTTTGTATTGTTGTGCATGTGAAAAATAAATCGAATTTGGCTGCACTTAATACATGAGAAACATATAAGAGTGCTATATTCCCTAGTTCTTAATCATGCTTGGTTTGGATAAATGGGTTTTCCATGTGGCTTGAATTAATTTGATGAATTTGCAATGTGCTTACTCATCATCATCATATTTTACTGATAGCACGCGAACCCTTACTTAACCTGATGACTAACTACCTTATACGTGTTGCAGGGAAACAATGGGAAACACTGAGGTTTACAATCGAGGTTAGAACGTGCATGGTCCGTTTTCTAATAGCACATTATTGTGCAATTGTAGGAACCATTCTAATATTTAGGTTTTTAACAATTTGGTCTTGCACATGTAGGCCCTGCTGTCAAAGGTTTTGACCCACTGTTCGGCCCTTTTTGCATATGGGGAAATGAGTTGTCCATATCAATCAAATCAAGAAACTCAGACAGATTGTTAGGATTAAAAAACAGCGACAAAAAAACAAGATCTTTGTCTGCACAATGAAGAAGACATCAGTTAACTACAAGATGGTACTAATTATTATACCTTGCCTTTTTATTCCTTTGCCCCATTTCCAATATAGAGAAGATATTTATGCACATCCTTGTTTTCAGGCCTTTCCAAAGCAGTTCACTGATGATTACCTCTCAAACCACCTCTATGTTTAGGAGGCGAGGAGGTTTTTCATACAACACCCATGGTTCAATATTGAAGTGTTCCTGAAGAGGACGAAGGACGGACAGTCAATCATCCACAGGCACTGGCCTAAAGTTGCAAAGACCTTCAACATGAATGAAGGCTCAATATTCGCCTTCCGTTGCAACAGTTTTCCAGATGATATGCATCTGTCTATATACCGTCTATGATGCTAGTTTCAAAAGGTTCTACATGTTGCATGTGAAACTTGATGCTGGTGCAGTTGTGTAATGGGGTAGCTGAGTGCGGAAGCTATATCATGTTGTACTCTATTGTATTTCAATTATGAAATTCTGCTTCCATAATATGGAAATGAAATATATTATGTGCTTAATATGAATGTTAATTAGATTAATAAATGGATTATTAATAATAGGGAAATTATCCTGCCAATGGCGAATTAGCCCGCTAATTGGGTTTTGCTATTGCAAATGGTCATTGAAAAAATACCGTGGGTGATGACCTCACGCAACGCACATACTTTCTAGGAATAAACCATGTTGGATCAATGAACAATCACACACGACTTTCTCTTGAAAACTATTTGCGCTAGGCCACCTTGCGCAAACGTTTACCACATAAAAACGGTGTGTGATGGACAACCTTTGCCACATAGTATCTTCTACGGACTGTGTGTGATACATTCAGTAACGCAGACGATTTAATGGGAAAAATTGTGTGTGATGTACCTATGAACAGAAACTTTTTCCTTGGAGCGACTGTGTGGGATGTACAATACGAACCAAAATGTTTAGCGGGGACTGACTGTGTGGGATGTACTTGCGACTGATACGTCTCCAACGTATCTATAATTTTTGATTGCTCCATGCTATATTATCTTCTGTTTTGGACATTATTGGGCTTTATTATCCACTTTATATTATTTTTGGGACTAGCCTATTAACCAGAGGCCTAGCCCAGAATTGTTGTTTCTTTGCCTATTTTAGGGTTTTGAAGAAATGGAATATCAAACGGAGTCCAAACGGAATGAAACCTTTGGGAACGTGATTTTTGGAACGAACAAGATCCAGGAGACTTGGACCCTATGTCAAGCAATCAACAGGGAGGCCACGAGGTAGGGGGGCGCGCCTACCCCCCCAGGCGCGCCCTCCACCCACGTGGGCCCCCTATTGCTCCACCGACATATTTCTTCCTCCTATATATACCTACGTACCCCCAAACGATCAGATACGGAGGCAAAACCCTAATTCCACTGCCGTAACTTTCTGTATCCGTGAGATCCCATCTTGGGGCCTGTTCCGGAGCTCCGCCGGAGGGGGCATCGATCACGGAGGGCTTCTACATCAACACCATAGCCCTTCCGATAAAGTGTGAGTAGTTTACCTCAAACCTTCGGGTCCATAGTTATTAGTTAGATGGCTTCTTCTCTCTTTTTGGATCTCAATACAAAGTTCTCCCCCTCTCTTGTGGAGATCTATTTGATGTAATCTTCTTTTGTGGTGTGTTTGTTGAGATCGATGAATTGTGGGTTTATGATCAAGTTTATCTATGAACAATATTGGAATCTTCTATGAATTCTTTTATGTATGATTGGTTATCTTTGCAAGTCTCTTCGAATTATCAGTTTGGTTTAGCCTACTAGATTGATCTTTGTTGCAATGGGTTGCAATGGGAGAAGTGCTTAGCTTTGGGTTCAATCTTGCGGTGTCCTTTCCCAGTGACAGTAGGGGCAGCAAGGCACGTATTGTATTGTTTCCATCGAGGATAACAAGATGGGGTTACATCATATTGCATGAGTTTATCCCTCTACATCATGTCATCTTGCTTAAAGCGTTACTCTATTCTCTTGAACTTAATACTCTAGATGCATGCCGGATAGCGGTCGATGTGTGGAGTAATAGTAGTAGATGCAGGCAGGAGTCGGTCTACTTGTCTCGGATGTGATGCCTATATACATGATCATACCTAGATATTCTCATAACTATGCTCAATTCTGTCAATTGCTCAACAGTAATTTGTTCACCCACCAAAATACTTATGCTCTTGAGAGAAGCCACTAGTGAAACCTATGGCCCCCGGGTCTATCTTCATCATATTAATCTTCCAATACTTAGTTATTTTCTTGCTTTTATTATTTTTTTACTTTGCATCTTTATCATAAAAATACCAAAAATATTATCTTATCATATCTATCAGATCTCACTCTCGTAAGTGACCGTGTAGGGATTGACAATCCCTTATCGCGTTGGTATCGCGTTGGTTGCGAGGATTTATTTGTTTTGTATAGGTGTGAGGGACTCGCGCGTAGCCTCCTATTGGATTGATACCTTGGTTCTCAAAACGGAGGGAAATACTTACGCTACTTTGCTACACCACCGTTTCCTCTTCAAGGGAAAACCAACGCAAGTGCTCAAGAGGTAGCAAGAAGGATTTCTGGCGCCGTTGCCGGGGAGGTCTACGCAAAAGTCAACATACCAAGTACCCATCACAAACCCTTATCTCCCGCATTACATTATTTGCCATTTGCCTCTCATTTTCCTCTCCCCCACTTCACCCTTGCCGTTTTATTCGCCCTCTCTCTCTATCCTCCCTCTCTTTTATGTTCGCCTCTTTTCCATTTTCTTGTCGTTATGGTGAGTCCTCTATCTTCTCCATTGTCTCCCTAGAATGAAATTCTAAATTTTAAGCAAAGGGAGGGAGAAAATCTAAAAGACGCTTGGTATAGAATTTGCAATGCTCAAAATATATCTAACTGGAAGCAATCTACTTCCGTTCTTCTTCGCAATTTTTATGTAGGAACTACTCCTTGGCACAGATATATCCTTGATACCATTACCGGAGGAACTTCTTGGGTAGCCATACTTTTGATTCTTATAATGCTATGATAGATTTGTTTGGCTCACCACCTCTTTTTGTTAATGGAACTGCGTTAACTTTGGAGCATGTAATGCAAAGACTTGAAATTATTGAGAATAAGGTTGCTATTGTACAATTAATTGAAAATTTGGATAAAAAGATCCACAACTGAATCACTCAATATGGATCTAAAGTAGGAGTCACCTTGAAAAATATTAAAGAAAAGGAACCTATAGTTAATGAGAAAATAAATCAGGATTCCACTAGAATCGATAAACTTGAGGGTATTATTACAAACTTGGGAACCGCTTTTTCTTCCGTAAATAATACTCCAAGTCCTCCCACTAAAATTGCGAAGCTTATGTATGTTCCTAAAATTAGGGTGAATCTTCTAGTAAAGAAACTGCGGATCTCAAATCTATAAGTATTCATCCCAATCTTTTTGCTATCATTAAGGAACCACTTGTTACAAATGAATTTTTCGATCTTGTGCCCAAAAGTTTGATAATTAATAAAAATAAAGAAATTCCTAAGGATGGTAGATGCCTCATTGAAGAATTACCTACCAAAGATGGCAATACCTAGATCTATCCTTGCTTTTTTATGCCTAGATAGGGGCATTAAACGATAGCGCTTGTTGGGAGGCAACCCAATTTTATTTTTATTCCTTGATTTTTGCTCCTGTTTAGTAATAAATAATTTATCTAGCCTCTGTTTTCTTTTGTTTTTTGTGTTTAATTAGTGTTTGTGCCAAGTAGAACCGTTGGGAAGACTTGGGGAAAGTCTTGTTAATCTTGCTGTAAAAAACAGGAACTTTAGCGCTCACAAGAAATGCTGTCATTTTTATTTGGAAAGTGCTATTTAGTTAATTATTTTTGCATATGATTAATAGATACATTACTCACGTCCAGCAATTTATTTTATAACTTTTGGGGTTCCAGATCTTCCGCTAGCCACAGATTACTACAGACTGTTCTCTTTTTGACAGATTCTGTTTTTCGTGTGTTGTTTGCTTATTTTGATGAATCTATGGCTAGTAAAATAGTTTATAAACCATAGTGAAGTTGGAATACAGTAGGTTCAACACCAATATAAATAAAGAATGAGTTCATTACAGTACCTTGAAGTGGTCTTTTGTTTTCTTTTGCTAACGGAGCTCATGAGATTTTCTACTTTAAGTTTTGTGTTGTGAAGTTTTGGGTAATGATTTGATGGATTATGGAACAAGGAGTGGCAAGAGCCTAAGCTTGGGGATGCCCATGGCACCCCCAAGATAATCTAAGGACACCTGTCGGTGTCAAAACCGGCGGATCTCGGGTAGGGGGTTCCGAACTGTGCATCTAGGCCGGATGGTAAAAGGAGGCAGGGGACACAATGTTTTACCCAGGTTCGGGCCCTCTTGATGGAGGTAAAACCCTACGTCCTGCTTGATTGATATTGTTGATATGGGTAGTACAAGAGTAGATCTACCGCGAGATCAGAGAGGCTAAACCCTAGAAGCTAGCCTATGGTATGATTGTATGTTGTGGTTGTCCTACGACTAAAACCCTTCGGTTTATATAGACACCGGAGAGGGTTAGGGTTACACAAGGTCGGTTACAAAGGAGGAGATATCCATATCCGTGTTTCCTAGCTTGCCTTCCACGCCAAGTAGAGTCCCATCCGGACACGAGATGAAGTCTTCAATCTTGTATCTTCATAGTCTAACAGTCCGGCCAATGGAGATAGTCTGGCTGTCCGGAGACCCCCTAATCCAGGACTCCCTGAGTAGCCCCTGAACCAGGATTCAATGACAATGAGTCCGGCGCGTAGTATTGTCTTCGGCATTGCAAGGCAGGTTCCTTCTCCGAATACATCACAGAAAAATTTGAATACGAGGATAGTGTTCGACCCTGCAAAATAAGTTCCACATTCCACCATAGAGAGAATAATATTTTCGCAGATCTAATTTGCTGACTTGTCTTAACAGTATTATGTCATGTCATGGCCCGGTGATTATTCGAACCGTTCCCTTTAACCAGCCCTGCACATAACGCGATGCAGTTTTTCGACACGTCTTGTCAAAGCAGAGATCGTGTCCCCTTATTACGGGACTCTCATCAATACGGGCGTGGGTAACCCAACCGCGCCATCAATTGCGGCGCTTGGGGGATAAGCGAGTTTTACCAGGCAAGTGGGGACGTTTAGCTTCGTCCTCCCATATAAAGGGATAGGGATTCACCTTTCTATCCACGCCTTCTTCCTCCTTTGCTCATCCGTTTTCGCACACTTGAGCTCTAGCGCCCAAGTCCACACTTCCCACCTCAACCTTCTCCAACCATGTCCAGAGCGGGAGGCAGGTGGATGGTCTCCTCCGTCACGGAGGGAGACATCAAGAAACTGAGGAGAGCCGGATACCCGCCCGACGACATCGCGCACCGGCTCCCAGATGAGGGGCAGCTCATCCCCACCCCCAGGCCCCATGAGAGGATAGTATTCCTCACCCATTTCCTCCGCGGACTCGGATTCCCTCTCCATCCATTCGTCCCGGGGCTCATGTTCTATTACGGCATGGATTTCCATGATCTGGCCCCGAACTTCATCCTCAACATCTCGGCGTTTATCGTCGTGTGCGAGGCCTTCCTCCGCATCCAGCTCCACTTCGGCTTATGGCTGAAGACCTTCAATGTCAAGCCGAAGGTGGTGGGCGGCCGCCAGGTGGAGTGCGGAGGCGCCATGGTGGGAAAGATGCCCAACGTAACATGGCTCGAGGGCTCCTTTGTGGAAACCATAAAGGGGTGGCAATCGGGGTGGTTCTACATCACCGAGCCGCGCGACCCTGTATGGGCGGCGGCCCCCGAGTTCCGATCTGGCATCCCCACGCGGCTCACCTCCTGGAAAGAGAAGGGCCTGTCCTGGGGTAGTTTGGAAGAGCTGACCGGACTCCAAACATGTATTCAAAACATGGTGAACAAGAAGCTCAAGCTTGTCAACATAGTCCAAGTTATGCTCATCCGCCGGATCCTCCCGTGCCAACAACGGGAGTTCAACTTGTGGGGGTTCGACCCGGCGCAGCATCGAACTCTGAACAGGCTCTTCGACATGACTCATGAAGATGCCTGGAGGGTGCTGTTCAAAAGTGCCGAGGTCCCCCCTCCTATTACTAAGGATCGCGGATTCAGCGCGAAGTGCCAAGCCAGTGCGGTAAGCTGCTTTACCTTTCACAGGGTACTTATTTTTTATATAGATTGACTCTATGCGGGATCTAAACTCCCATACCTTTGACAGGACTGGCAGAAGATGGCCGGACAGATCGACTGTCCGGCTCCTTTGCCTGAAGGCCCCGCAGACGCTCTTCTAGCAAAGATGTTGACTCCGACCCCTTATACGGTGCCGGAGAAGACCAAGAAGGCCAAGGGAACCCGAAAGAGTTCCCGACGCCAGGCGTCATCGGACTCACCGTCCGATGACTCTGTGGCGCACTCTTCCCCTGAAGACGAGGAAGAAGAAGTAGAAGATGCTCCCCCACCGACTGGGGGAGACAGGAAAAGGAAGGCCGCCCCAACTGGGGGGCCGAAGGGTCCAAGAAGGGAAGGACTCTCCTTCCGGACAGCTCCACTGCTGCCGACGAAGGCGAAGACGAGTGGTTGCCCAGGGCCAAGCCCCCAGGGAGATCGTAAGTATTCAGATATCAGAGTACCTATAGGATTCCTTTGTTGCACTGCTTTCCCTAATGCCAGACACAATTATGCAGGCCGCCACGAGCCAGTATCGATGTATCGTCGGACGACTCCTTGGGCTTGTCGGACATGGATAGAGATCAAGTCCCGACCGCCACCTCCCCTCATCCTACCGACGATGCTGAGCTGTTGTCTCAAGAGGCACCGGATCGAGGGGAGACAGTCCCGGAGGCGCCTCAAGGCAACCTTCCGGACTCCGGGAGCCAAGGGGACGGGGCCCCTGAGAGCTCCGAGTTCGGCCCTCGGCAGAACACCGCGCCGGAACCTCCAGCGGTTCCAGGCTCGGGCAGGCGGCCTCCTTCTAAGAGGGGCAAGACGCCTGTGCCGGTGACCTCTGTCCATCCAGAGGCACCGGACAATCTGCTGGAAGTGCTTCGCAGCGCTTCCATCGACGAGGAGCACCACACTATCATGAGTGTGGTGATCTAGAAGGTTCAGTCCGCCAAGAGCGGATTGACTGAAGCCTGTGCCAGCCTTCTAACAGGCTTTGAGGTAAGTGTTTTAAAATGTAGTAGAAATATTACCGCATAGACAGTAGCCCTTGATGCTTTGTTCGGTGTTCACAAAGAAAAGCCGAACAGAGGATCAAATAATATCGCAGGAGTCTAACATAAGTGTGTCAATATGCATATGCAGGCTTCGCTGCTGGCGTCCGCCGCACTGACTGTTGAGGTCGCCGTACTGAAGCAGGACCTCGAGGGGTCCTGGAAAGAGCTCGGCCTTGCCAAGAGGCAGCTCGAGGAGAACAAGGGTAAGTAATACCCTGTCTATAAATATGTATATATATAAAAGAGGACGCGATTGCAAAATGACAGGATCATCGGTTGTTTGCCAGGGGCCACAACCGAGGTGGCGACCCTGAAGCAAGCGCTAACCAAGGCCGAAGATAAAGCGGCCAAGGAGCGCACCGAGCGAGAGAAGCACGAGGCTCGGGTGGGCGAGGTGCAGCAGGAGCTCCAGGCTCTCGTGGCGAAGCACGAGGCGTTGGAGCTTGACTCAAAGACGCGGGAGTCTGAGCTTGCCGTGGCCCTCGAGAGTATAAAAGTGCCAAGGCCGAAGCCCAAAAGGCCCTCCAAGAATCGACGCGATGAAGAAGATATCGGCGAGTCTGGCTTTCTATATGCAAAGCAAGCATGTAAAAGTAAATTACCGATTACTTACCCGGATCGGGAGCTCTTCAGGAGCATTCGCAGATTTGCCCCGCAGTGTGTCCGATGCCGCACAATTTTACCAGGCCAAGGATGGAAGCTCGACGGAGAAGTTGTTCTGGTCTCAGTATGCTGAGGCCGGACATACGGTGCGAATGAGCGACCAGCTGAAGCAGATGGTCGAGCTACATAGGCGGCCGATCAGGCCATGAAGAGCTTTATAGTCCAGCTATGCAATAGCGACGCCTTTCCGAACAGCTTCTTCGGCCTGGTGAGGCGGCTTGTGGATGCCTGCCCGCGGCTGGAGGTCGTCAAGCGATCTGTCTGCATTGAAGGAGCACGCCGGGATTTCGCCCGTGTGAAATTGCAGTGGGTCAAGCTCGACGCCATGAAGCTGATCAAGGAGGGGCCGCTGGAGGGCAAGGAGCACCGCCACCCCGAGATGTACTATGAGGGTGTTCTGCCTGGTGCCCGTCTCATCGCGGATGAGTGTTCAAAAGATGTAATATTTGAATGAGACTTTCTCGTTTTATCCTGTATGTATGAAAACTTGTTTCATATGCGCTATGCAACGCTTGTTGGAATTTAAAATATTACCTTCTGTTTGGCTGTTTATACAATCTGAGAGATGGCTAGTCCTCGGCTTCTGCCCCCATGCCATGAGTGCTGGGGTGTTCGGGATAAACCTTAGCACTCTTGTTCCCATGTTTGGGTCCTTCGAGGGAGGTGCTCAGCACAGCGAACATGGCAACCGGACTAATAATGCTTTATCACTCTCACTTAGCCATAGAATTCTATAATTTTAAATTTCGGCAAAGCCCCTGGTATTCGGAAGGCCGAATTCGGGGCGCGATACACGCCTTTAAGCCGGACAGGGCCGGCCCCTCGCTCTAAGTGGCATAAGTCTTTAGGGACTTGAAAACCTCGCCGAACAGCGACCAGTCTCTCGCCTTATCATGACAGTCAGTTTTAGCTTTCTCTACTGAGGTGCTGAACCCAGTAGAACCGGGGCACAATCGTAGTAGTTCTCCTAGCGCTACCTTAGCCGATAGAGCGGAACATAAGGTACCAAAACATAGGAGCCAGGCAAACCCAACATTTGACCAAAGACATGATTCAGAGCTGATGCATATAATGCTATAAGTTCGGGGTGCCACACTTGTGAAAGTGTTCGGACTTTTCACACCGCATTGTCGGGTATGTAAGCCCCTGGTGTATTAGCCGTACCATAGTGTACGGTTGCAAGGCGTCATTAATGAGCACACATATATATATAACAAGGATGCAATAATAGTCGTAATGTCATGCATTGTTTATTAAAAAATTGCGTTAAAGCAGAGTGATATAGATAGTGCGATAAGCAAAGAGTAGGACCATGTCCCTTCCAAGGGCAAGCTGAGGAATGATATTAAATTGAATATTTCACTCGTTACTGTAATCAACCTGGGAATTGCGTGGTATAACGTAGCTGTCTGCCTCCTTGGTTTGCTGCATCATGTGTTCGGCAATAGTGCTACCGGACAGTGTTTCCAGAGATTAAGGTCCTGAAAGAAAAAGAAAAATAACCAAACGGGAAGCCCCTAGTGCGGTTTAGGCTGCGTCTTGGGGTGTGCCGCAGTTGTGCCCCCTCCCCACCTGTGCCCATGGTATTTTTAATGCGTAATTATGTACGCGCGGCACGTGTTTCGCCGCTGGGCTGGGATTGGGGTGGCCGCCATATTGCTACGCGAGCTCAGATGGCGCCAGGCGGTCTATTTGCCGATTGCCCCGAGTGCGCTTGAAGGTGTCTGGGCCGTGAAGCGCCGAACTGGTTGATTCCCTTGAGAGGCTGCTTTGCGTTTCTGCTGTGAGGGCTACGGTGTGCTCCTCTGTTCGTAGAGAGCGCTCTGTGTTTCCATTGACTGTAATAACTCCGCGAGGTCCTGGCATCTTGAGATTTAGGTATGCATAATGCGGTACCGCATTGAATCTAGCAAATGCGGTTCGCCCGAGCAGCGCATGATAACCACTGTGGAACAGGACTATATCGAAGATTAACTCTTTGCTTCGGAAGTTATCTGAGGTTCCGAAGACCACTTCCAGTGTGATTGAGCCTGTGCAATGGGCCTCTACACATGGAATGACGCCCTTAAAGGTCGTTTTTGTGGGTTTGATCCTTGAGGGGTCTATACCCATTTTGCGCGCTGTGTCCTGATAAAGCAGGTTCAGGCTGCTGCCGCCATCCATAAGGACTCGAGTGAGGTGAAATCTGTCAATGATTGGGTCTAGGACCAGTGCGGCGAATCCACCATGACGGATACTAGTGGGGTGGTCCCTGCGATCGAAGGTGATCGGACAGGAGGACCAAGGGTTGAACTTTGGGGCGACTGGCTCCAACGCATATACGTCCCTGAGCGCATCTTCCGCTCCCTCTTGGGGATGTGGGTTGCGTATATCATGTTCACCGTCCGCACTTGCGGGGGAAACCTCTTCTGTCCTCCAGTGTGCGGCTGCCGGGGCTCCTCCTCGTCATCGCTATGCGGCCCCTTGTCCTTGTTTTCGGCAATTAACTTGCCGACCTGCTTGAACACCCAACAATCCCTGTTGGTGTGATTGGCTGGCTTGTATGGGGTGCCGTGTAGTTGACATGAGCGATCGAGTATACGGTCCAAGCTGGACGGAGCTGGCGTACTTTGTATGAATGGCTTTTTCCGCTGATCGAGTTTAGAGCCTTTGAATCCGGCATTGACTGATGTATCCTCAGTATTTTCGCTATTAACGCGGCGCTTATGTTTGTTGCGACGTGACCTTCTATTGCCGTCCTTGGTATCTGAGGTACCATGGTTTTTTGATATGTTATTACTGCGAGCCAGCCAGCTGTCTTCTCCCGCACAAAAGCGGGTCATGAGCGTCGTGAGAGCTGCCATAGATTTCGGCTTTTCCTGACCAAGGTGCCGGGCTAGCCACTCATCTTGGATGTTGTGCTTGAAAGCCGCTAAGGCCTTCGCATCCGGACAGTCGATGATTTGATTTTTCTTTGTAAGAAACCGAGTCCAAAATTGCTTGGCCGACTCTTCTGGCTGCTGAATTATGTGGCTCAAGTCATCGGCGTCTGGTGGTCGCACATAAGTGCCCTGAAAGTTGTCGAGGAATGCGGCTTCCAGATCTTCCCAACAACTAATGGAGTCCGCTGGCAAGCTGTTAAGCCAATGCCGCGCTGGTCCTTTGAGCTTTAGTTGGAGGTATTTGATGGCGTGTAAGTCATCACCGTGGGCCATGTGGATGTGGAGGAGGAAATCCTCAATCCATACTGCGGGATCTATTGTGCCGTCGTATGATTCAATATTTACAGGTTTGAAACCTTCTGGGAATTGATGTTCCATTACTTCGTCTGTGAAGCATAAGGGGTGTGCGGCGCCTCTGTATTGGGCTATATCGCGACACAGCTCAAATGGGTCTTGCCCGCTGTGTTCGGCCCGGCCGGATTTGCTTTTACTGTATCCGGTGTGACGTTTATCGTCTCACAGAGTGGTGCGCCGTCGTGATCCGTAGATCGATCTTGCATGATTTGCTTTGTCCTCCAATATGTCTCGCAGGTCTGGCGTATCTCCCCATGCCTTTTTATTTGAATGGCGTCGGGGTGGAGGCTGAGCTTTTGGCTGGAATGCCTCTCTATCGCGGCCACGAGGTGGCCGATCAGCCGTACCATATGCTTCTTCCTCTAGTCGGGGTAGTAACCCGCACTTTGGGTAATTCTTGGAGGGGCGCTCGAGTTTATATTCCTCGGCAGCGAGGACTTCAGTCCATCTGTCAGCTAGCAGATCTTGCTCACCTTGAAGCTGCTGCTGCTTTTTCTTCAGGCTATTTTCCATGGCCGTAAGCCGGCACTTGAAGTGCTCTTGTTCGATGGGATCCTCTGGTACGGCGAATTCACCGTCGCCGAGGCTTGCCTGGTCTTCAGAGGGGGCATGTAATTGTCCTCCTCCTCCTCTCCGTCTGCCGCTCTCTCAGGAGAGCTGGCTCCTTCATCCTCCTGCTCTAAATCTTGCTGAAGGGGATTGTTGTTGTATTCGGCACTATCCGGAGTGTTATTATCTCCTGTGCCGGTATCACCACTTTTGCTTTGGCGGGACTTAGAGCGTCACCGCTGACGTCGGCGCTTGGGTTGCTTCTTGGAGGGGTCATCCTCTGCTATCTCGTCACCATTGCCTTCATTGGGTGTATCCACCATGTATATGTCATATGACGAGGTAGCTTTCTGGTGCCTTATAGGCGCTGGTTCATGTTCATCTCCTACATCGTCGTCCATACCGTCGATGTCTTCGGAGTCGAAGTCGATCATGTCGGTTAAGTGATCGATAGTGGCTACGAAGTGGGTGGTGGGTGGGCGTCGAATTTCTTCGTCATCCGCATCCCGATCCTGTTGGCCATAGTCCGGCCAGGGCACTCCTGACAAAGAGAGAGACCTTAGTGAATTCAGAATGTCACCGAAGGGCGAGTGCTGAAAGATATCCGCGGCGGTGAATTCCATGATCGGCGCCCAATCGGATTCGATTGGCAGGGGCGCAGGTGGTTCGGAGTCAGAAAAAGAGTCCGACACCTTGGAGTCACGGGCTGCACAGAGGATTAGGCTGGTGTTCGGCTCGATCGTCGTTGAGACTGCAGCCCCTGAGGCGGTGTCTAACCACCCGTCCTCGATTGACGCAATTGGCTCCGAGCTAAGGGTCAGAGCTGATGCGAGCGCGACCTCTGGGGTACTGTTCGGCGGCAGAGCTAGGTCATACCCATCATGACAGTGCAGCGCTCCCGGCTGTGGCTCGAATCCGTCGAAGATCAAGTCTCCGCGGATGTCGGCCATGTAGTTCAAACTTCCAAACCTGACCTGATGGCCAGGGGCGTAGCTTTCAATCTTCTCCAGATGGCCAAGCGAATTAGCCCGCAGTGCAAAGCCGTCGAATATGAAGATCTGTCCGGGGAGAAAAGCCTCACCCTGGACCGCATCGCTATCGATGATAGTAGGAGCCATCAAGCCTAATGACAACGACACAGAGGAACTCTTAATGAAAGCACCAATGTCGGTGTCAAAACCGGCGGATCTCGGGTAGGGGGTCCCGAACTGTGCGTCTAGGCCGGATGGTAATAGGAGGCAGGGGACACAATGTTTTACCCAGGTTCGGGCCCTCTTGATGGAGGTAAAACCCTATGTCCTTCTTGATTGATATTGATGAGATGGGTAGTACAAGAGTAGATCTACCGCGAGATCAGAGAGGCTAAACCCTAGAAGCTAGCCTATGGTATGATTGTATGTTGTGGTTGTTGTCCTATGGACTAAAACCCTTCGGTTTATATAGACACCGGAGAGGGTTAGGGCTACACAAGGTCAGTTACAAAGGAGGAGATATCCATATCCGTATTGCCTAGCTTGCCTTCCACGCCAAGTAGAGTCCCTTCCGGACACGAGACAAAGTCTTCAATCTTGTATCTTCATAGTCTAACAGTCCGGCCAATGGAGATAGTCTGGCTGTCCGGAGACCCCCTAATCCAGGACTCCCTCAACACCTAAAAGCCAAAGCTTGGGGATGCCCCGGAAGGCATCCCCTCTTTCGTCTACTTCCATCGGTAACTTTACTTGGAGCTATATTTTTATTCACCACATGATATGTGTTTTGCTTGGAGCGTATTGTATGATTTGAGTCTTGGCTTTTTATTTTGCCACAATCATCTTTTCTATACACACCTTTTGAGAGAGACACACATGATCCGAACATTATTAGAATACTCTATGTGCTTCACTTATATCTTTTGAGTTATATAGTTTTGCTCTAGTACTTCACTTATATCTTTTAGAGCACGGTGGTGGATTTGTTTTATAGAAACTATTGATCTCTCATGCTTCACTTAGATTATTTTGAGAGTCTCAAATAGCATGGTAATTTGTTAAATAATCCTAATATGGTAGGTATACAAGATTAATAATAAAATTCTCTTATGAGTGTGTTGAATACTATGAGAAGTTTGATACTTGATAATTGTTTTGAGATATGGAGATGGTGATATTAGAGTCATGCTAGTTGAGTAGTTGTGAATTTGAGAAATACTTGTGTTAAAGTTTGTGATTCCCGTAGCATGCACGTATGGTGAACCGTTATGTGATGAAGTTCTAGCATGATTTATTTATTGATTGTCTTCCTTATGAGTGGCGGTCGAGGACGAGCGATGGTCTTTTCCTACCAATCTATCCCCCTAGGAGCATGCGCGTAATACTTTGCTTTGATAACTTGTAGATTTTTGCAATAAGTATATGCATTCTCTAATACCGCGCACCTTTTTGCCGGTATCATACACCCACCATATACCTTCCTCAAAACAGCCACCATACCTACCTATCATGGCATTTCCATAGCCATTCCGAGATATATTGCCATGCAACTTCCCACCATTCCGTTTACTATGACACGCTCCATCATTGTCATATTGCTTTGCATGATCATGTAGTTGACATTGTATTTGTGGCAAAGCCACCGTTCATAATTCTTTCATACATGTCACTCATGAGTCATTGCATATCCCGGAACACCGTCGGAGGCATTCTCATAGAGTCATATTTTATTCTAAGTATCGAGTTGTAATTCTTGAATTGTAAGAAACTAAAAGTGTGGTGATCATCATTATTAGAGCATTGTCCCAAGTGAGGAAAGGACGATGGAGACTATGACTCCCCCACAAGTCGGGATGTGACTCCGGACGAAAAATAAAATAAAATAAAAAGAGGCCAAAGAAGCCCAAAAAAAGAGGCCATAAAAAAAGAGAAAAGGCCCAAATAAAAAAATATGACAGAAAAAGAGAGAAGGGACAATGCTACTATCCTTTTACCACACGTGTGCTTCAAAGTAGCACCATGATCTTCATGATAGAGAGTCTCCTTTGTTATCACTTTCATATGCTAGTGGGAATTTTTCATTATAGAACTTGGCTTGCATATTCCAACGATGGGCTTCCTTAAAATGCCCTAGGTCCTCATGAGCAAGCAAGTTGGATGCACACCCACTTAGTTTCTTTTTGAGATTTCATATACTTATAGCTCTAGTGCATCCGTTGCATGGCAATCCCTACTCACTCTCATTGATATCTATTGATGGACATCTCCATAGCCCGTTGATACACCTAGTTGATGTGAGACTATCTTCTCCCTTTTTGTCTCCTCCACAACCACCACTCTATTCCACCTAAAGTGCTATGTCCATGGCTCATGCTCATGTATTGCGTGAAGATTGAAAAAGTTTGAAAAAGTATGAAACATTTGCTTGGCTTGTCATCGGGGTTGTGCATGATTTAAATACTTTGTGTGGTGAAGATAGAGCATAGCCAGACTATATGATTTTGTAGGGATAAGTTTATTTGGCCATGTTATTTTGAGAGACATAATTGCTTAGTTAGTATGCTTGAAGTATTATTATTTCTATGTCAATATTAAAATTTTGTCTTGAATCTTTCGGATCTGAATATTCATGCCACAATTAAGAAGAATTACATTGAAAATAAGCCAAGTAGCATTCCACATCAAAAATTCTATTTTTATCATTTACCTACTCGAGGATTAGCAGGAATTAAGCTTGGGGATGCTTGATACGTCTCCAACGTATCTATAATTTTTGATTGCTCCATGCTATATTATCTTCTGTTTTGGACATTATTGGGCTTTATTATCCACTTTTATATTATTTTTGGGACTAACCTATTAACGGGAGGCCCAGCCCAGAATTGCTGTTTTTTTTGCCTATTTTAGGGTTTCAATGAAAAGGAATATCAAACGGAGTCCAAACAGAATGAAACCTTTGGGAACGTGATTTTTGGAATGAACAAGATCTAGGAGACTTGGACCCTACGTCAAGCAACCAACAGGGAGGCCACGAGGTAGGGGGCGTGCCTCCCCCCCCCCCAGGTGCGCCCTCCACCCTCGTGGGCCCCCCGTTGCTCCACTGACGTACTTACTCCTATATATACCTACGTACCCCCAAACGATCAGATACGAAGCCAAAACCCTAATTCCACCGCCGTAACTTTCTGTATCCATGAGATCACATCTTGGGGCCTGTTCCGGAGCTCCGCCGGGGGGGCATCGATCACGGAGGGCTTCTACATCAACACCATAGCTCTTCCGATGAAGTGTGAGTAGTTTACCCCAGACCTTCGGGTCCATAGTTATTAGCTAGATGGCTTCTTCTCTTGTCAGTGTCAAAACCGGCGGATCTCGGGTAGGGGGTCCCGAACTGTGCGTCTAGGCCGGATGGTAACAGGAGATAGGGGACACTTTGTTTTACCCAGGTTCGGGCCCTCTCGATGGAGGTAATACCCTACTCCTGCTTGATTAATATTGATGATATGGGTAGTACAAGAGTAGATCTACCACGAGATCAAGGAGGCTAAACCCTAGAAGCTAGCCTATGGTATGATTGTTGTGTATGGAGTTGATTTCCTATGGACTACAACCCTCTGGTTTATATAGACACCGGATAGGGTTAGGGTTACACAAAGTCGGTTACAATGGTAGGAGATCTTGAATATCCGCATCGCCAAGCTTGCCTTCCACGCCAAGGAAAGTCCCATCCGGACACGGGATGAAGTCTTCAATCTTCATAGTCCCATCCGGATAGGGTTAGGGTTACACAGAGTCGGTTACAATGGTAGGAGATCTTGAATATCCGCATCGCCAAGCTTGCCTTCCACGCCAAGGAAAGTCCCATCCGGACACGGGACGAAGTCTTCAATCTTGTATCTTCATAGTCCAGGAGTCCGACTGAAGGTATAGTCCGGCTACCCGAACACCCCCTAATCCAGGACTCCCTCAGTAGCCCCTGAACCAGGCTTCAATGACGACGAGTCCGGCACGCAAATTGTCTTCGGCATTGCAAGGCGGGTTCCTCCTCCAAGTCCTTCATAGAAGATTGTAAACACCAAGGGTAGTGTCCGGATCTGCAAAATAAGCTTCCACATATTGCCGTAGAGAGAATAATATTAACACAAATCAAATCTGCTGACGTATTCCGCAGTGCGCCATCACACTACGGCCAAGCCCTTTACTCGAATCGTTTTTACTTTCCCACCTCAGCATGTTTTGCGAGGAATTTTCCTTGGCACGTCTTGTCGAAGCAGAGATCGTGTGCCCTTTTTACGGGATTCTCATCAATACGGACGTGGGTAACCCAATCGTGCTTGTTAGCATATTTTCTCGATTAAAGGCGAGTCCCAAACGGTTACGGGGAGGGCTCCTGGTATTCAACCTCTTATAAAGAGACCAAGGCCTTACCCCTTTTTCAATCTCAAAACGAGTTCGCCCGTCGCCTCGAGTTCCAACACCCTAGGCTTTAGATTCCAGGTGCTTCGGACTTTCGATAATGTCCGGTTCCGACCTTCAAGGCCGATGGATGCCCTCCTTCGTCACGGAGGAAGACGTGCTAAAGTTGAGAGAGGCTAAGTTCTTGACCGCCGAAATTCCGCATAGGTTGCCTGCTCAAGGGCAGGCTATTCCCAATCCCCAGCCCGGTGAGAGCGTAGTGTTCATGTCTCACTTCCTTCGGGGGTTAGGCTTCCCGATGGATCCCTTCGTGAGGGGGCTGCTATTTTATTACGGGCTGGAATTTCAAGACTTAGCTCCGGAGTCCATCCTCCACATTTCCTCATTCATCATTGTGTGCGAAGCGTTCCTCCGCATTACTCCTCACTTCGGATTATGGCTCAAGACCTTTGGAGTGGAGCCGAAGATGATCGTGGGATGGCACGCAGAGTGCGGAGGTGCCGTCATAAGTAAGAAGGCTGATGCTCCATGGCCCAAGGGCTTCTTTCAAGAGGATCTCGGCTTGTGGCAACGAGAATGGTTCTATATCACCGCTCCCAGGAGCGCCAAGTGGGCGGCGCCTCCTGCCTTTCGCTCGGGTCCCCCATCACGGCTAGTGTCATGGGTCAACAAAGGATTAGATTGGGGTTTGCCCAAAGACGTGCCCCTATTACAGGGCCGAATTAAGGATCTCTTGGAAGGAGACCTCAGTTTGGTCAAGGTGACGCATGTCATGCTGGTTCGCCGAATATTTCCCAGCAAACATCGCCCCCTTCGCCTGTGGGAGTTTAATCCGGAGGGACCGCGAGCTCTCCAGAATTTTATGGGCGCAACCCCCGTGGAGATGTACAGACTGTTCTTCGGATCACAAGAGATGTGTCCGGATTTAACCGAGGACGCAGGCCTAAGCTGCAATCGCCCGGATACTCAAGTAAGCAATCTTGTGCCCGGACCTTCTATCCGTATAATTGTCATAAACTTGCTCCTAAAAGAGCCGTCCTTTTAAACATGAGTGGATAGAGAAGGCGAAGCTGATCAGGTGTCCGGCTCCCCTTCCTGAAACCAGGCCGGATCCTGTGCTTTTCAGGATGCTGGAGATAATGCCTTTGGAGGGGGAGGACAAGGAAGCTATGGCCTCCTCGAAGGAGGCTGCTCCGAAGGGAGGAACCGACAATTCCTCCCTAAGGGGAAGAAGAGAGCCGCCTCTGACGACCCGGAAACCATGGCCTCGAAACGGGGGAGAAAATCCTCGTCAGAGGGTCTGGAGCTGGGGAGTTCCTCGGCCGGACTACGCCCTCAAGGGGATCAGCCCTCCAGCGAGCCGTAAGTGGAGAAAAGATTTTCCTTTTGAGGGATGAGAGAAATCCTTGATTTATATCTGAGAAGATTAACCAAAATTTTACCTTGTAGCTCGGACCTCAGCCCTTCTCAGCAAAGCTCGTCTTTGGGGGATCTTCTTCCGGAGATGATGGAGAGCAGGATGCCTCCCCCTACCATACTGCCTAGCGAGGCGGGCGACCCTGAGGTGTCGTCACGGAGGGTTTCTCTGAATCCGGCAGGGGCGGAAGATAGCTATGTGGCCCCCCAAGGTTCTCTGCATCTGGCCTTCGAAAGAGGCCGTAGGACAAGTCTGGCACCGTCTGGTGCTCGGCCGGAGGAGCTGAAGGTTCTGCTGGGGCGAGCTTCTATCTCAGAGGAGCACCGTGCATTGATGGGCACGGTGATTGAAAGGATTTCATCCGCAGAAAGCGTATTGCATGAGGCTGTCAAAAGTTTACTGATGGGTTTTGAGGTACGTTAGATAATTTACACTTTTGTCAGTTGTGCATAAGTAAGATGCGCCCTGTGTAGATAGTAGCCCCTGAGACTCTGCGCGTTGTCAAGAAATGACGGCACGCAGAGGATCATAATCCCAGGTCTAAGATGTCGCCTTTGAATATAGGTGGCGAGGTGTCCGGAATCAAGCCGAACTGATGATGTGGCCGAACTAAAGCGGCAACTGGACGTGGCAGATGCCGACATCGCGCTTGTTAACAAGCGGCTTGATGAGGCTCAAGGTATGTAATTCTTCGGGCGGCATCCAGTAAGAGGAGCTTCATGCTAGTGTCTTACACTGTGTGTGCTTGACGCAGATGGTACGGCCGCCATGGAGAATCTTAGGGCAGAACTTGCCCGAGCTAAGGAGCAAGCCAGAAAAAGTGATGCCGCTGCCAAGAAGGCCCTTGAAGAGCTGAGAGCCGAATAGGCTGCTCACTGCCGAAGCAAAGAAGAGATAGCCGAGATGGTCGACAAGTTAAAGAGCGCTGCAGACCATTGCAAACTTCTTGAGGAAGAAGACCGGGCAAGACAGACGGACTTAGAGAGGGCCGTTGCTGATGCCCGGGACGCTCGCTCTGCGATGAGAGCTGCGAAGGAGGAGCTGCGTCAGGCCGAATAGATTGCGGCTGGAAAGCCCTTTATGCTGCGGAGGAAGTTTTGTGATCCGAAGTTTGCTCCGTTGGACCGGATGTGGAGTGTGGAGGACACCTATCTGGATTTGGCAGCAAGTGCTGCTGATGCGACCGAACACTTTCGAGATCTAGAAGATCGCGAAGTGGAAAAGCTTTTCTGGTCACAGTTCCACAATCCAGAGCGTCCACTGGCAGTGGACGATCGCCTGGCCCAATGGGCCGAACTGAATATATTGTCTGGACTCGCCATGAAGTACGTCATGGGTCATCTGTGGCCTGGGAGATCGGAGCCGAAGAGTTATTTCAGCTTGGTGCAGCAATTCCTTGACGCGGTGCCATGTATAAATGCAATGAAGAGGTCAGCATGCATAGAGGGCGCACGGATGGCTCTTGCCCGTGTTAGGACATACTGGGCAGAGATGGAGACCACCGTTGTTGCGTCCCGAGATTCGGACAAAAGCCGAGTACCCTCCGAGCACTATTTTCAGGAAGTTCTTGAAGGCGCTCGTGTAATAGAGACGCAGTGCCCGAAAGATGCTATGTTATGATAGCGTATGTAATTATAAAGTAATATTTTGATAAATTGTAGTGGCCTTTTTTATACTTGTGCCTCCAAGTATTGTTAACACCTTCTATGCGGCCGTTTTAAGATATATATATATATGTATATATATATGTATATAGAATCTGAAAGATGGCAGTCGTTGGCTTCAGCCCCCACACACATAGTGCGGGGGTGCTCGCAGAAGATGCATTTTCACACTTAACCCAACGTCTTGGTCCTACAAAGGAGGTGATAGCGCAGCGGGCCAGGCAACCGGACTATAATGCTTTAACACTTTCACTTAGCCATAGGAGTTTGAAAATGAGACTCCTTAGGTAGCTCCTTGGTGGCAACTACGCTCGTCCGAATTCGGGGCGCGTATGTGCCTGACCGGGAAGCAGCCCTTCGTTAAAGCGGAGGAATCCGATAGATTCCGATCGGTCATCGAGTGGCTGACCAGTCTCACGCTACATCATGACAGTCAGTTTTCGGCTTTCTCTACTGAGGTGCTCGCCCTGGCCGAACCGGGGGCACAATCACAGTAGTTCTCCTGGTGCTACCTTAGCCGATAAAGCGGAACGTAAGGTAGCCGAACTCAGGAGCCGGGCAACCCAACATTTGACCAAAGACATGATTCGGAGCTGATGCATATAATGCCAAAACTCACGACGCCGAACACTCCCTAAGGTGTTCGGTCTTTATGAGTGCGGGCCAAACAACACTCTTTATTTAAAAAAGCCCCTAGTGTCCAGGTACATGCAAAAATTCTGACGTGGCCATATGCCAAGACGCCAGCCTCCTCCTTGGTTATGTTAGAAAGGAAAAACCAGGGGATGTGTAGCAACAAGAGACAGTAAAAAAGGTTTACGCAGGGTCTTAATCTAAAAAGAATCCTTTAGGACGGGTCCCTACTGCACGTCTTCGCCTATGTCTCCGTTGTGCCGTATCCTGGACGGGCGCCGCACGACGTTCTTCTGTAAAAGAGAGGAACTGAGTTGAAAATGGGCCGTGCCGAAAAAGTTTAAAATAAGCAAAGTATAAAGTAAGATATATAAGTTTGAGCTTTATTGTCTCTTATTGTATATGCATGGAGCCCCTAGTGCAGGGTTATATGGCTTCTAGGCCTGCATCAATGATGATTTTGCACCGAACTTGTTTATCCGCGTTCGTGGTCTTAAATGACCTATTTTGAAGTTTTTTGGCCGGTGAGGCCATTTTGCTGTGGGGCTGTCAAAGCGGCCGCACAGTCCTCCGCTTGGGGAGGTGCACTTTAGTGCTTCCCCTTCAAAGAGATGATGCCTCGTGGACCGGGCATCTTAAGCGTAAGAGATGCATAATGCGGTATTGCATTAAAGCGAGCGAAAGCTTCGCGTCCCAGTAGTGCTTGATAGCGACTTGAGAACGGGACGATGTGGAAGGTCAGCTTTTCACGGCGGAGGTTATCGACAGAGCCGAATGTGACTGTGAGCCGGAGAAAACCCGTACAATGGGTGTCCGGACCAGGTATTACCCCTTGAAAGGAGGTTTTGCTGCGGCGGATTCTTGCTGGGTTTATCCCCATGTGCTGGATTGTATCCTAATATATCATGTTTAGTCCACTGCCGCCGTCCATAAGGACATTTGAAAACTTGAGTCCGCCAATTATTGGATCGAGTATCAAGGCAGTCCAGCCTACATTCTTGATATTCCTAGAATAATCTAGCTGATCGAAGATGATCGGTTTTGACAACCAGTGGCAGGACCCTTTAGGCCGTGTGGTGCGTACCTTTACGGGCACCGCACGTTTTGTTATGTGAAGTGAGTTCACTATTTTTACTTCTTGTGGGAAGTTCTTTTGTTTCCTGGTACTCTGCTTTTGGGGTTCGTCCTCGTCTTCGCTTGGTGTGTCGAGCCCCTTGTGTCCGGCATTGAGTCTGCCGGATTGTTTGAAAACCCAACAGTCTCTGTGGGTATGGTTAGCAGGCTTCCCGGGAGTACTGTGTATCTGACATATCCTGTCCAGGATTTTATTTAGGTTGGATGGATCGTCCCTGTTATCCTGGGGGCGATTTTTCCTTATTTTGCCGTGAGACTTTGAATCCGGCATTGACTGCCGTGCTCTTCAGACTTTTGTTTTTAGTCGAGCGACGGTCCTTGTTGCGTCGCGGTTTTCCGTTTCCATCCCTAGTTTCGGATGTACTTGGGTCGCTGGGGTGCACCTAGCCAACCAGCTGTCCTCCCCTGCACAAAAGCGGGTCATGAGGCTTGTTAGTGCGGCCATTGTTCTTGGCTTTTCTTGGCCGAGGTGTCTGGCGAGCCATTCGTCTTGGACATTATGCCTGAAAGCTGCTAAGGCTTCGGCGTCCGGACAGTCGACTATCTGATTCTTTTTAGTGAGGAATCTATTCCAGAACTGCCGAGCTGATTCTCCGGGTTGTTGAGTTATGTGACTAAGATCGTCTGCATCCGGAGGGCGGACATAGGTCCCTTGAAAGTTTGCTCGGAAAGCATCCTCGAGCTCTTCCCAACTTCCAATTGTGTTTTCGGGAAGGCTTTTAAGCCAATGCCGGGCTGGCCCTTTAATCTTGAGGGGTAGATATTTTATGGCATGGAGATCATCTCCTCTAGCCATGTTTATGTGGAGGATATAGTCCTTGATCCAGACTCCAGGGTCTGTTGTTCCATCATATGCCTCTATGTTTACGGGTTTGAATCCCTCTGGGAATTCATAGTCCAGGACCTCATCGGTGAAACATAGGGGGTGTGCGGCGCCCCTGTATTTGGGTGTGCCGGATTCTGATGATGGCTTCATAGCGCTGCTTACAAGAGCTTGCTTTCTTGGCCCGTAAATGGACCTGACTGGGCCATGATGCGGATCCTTAAATGCATTGCATGCCGATCTAGGTTCGGCGCCGCTTGCCGCTTTATGGGGTCGTCTATCCGACCGTGTGGGTTTTTCATTTTGAATGCGAGGGCTCTAGGGCCTCTTCGTCGAATTCAGGCAGTAGCTTTCTTTTCGGATAGCTTTTAGTGTGGTGACTGTCGCCGTACTTATCTGTGGTATTGATTACTTTGCTCCATCTAATCCGGAGTGCGTCTTCCGCTGTTTTTAGATTCCGCTTCTGCTTCTTTAGGCTGCGTGCGGTTGCAACGAGCCTCTCGTGGACATTCTTCTGCTCCATAGGTTTATTCGGCGTGAGGTCGTCCGGGATGCCGTTTTCTCCGGGGGAGGGATGTTCGGTTTCTCTATCCGTGTTGCCCTATTCAGATGGTTGCTCTAAGGCTTGCTCGTCCTGCTCTATGGCTAGGTTTTTGTCGAGGCGGGGCTTGGGTCGGCGTTTACGCCGGCGCTTTGATTTCTTTTCGGGGGGTCGATCTCCCGTCCCATCCCCTTTTTCCTCATTATCGCTTCCTTTAGGGGTATCCACCATGTACACATCGTAAGATGAGGTGGCTGTCCAATGCCCTATGGGCATTGGTTCGTCGGTATCTCCTGCATCGTCATCCATGCTGTCGATGTCTCCGGAGTCGAAGTTGAGCACGTCGTTTAAATTGTCGACAGTGGCTACCAAGTGGATGGTGGGTGGGCTTTGAATTTCTTCATCGTCCGTATCCCATCCTTGCTGACCATAGTTTGGCCAGGGCTCTCCTGATAAAGAGAGAGACTTTAGAGAATTCAGGATGTCGCCGAAGGGCGAGTGCTGAAAGATGTCCGCGGCGGTGAACTCCATGATCGGCGCCCAATCAGATTCGATCAGTAGGGGCGCGGGGGGCTCGGAGCTCGGAGAGGAATCCGGCTCCTCGGAGTCGTGGGCCATGTGGAGTGCGGGGCTGGAGTTCGGCTCAATCGCCTCTGAGATCGCAGCCCCTGAGGCAGCATCTAACCGCTGATCCTCGATCGGCGCAGTAGGCTCCGAATCAATGGTCGAAACCGATGCGTGTGCGGCCCCCAAGGAGCTATTCGGCGCAGAGCTATATCATGCCCATCGAGACAGTGCGGCGAGCTTGGCTATGGCTTGAATCCATCGAAGATCAAGTCTCCGCGGATGTCAGCCGTGTAATTTAGGCTTCCAAACCTGACCTGATGGCCAGGGGCGTAGCTTTCGATCTGCTCAAGGTGGCCAAGCGAATTGGCCCGCAGTGCGAAGCCGCCGAAGACGAAGATCTGTCCGGGGAGAAAAGTCTCACCCTGGATTGCATCGTTGTTGATGATCGAAGGAGACATCGGGCCTAAAAGCGACGACACAGAGGAACTCTCAATGAAAGCACCAATGTCGGTGTCAAAACCGGTGGATCTCGGGTAGGGGGTCCCGAACTGTGCGTCTAGGCCGGATGGTAACAGGAGACAGGGGACACTTTGTTTTACCCAGGTTCGGGCCCTCTCGATGGAGGTAATACCCTACTCCTGCTTGATTAATATTGATTATATGGGTAGTACAAGAGTAGATCTACCACGAGATCAAGGAGGCTAAACCCTAGAAGCTAGCCTATGGTATGATTGTTGTGTATGGAGTTGATTGCCTACGGACTACAACCCTCCAGTTTATATAGACACCGGATAGGGTTAGGGTTACACAGAGTCGGTTACAATGGTAGGAGATCTTGAATATCCGCATCGCCAAGCTTGCCTTCCACGCCAAGGAAAGTCCCATCCGGACACGGGACGAAGTCTTCAATCTTGTATCTTCATAGTCCAGGAGTCCGGCTGAAGGTATAGTCCGGCTACCCGAACACCCCCTAATCCAGGACTCCCTCATCTCTCTTTTTGGATCTCAATACAAAGTTCTCCCCCTCTCTTGTGGAGATCTATTCGATGTAATCTTCTTTTGCGGTGTGTTTGTTGAGACCAATGAATTGTGGGTTTATGATCAAGTTTATCTATGAACAATATTTGAATCTTCTCTGAATTCTTTTATGTATGATTGGTTATATTTGCAAGTCTCTTTGAATTATCGGTTTGGTTTGGCCTACTAGATTGATCTTTCTTGCAATGGGAGAAGTGCTTAGCTTTGGGTTCAATCTTGCGGTGTCCTTTCCCAGTGACAGTAGGGGCAGCAAGGCACGTATTGTATTGTTGCCATCGAGGATAACAAGATGGGGTTTTGATCATATTGCATGAGTTTATCCCTCTACATCATGTCATCTTGCTTGAAGCATTATTCTGTTCTCTTGAACTTAATACTCTAGATGCATGCTGGATAGTGGTCGATGTGTGGAGTAATAGTAGTAGATGCAGGCAGGAGTCGGTCTACTTGTCTCGGACGTGATGCCTATATACATGATCATACCTAGATATTCTCATAACTATGCTCAATTCTGTCAATTGCTCAACAGTAATTTGTTCACCCACCATAAAATACTTATGTTCTTGAGAGAAGCCACTAGTGAAACCTATGGCCCCTGGGTCTATCTTCATCATATTAATCTTACAATACTTAGTTATTTTCATTGATTTTTTACTTTGCCTTTATTTTACCTTGCATCTTTATCATAAAAATACCAAAAATATTATCTTATCATATCTATCAGATCTCACTCTCATAAGTGACCGTGTAGGGATTGACAACCCCTTATCGCGTTGGTTGCGAGGATTTATTTGTTTTGTGTAGGTGCGAGGGACTCACGCGTAGCCTCCTACTGGATTGATACCTTGGTTCTCAAAAACTGAGGGAAATACTTACGCTACTTTGCTGCACCACCCTTTCCTCTTCAAGGGAAAACCAACGCAAGTGCTCAAGAGGTAGCAGCGACCGAAAACAATTTTGCCTGCATAATTGTATTTTTTAGCTCTACTGTATGTATTTCCATATTTGAGCGCTCGCCGGTCGCACACAACCTCATTTTGCCGAGCGTGTGTGCCACGAGGGCATATCCCCGACGGTTTCTCGGTCGAGTGGGAAGGATGCCCCTATCGCCCACACTCACTAGACGACGGTTCCAAATGCCGTCGCGGAAAGGGGTTAAAAATTGTTTGTATAGCACCGACGTGTACCAGTGATACAGTGCACTTTCCAAAGAAACAATTCCAAGTGAATGGTATTAATGTTATTGAAAAATCTCCGACAATCACTATTGGAAGTTTTCAAATACCTCTACCTACAGTCAAAAAGAAATATGAAGTGCTTATTGTTGGGGACATTCATATCCTCATTGAGGTAACTTGGTGATTTGCGAAAGTTCTTCGGTTTCATGCTAATCGGAAGTGGTTGTTAATAAGACTTGGTCAACCTTATTAATGGATCATTTTTGAGTAGTATGAAGTTGATGAATTTAGTAAGCACTACCTGTTGTCCTTACTCTTGTTTTCCTGTTTTTATTAGTTAAATAAAATAAAATGCCATGTTTTGTCTGTTTTCTGAATTTCCCATGCAATAAAAATTGACCCAAAAATAAAAGTTCTTAGAATGCCCTGAAAATTTAATATGATTTTTTCCTGAATATTTCTGAATTTCTAGTGCAAATAATATCAGAGGGAGGTGCACCAGGTGGGCACAACCCACCTGGGTGCGCCAGGACTCCCAGGCGCGCCCTGGTGGGTTGTGGTGCCCACGTGGCCCCCCTCACTTATCTCTTCATCCCACATCATCACTTACCTCAAGAAAAAATCTCCCTTGATCTCTCTCTTGTGTTCTTGCTCTCAAACCCGTGGCTTTCGATCTCTTTGCTCGAAGCTCCGTTTCCAAAACTGTTTCGGGGGATTGTTGCTTGGTATGTGACTCCACCGTTTGTGCAATTAGTTTTGTTTTAGAGGTTTATATTTTGAATAATTAGCTACTCTTTGTGCTGCTGTAGATGAGCTTGCATGTTGAATTCTTAGAGTTCTAAGTAGTTTGAGTGCTTGCTATGGCCTCTATGTATCCCTATGAGTAGTTGGTACCAATTTTTTGAAGTTTTGTTGAGAAAATTTTGTTGGCTAATAAATTTCAGAATTTTTGTTCATAGGAAAACCATAATATCTTTAGGAAGTTTGGCTCTAAGAACAATTCCAAGGGTGTTATTGGGGAGTCATCAAATAGTGATCTCCATCCTCGAAGGTTGGCGGAAGTACGACCATGTGAATGGCCGCACACCCCGTTCCTAGAAGAGGCTGGAATCCTTCTGGAGTTCACACAATATGCTGCTAATGCCGGCCTCACTGACTTCATTGCAGATGAGTGTGAACAACATCAAATCCCCACAAATATCTTTGTTCAAAGTTTTACTTTCCTTCCCAGTAATAATCCTCCTGAAGTGAGCTTTGATTTATATGCTGAAAACAATCAGATACCACTTACTGTATTTTGTGACATATGCATGATCCCTTCTGATGGGAGCTTAGCCAAGCCTAGGCCGGCTGGGTTTGAGGCCTTTTATCGCGCTTTAACAGTGGGAGATGAGAGAGGGGTGTCAGCTACCACTGCTGCTTGCTTGCATTTTCCTACTGTTTATTACTTTGCACTCTTTATTACAAAATGCTTGCTTGCTAGGGAGAAGGTGGGTGCACTTAGTTCACCAGACCTTGTTGTTTTACGTCGTGCCTTAGAGGGCGACAACACTTATAGCTTGGGAGCTGTTGTGGCTCAGTGCATCCATATTAATAAATCCCAAGGTAAAATACATGGTGGGATTTATGCTACTTGTTTGGAGGCTCACTTTAATGTTGAGATACGCCCTCATGATTACCCTCTGACCATGGTTTACCTAGACTGTGCAGCCATGGAACACCATCATTTTCTTGCATGAGATTATCCTAACATTCCTATTCCTTATAACCTGGTTTTTAGCGTTGAAACTCGTGATATTATTCCATTGCATGCTCCTGCTTTGTTTGATTCTGTTGCCAGGGGCGGGTATAAGATTATGCCTGGGGACATCATCACCTACCGGAACGCCCAGGCTGCTACAAAGGCAGCGGAGGAGCCTCGGCAGTGGGATGAGTGGATGCCCGCTCCTTAGCACCCATACTACCATACAGGCTACTAATCGACTACCAAGTTAGGCCAAAAGCATAAGCTTGGGGAAGTACGTGTTTCTCACCAACTTTACATTCATACCCACATATTCCATTAGTCGGTGTTCACACTTTTCCATTGTATCATCCATGCTTAGATTTATTTTCTTGCCTTCTTCTTGTGTGTTTGAAAAACTTTAGAAAAACCAAAAAAATTAGTTGTAGTAATTTACTTTATATGCATGATTAGTTGTAATACTAAAAAGAAAACCCAAAAAGATTTCCCTGTTCTTGTTTTGCTTGTTGGGAGCTTTCCCGTGTAAATAGTTTTTCTCGTTTTTGCTTTTCCCTTTTATTTGCTTGTTCAGGGAAACCAAAAACTCCAAAAATATTTCAGTGTGTTTCTCTGAATTTCTTTTCTTTAATTTGATTTGTAACGAGGAGAAGATCACGATGAAAATGTTGACTGGCTCTCATATGAATAACTATTGAACTAATAAAGAGCACATTTTACCCTATCTTCTCCTGTTGAATAAAATGTCTGCAGATTCCAGCTTAGTCCATGGCACTCTTGCACTATTATTATTTTTATATCGTTCGGTCGTGCAAGTGAAAGGAAATAATGACGACATTCGATGAACAGGCCGTGGCAGAGATAAACTAGTATGAACTCGACTTGTTCTGTTTGTGTAAATATGTTTAACCTAGTACCCATGATTCAACCCATTATGATTAAACATGTTTGCAATGACAATTAGAGATTATAGTTTCTCATGCCATGCATAAGTAGCTGGTAGTAGATAATGATTTATCTTGGATATCAACATTGCGTTAAAATGATTGTGATGTAGTATGATGATATGGTATCCTCCTCCGAATGTTCGAGTGGCTTGACATGGTACATGTTCATGCATGTAGTTGAATCAAAACCAACATAGCCTCTATGATATTTATGTTCATGGTGTTCATATCCTACTCATGCTAGTGTCCAATGTTACTTATGCATAATGCATGTTTATGACCGTTGTTGCTCTCTAGCTGGCCGCTTCTCAATCTAATTGTTAGCCTTCGCCGGTACTAAGTGGGAATTCTACTTGTACATCAAAAACCTTGAACCCAAAAGTTATTCCAGATGAGTCCACCATACCTACCTATATGCGGTATTACCCTACCATCCTAAGTAAATTTCCATGTGCCACCTCTAAAAACTTCTAAATAAATATCCTTTTTTGTGTGCCTGGATCATTCATGGAACGATAGGAGGTGGTTGGTATTTTCCATGCTAAGTAGGTTATTCTCGGGTCGAGTGTTTATTCATTTGCCATCGCACGAGAAAAGGGCGGTAATAGGGATGCCCAGTCCCAAACTGCAAACTGAAAAAGAGTTAATATCTCAAATAATCAAACAAAAACTCCCAATGGATTCAAAACCTTTACTTTTATCGCTTGGGAACTTCCACTGGCATGCTTAGCATAGAAGATATTGATAACTGATGGTCATGAAGTAAATGAGAAGGGTGCATGTCTCAAAATATCATTTACCTCTGGTTTAAAACTTGATCTCTGGCACCTCTGCAAATCACTACTTCCCTCTGCGAAGGGACTATCTATTTACTTTTATGTTGTGTCATCACCTTCTAAAACAAGTGCTAGAACCGGAGAGGACAGCTGTCTTGTGTGTAGCTAATGTTGGGTGCATCATGACTGGATCTTTTCTACCATGAATTACAATGTTTAGTCGATGCTTGAACTTTTGAGGTGCTATGCATTTATGTTTTGCAGTCTCAGAAAGGACTAGCGAGATACCACTATTGTCATATTATATAATGGCTATTTTGACAACGTGTTGCCGTTTGAGATATCTTATTATTGCTCGCTAGCTGATTATGTCATTGATACAAGTCACTATAATCTTTAAAAGTTATTGTCGGCATGGTTAGTTATAATGTTAGCTGAAAACCTGGGTGCTGTTTAAGCTTATTTATGCAAACAAGAGCAAAAGAGTTCGTAAAAGTTTTTCTTTTTCACTTTTAGTTTATCAACTGAATTGCTTAAGGACAAACAAAGGTTTAAGCTTGGGGGAGTTTATATGTCTCCAACGTATCTACTTTTCCTAACGCTTTTCCTCTTGTTTTGGACTCTAATTTGCATGATTTGAATGAAACTAAACCCGGACCGACGTTGTTTTAAGCAGAACTACCATGGTGTTGTTTTTGTGCAGAAATAAAAGTTCTCAAAATGGAACGAAATTTTGCAAGGAATTTTTATATAATAAATAAGAATTTTTGGAGCCAAGACCTGCTAGAGAGGGGCACCTGGGTGGGCACAACCCACCAGGGCGTGCCCCCCTCTCCTGGCGCGCCCAGTTGGGTTGTCCCCACCTGGTGGCCCCGCAGACCCTGAAACCGACGCTATAAAATCCTATTTTTCCAAAAAAATTAGGGAGAAAGAATTATCACGATCCACGAGACGAAGCCGCTGTCACCTCCTGTTCTTCATCGGGAGGCCAGAACTGGAGTCCGTTTGGGGCTCCGGAGAGGGGGATCTTTTCGCCCAACCCTTCTCCATCGCCAATTCCATGATGCTCCCCACTGGGAGTGAGTAATGCCTTTGTAGGATCGCTGGTCGGTGAGGAGTTGGATGAGATTCATCATGTAATCGAGTTAGTTTTGTTAGGGCTTGATCCCTAGTATCCACTATGTTCTAAGATTGATGTTGCTATGACTTTGCCATGCTTAATGCTTGTCACTTTGGGCCCGGGTGCCATGAACTCAGATCTGAACCGTTTATGTTATCACCATTGTATCCATGTTCCAGATCTAATCTTGCAAGTTATAGTCACCTACTACGTGTTATGATCCGGTAACCCCGGAGTGACAAAAACTGGGACTTCTTCCGGTGATTACCGTAGTTTGAGGAGTTCATGTATTCGCTATGTGTTAATGCTTTGTTTTGGTTCTATATTAAAATGAGGCCTTAATATCCCTTAGTTTCCAATATAGACCCTGCTGCCATGGGAGGGTAGGACAAAAGATGCCATGCAAGTTCTTTCCATAAGCACGTATGACTTTACGGAATACATGCCTACATTACATTGACGGACTGGAGCTAGTGCCGTATCGCCCTAGGTTATAACTGTCTCATGATGAATATCATCCAACAAGTCACCGATCCAACACCTATGAATTTATCTTATATTGTTTCTACTAAGTTACTACTGCTATCATCACCGTTACACTTGCTACAAAATTACTGCTAACACTGTTACTATTACCGTTGCTGCTGTCACTACTATCAAAACTATCATATTACTTTGCTACTGATTACTTGCTGCAGATAATTAATCTCCAGGTGTGGCTGAATTGACAACTCAGCTGCTAATACTTTCAAATATTCTTTGGCTCCCCTTGTGTCGAATCTATAAATTTGGGTTGAATACTCTACCCTCGAAAACTATTGCGATCCCCTATACTTGTGGGTTATCAGCAACTGGTTTGTAGATCAATTATCACAAGTCCTCCATGTATCCTATCAATGTGAATGCCTCTGTTGCTACTAGCTTAGCTACCCAATTTGGTTGTCAGTTGAGCTCAATGCAATTTACATATTTAGGTTTGCTAGTGGGAACTACTAAACCTAAAATTAATGATCTCTTACCTTTGGTGAACTGCATGGATAGAAGACTCACTGCTAGCTCTTGGTTTTTGCCCCAAGGAAGCATGTTGCAACTGGTTAATTCAATCATTTCTTCTCTGCCTATATATTTTCTTTGCAGCCTGTCAATCCCTCAGGGTATCTTGGAGCAGTTGGAAAGAATTCAGATACAGTGTTTATGGAAAAAATTTGGTCAGGAGAAGGGCCATTCCTTGGCTGCCTGGCCACTGGTTTGCAGGACCAAACTTAAGGGTGGTCTTGGAATTCTCAACCTGGGTCTACAAAATGAAGCTCTGCTCCTAAAACATCTCAATAAATTTTATACTAGAGTGGATGTGCCATGGGTTCGTTTGGTGTGGGATTCATATTATTTTCAAAGAGTTCCCCATGACACAAGAATCTGTGGATCCTTTTGGTGGAGGGATATTTGCATGCTCATGGACAAATTTAGGGCAGTCACTTCTGTTACTGTTAGCAGAGGGGACATTGTGCTCTTTGGGTCTAATCATTGGCAGATTAGCAGTGATTGCCCCTCTTCAGGACAGATTTCCTAGGCTATTTTCTTTTTGCCTTCATAAGAATATTTTTGTCATGGAAGTTTTTCAGACTAAGAATTTTCAGCAGATGTTCTCTTTGCCTCTGTCTGAACTAGCCTTTTAAGAACTTAATCAGCTAACTTCCTTGATGGCAAATGTGAATCTAGATAGTGAGCATCTTGACACTTGGGTCTGGAGACATGGTAAGAGGTTTGAGTACTCTGCCAAGAAATTTTATGACTTTGTGCATCAACCAGTTTTGGCAAATCCCATTCTGAGCTGGGTCTGGAAGAGTTGTGGCACCATGTCGATCAAAATGTTTGCCTGGCTAGTCATAATGGACAGGATTAACACCAAAGAATGATACATCACAAGCATTGGAAGATTAATGATGGGCCTGAATGTGTCCTCTGTTCGACTGGTGTGCTTGAGGACAGGAACCATCTCTTCTTCCAGTGTAACTTCAGTGTGTGTGTGTGTATGGAATTATCTTTAGATTGTTTGGCTAGATAGTAATGACCTGGTGCAAATTTATTTGCATGCCAGGAAGGATTTCAATAAGCCATTCTTCACTGAAGTGGTTTTTCTTGCATGGTGGAATATTTGGAAAGTCAGGAATGATAGGGCTTTTAGACACATCAGTCCAACTTTCAGGCAATGGAGGAACGGACTCATCCATGACATTACCCTCCTCACCCACAATATCAAAAGAAGATACATGGATGCTCTACTTAAGTGGATTGACTTTCTGCCTCCTTGATGAGGCTTCTGGTTTTCGTCTTTTAGGTTTTAGGTATAGCCCCCCCTCTTTCTTCTTAGCTTTGCATAGTTCTTTCTTTATCCATTTTCCTCATCTTGAGGAACCCTTTGCATTCTGTTCTCTTAAGTTTAATAAAATGCTGTGGGGTGTAAGCCTTGCAGTCTTCAAGGTAAAAAAAGGTTTGCCCTTGATAGGTTTTCTATTTTACCGGTCTCATGGTGGTAGTTGGGAGACCGGTTATAGGATCGATTACCGTACTATCAAGGGGGCCTCTCAAGTTGGTAGCTTGATCATATCATTCATAGAGAGCCCAAACCATTGCATCCTTGCATCATCTTTCTTGGTTCTTGTTTGGTTCTTCTCCTTGTAATTGGAGCTTATGGTCATCTTCATGACAATCTCGAGTCATCGAAAATGGAGTTCTCAAGCATCTTCTATGATGTTTTTGATGTTGGGTTTTTTATCGGTTCTCCTTGTGAGATTTGCAGCTTATGGTCATCTTCATGACAAGCTTGAGTTAATTGAAAACGGAGTTCACATGCATCTTCTATGATGTTTCTGATGTTGGGGGTTTTGCCGGTTCTTCATTCATAGAGTTTTCACATCTCTATACCTTTGGCATTTTTCTACTACTTCTTCTTACTCGCTGTTGGATGCTACTCGTCGTCATCTATCCAACAAGCTTGCGTTTGCTCAATTCGGAGCTCATTTGTAGAAGTTGTGGTAGTTCAGGCTTTATTATACCCTCTGGTTTCTCTAATGTGTTCCTGAAGGCCTCAAGCGCCAGTGCCGCTCCCTCGAGCGGTAGTACCGCTTGTAAGCGAAAGTACCGCGACCCTGTGCCGTGCATAGTACCGCTGCTTCTGGGGATGCGATTTTTTGTGTTGCACAGCAGTGGAACGGTAGTATGTGCGGTAGTACTACCCATGCACTACTACTCCACTTCCGCTCCCCTCCAGGACCCTGCGTGCTCCCAGCAGTTGTAGAGTGGCACTGGGTGTGCAACACTACCACTTATAAGCGGTAGTACCGCTCCTTCAAACGGCAGTACCGTTGGTGCAGCTCTGCTTCACCCCATCTGTCCTGCTCTGCCTCCTTAGTGCCCTGAGCTGCAACCCGAGCGGTAGTACCACTCCCCTGAGCGGTAGTACCGCTCGTGTGCGGGTTGAGCACATAACAGTTGGATTTTCCCTACCTATAAATGGGGGTCTTCTTCCCCACTGAACCTTATCTATTAAGCTTGTGTTCTTCCCCCATTGTTGACCTTATTCGAGCTTGCTATCTCTCATTCCCTCCATGGATTCACATTTCCACCAATCACTTTCTCCCCTTTGTGAGGGGAACCCCTTGGATCTAGATCTTGGAGTTCTTGGTGTTCTCCTTCTTGTTCTTCCTCTCATTTTCCTCCATAGCTTTTGTTGCTTTGGTGGTATTTGGGAGTGAGGGATTTGGACACTCCGTGTGCCCTTGCCATTGCATTTGGTGCATCGATTTGAGTTCTCCATACTGATACGTGGAAGTGAAGTTGAGAAGCTTGTTACTCTTGGGTGTTTGGGCACCCTAGAGCTTGTTACTCTTGGGTGCCTTGGTGCCCTAAACGGTTGGTGCTTCGGAGCTCAATCATTGTGGTGTAAAGCTTCGGGCAAGCGTTGGGGTCTTCAATTAGCTTGTGCAGATCGCCCCGAGCAATTTGACGGGTACCGGTGACCGCCCCCAAGGGTTGCCAAAGTGTACGGGTTCAGTGACCGCCCCCAAGGGTCTCCATTTGTACGGGTTCGGTGACCGCCCTCAAGGGTCCCTTAGTGGAATCACGACATCTTGCATTGTGCGAGGGTGTGAGGAGATTACAGTGGCCCTAGTGGCTTCTTGGGGAGCATTGTGCATCCACACTGCTCCAAACGGAGATTAGCATCCGCAAGGGTGTGAACTTCGGGATACCTCGTCGTCTCCGCGTGCCTCGGTTATCTCTTACCCGAGCCCTTTACTTATGCACTTTACTTTGTGATAGCCATATTGTTTCTTGTTATATATCTTGCTATCACTTAGTTGTTTACCTTGCTTAGCATAAGTTGTTGGTGGACATAGGTGAGCCTAGTTGTTTTAGGTTTTGTGCTTGACAAATTAACCGTTAGGTTTATTCCGCATTTGTTCAAGCCTAAACCGTAATTATTTTAAAGTGCCTATTCACCCCCCTCTAGGTGACATCCACGATCTTTCAACCTTCTATCACAGATCCGGAGGCAGGACTTTGTTGACAAGAATGGATCCTTTACAGAGAAGGAGTTTTCTCTCGAAATAAGTGAGTGGGAGAAAGGTAAAACTTGATGAGGTTATCGAACCTTCACTTGAATCAGAAAGTAGTGCATCACAGAAAGGTGTTCCTATGATACGTACATGATACATCTCCAATGTATCTATAATTTTTTATTGTTCCATGCTATTATATTATCATTCTTGGATGTTGTAAAATCATTTTATAGCAAATTTATATCATTTTTTGGGACTAACCTATTGATATAGTGCCCAGTGCCAGTTGCTATTTTTGCTTGTTTTTTACTTCGCATAAAATCAATACCAATTGGAGTCCAGACACATCGAAACTTTTTGGAGAATTTTTCTGGACCAGAAGGGACAACTTGGGCCGAAGAAGTAGCAGAGGGGTGCCTCGAGGGGGGCACAACCCACCTGGGCGCGCCCGGGGGCCCAGGCGCGCCATGGTGAGTTGTGCCCACCTCGGTGACCTCCCGCACCGCCTCTTTGCTCTATAAATACCCCAATATTCCAGAAACCCTAGGGCAGTCGACAAAAATCAATTCCAGCTGCCGCAAGTTCCAGAAACCACAAATCCAATCTAGACACCATCATGGAGGGGTTCATCATCCTCATTGGTGCCTCTCTGATGATGCGTGCGTAGTTCATTGTAGACCTATGGGTCCGTAGTTAGTAGCTAGATGGCTTCCTCTCTCTCTCTCTCTTG
Organism: Triticum urartu; assembly: GCF_003073215.2. Taxonomy (NCBI): domain Eukaryota; kingdom Viridiplantae; phylum Streptophyta; class Magnoliopsida; order Poales; family Poaceae; genus Triticum; species Triticum urartu. The sequence goes on from NC_053023.1 coordinate 202,902,727, forward strand.
ATTCTCAATACAATGATATCTTGGAGATCTATTTGATGCAACTATTTTTGCGGTGTGTTTGTTGGGATCCGATGAACTTTGAGTTTATGACCAGATCTATGTTTTTATCCATGAAAGTTATTTGAGTCTTTTGATCTCTTATATGCATGATTACTTATAGCCTCGTATTTCTTCTTCGGATCTTAGGTTTAGTTAGGCCGACTAGATCGATTTTTCTTGCCATGGGAAGAGGTGCTTTGTGATGGGTTCGATCTTACGGTGCTCGATCCCAGTGACAGAAGGGGAAACGACAGGTATGTATCATTGCTATGACGGATAACAAGGTGGGTTCTATTTCTACATAAATAGATCTTGTCCATCATGTCATCGTTCTTATTGCATTACTTCATTTCTCCATGAACTTAATACACTAGATGCAAGCTGGATAGCAGTCGATGTGTGGAGTAATAGTAGTAGATGCAGGCAAGAGTCGGTCTACTAATCTTGGACATGATGCCTATATAATGATCATTGCCTGGATATCGTCATGATTATTTAAAGTTCTATCAATTGCCCAACAGTAATTTGTTTACCCACCGTATGCTATTTTTCTCGAGAGAAGCCACTAGTGAAATCTATGGCCCCGGGTCTCTTCCTTATCATATTTGCCTTCGAGATATATTTTTATTTGCTTTTATTTTCAGATCTATTAATCCAAAGACCCCAAAAATACCTTGATGCAATTTATTGTTATTTATTTTATCTCGCGTTCCTGCGGGATCTATTTATTCAATCTACTACAAATTTTACCTATATTTTACCCATGAGGGATTGACAGCCCCTCTTTTACGTCGGGTTGCAAGTATTTGTTCTTTGTTTGCAGGTGCCGTTCACGTAGTGTTGCGTGGTTCTCCTACTGGTTCGATAACCTTGGTCTCATCACTGAGGGAAATACCTACCGTAGTTGTGCTGCATCATCCCTTCCTCTTTGGGTAAATACTGACGTAGTTCAAGCCGCAATCAGTACACCAATTGAAGAGGAATCTAATGATGATGATCATGAAACTTTGGATCAAGTCACTACCAAACCTCGTAGGTCGACAAGGACACATACTGCCCCGAGTGGTACGATAATCCTGTCATGGAAGTCATGTTGTTAGACAATGATGAGCCTACGAACTATGAGGAAGCGATGATGGGCCCGGATTCTGACAAATGGCTAGAGGCCATGAAATCCGAGATAGGATCCATGTATGAGAACCAAGTATGGACTTTGGTATACTTACCTAATGACCGGCAGGCTATCGAGAACAATTGGATCTTTAAGAAGAAGACGAACGCTGATGGTAATGTCACTGTCTATAAAGCTCGACTTGCCGTAAAGGGTTTTTGGCAAGTTCAAGGAGTTGACTACGATGAGACTTTCTCACCCGTAGCGATGCTTAAGTATGCTAGAATTATATCAATTTCTGCATTTTTTATTAATGAAATCTCGCAGATGGATGTGAAAACCGCTTTCCTTAAGGAAGAGTTGTATATGATGCAACCCAAAGGTTTTTTGAAACCTAAGGATGCTAATAAGGTATGCAAGCTCCAGCGATCCATCTATGTACTGGTGCAAGCATCTGTGGATAAGCATCAATATGGGCATCCAGGTCCCGCTATTGGTTATGGACCAGAGAGGAGTCTCGGTCATGTCTACATAATTCTCGAACTTGTAGGGTCGCATGCTTAACGTTCGGTAGCACTAGGGTAGTATTGAGATATTAATAGTGCAAAATACGAAGGTTGTTCAGAGTCCCAGATGGGATCCGGGACATCACTAGGAGCTTTCGAATAGTCCAGAGGTAATGATTTATATATGGAAAGTTGTTGTGGGGGTTCTGGGAAAAAGTCTGTTTTTCCGATATTGTACCGGGAAATCACCGTAAAGTTCAAGAAGGTTCCGGAGGGGTCCAGAAGTCCTCGAAGGGTTCCACCACATCCCATAAAGTATCATGGGCTATAGTGGGGGCGCCCTGGCCTTAATGGGCCATGGGAACCAGCCCCTACAAGGCCCATGCGCCTGGGAAGGAGAAACCCTGGGTGGGAGGGAGTCCACTTGCCTTGGGAGGCAAGTTTCCTACCTTGGACACCTCCCCTACTTGGAGGAGGGGCTAGGGCTGCGCCCCCAGCCCTTCCACACCCCTATATATAGTGGGAAGGCGGCACAAAGGCTGGACACACCAAACCCAAGCCTCCCCTCTCTCCTGATAAGTCTCCACCTCAATCCGTCAGCGCTTGCCGAAGCCATGTCGGTGTTCCGCTGCCATTACCACCACCACGCCATCTTGTTGGTTCAGATCTCATCTGACTCCTCTCCCCTGCTTGCTAGATAAAGAAGGAGAGGACACCGCCAAGCTGTACGTGTGCCACAGGGCTGTCTTTAATTTATTGTGTGACCTGCGTGTCAATGATTTAGCGCCATGTAATTGCTTTACTTTATCCCTATGCGTTAGCAATAGTTTTAGAAGCAATAGTTGGCGAGACAACCATGTGACGACATGATGATGGAGATCATGGTGTCATGCCGGTGACGATGGAGATCATGCCGGTGCTCTGGAGATGGAGATCAAAAGCACAATATGATGATGGCCATATCATGTCACATATATTGACTGCATGTGATGTTTATCTTTTTATGCATCTTATTTTTCTTAGGACGTCGATAGCATTATAAGATGGCCCCCTCATTTTATTTCAAGATAAAAGTGTTCTCCCTAAGTATGCACCATTGCAAAAGTTTGTCGTTTCGCAACACCTCGTGATGATCGGGTGTGATAGACTCTACGTTCACATACAATGGGTGTAAGCCAGTTTTTACATACATAATACTTGTGGTATACTTGATGAGCCTAGCATGTACAGAAATGGCCTCGGAACACGGAGGACCGAAAGGTCGAACATGAGTCAATAGTGGATGTGATCAATATGGAGATGTTCACCATTGATGACGACCCCATCTCACGTGATGATCGTACATGGGTAGTTGATTTGTATCATGCAACACTTATAAAAATTGAGGGATGTTGATTTAAGTGGGAGTTCAATAGTAATTTGATTAATTGAACCAATTATCATGAACATAGTCTTTGTGTCTTTGGAAAAATTATGTTCTAGATCAATGGCTTGCGTTGTAGCTCCCTTGAATTTAATGCGTTCCTAGAGAAAGAAAAGTTGAAAGATGATGCAAAAAACTATGCAGACTAGGTCCATAATTTGAGGATTATCCTCACTGCTGCACATAATGTCCTTGACGCACCGCTTTGTGTGCCACCCGCTCCCGCAAATCTGGATGCTATGAACATCTGGCAGACTAGAAGTGATGAGTACACGATAGTTCAGTGTGCCATGCTTTACGGCTTAGATACGGTGCTCCAAATACGTTTTGAGCACCACAGAGCATATGAGATCTTCCACAAGCTGAAATCGGTATTTCAGGCTCATGCCTACGTTGAGAGGTATGACACCTCCGACAAGTTCTTTAGCTGCAAGATGGAGGAGAACAACTTCATTACCGAGCACGTACTCAAGATGTCTGGGTACGACAACCGCTTAAATCAATTGGGAGTTAATATTTTAGATGAAGTAGCAATTGATAGAGTTCTCCAATCACTGCCACCAACCTACAAGGGCTGCATGATGAACTATAATATGGACGGGATGGAGAAGATGATCCCTGAGCTTTTTGCAATGCTGAAGGCCGCGGAGGTAGAAATCAAGAAAGAGCATCAAGTGTTGATGGTTAATAATACCACTAGTTTCTAGAAAGGCAAGGGAAAGAAAGGGAACTTCAAGAAGAATGGCAAGGTAGTTGCCGCTCCTGTGAATGTCATCTTGCTTAAGGCAATACTTTGTTTTATACTTAATACCCTAGATGCATGCTGGATAGCGGTTGATGGGTGGAGTAATAGTAGTAGATGTAGGCATCATTCGGTCTACTTGTCTCGGACATGATGCCTATATACATGATCATTTCCTTGAATATTGTCATAACTATGCGCTTTTCTATCAATTGCCCAACGTTAATTTGTTCACCCACCATATGCTATGTGCTCGAGAGAGAAGCCTCTAGTGAAAACTATGGCCCATGGGCCTACTTTTATCATATATAAAAAATACCTTGCTGCACTTTTATTTATTTTGTTTTGTTTTGCAATTTATCTTATTACCTACCAGTGTGAGATTTGATCCTTGCAAATAACGGTCGAGGGGATTGAGAACCCCCTTGTTTTCTTTGGGTGCAAGTATTTGCTTTTGTGCATGCAGGTAATACTAACGAGGTTCTGTGTGGTTCTCCTACTAGATTGATAACCTTGGTTCTTAACTAAGGGAAATACTTATCTCTACTGTACTACTTCATCCTCTCCTCTTCGAGGAAATCCCAACGCATCTCTGTTGGTGCAATATCTGCCTACCTTGTGTTTTAGAGATTCTTGACAGAAAAAAGTATGGACTAATTTGTTTTCTAGTGCATACAGAGAGAAAATTCCATACACAACTGAAGAGAATGCTGTCTCCGGTGCTGAGTTCTAGGAACTCCACCGAAGCATATCTGTGCTGCAGAGAAGAACGAGCTATATTTGTTGAAGTCATAGAGTTAAGAAGATTAATGTGAAGAAATCAACCCTTTGAAAGTTTACCACTGAAGCAAAGCTTTTGTTTTTGTACTATCGTCCGAAAAAATTGACTGCAGCAATGGAAGTCGAAGACAAAGTGAAGATGTAGCATTCATCTCATTTTTCTTCTTTCATTCTTTTGAGTCATAGGACCTCCATATTATTAAGAGGGGTATAGGTTCTTGTTGCTTAGATCCGCTCTGATGCTTAGCCACAACCTATGAAAGCTGTGAGAGAAATCTCTTTGTGTTTCAAGAAAATACTTGCCAGCAAGAGACTGTGATCTTCTTCGCTGCAAGAGATTTTCCTCGGACCGATGAGTTAGCATTTCTTGCTCCGCAAGATATGTTACCGTTGCGCTCAAATCCGACCATTGGAATCGTGTCGTTCGACCATTGTCTGAGGCCGATGTCCAATTTGGCCATTTCCCATCAGGGAAGGTTGTGGATATAAATAGCCACCCCGCTCCGACATTGTCCATTGGCCGCTGCGCTTGAGATTTCTGAGAAGCTTGATTTGAGGAACCCCTCTCCAAGTGATTTGAGTTTAAGATCCATCGAGAGAAAACCAAGAGCCCAAACTTAGACAACAGTTTAGCATCACAGTAGTTCTGAGTGAGAGTTCTTGTACCTATTACTCTTGAGAGCTACACACTCTCTAGACGGATAGGTTTGGCTTCGAGTGTTGAAGAGTTGTTGTCTTCACCGAGCTTGATCTTCAGCAACCAAGAGTGATTGTGGTTTGCAAAGGTCGACCGAAGGTTTGGAGATCACTGACAAGGATCTACCATCAGTGAAATCAACCTGTGTCATGGGAAAGCACGTCCACTTATGGGACCAGAGGGCCCCTTGCTGGTTCGGCAAGGGGACGTCGCATTTCACAAAGAGCAGACGAGCATGGGGCAGCATGGCAGAGATCACATAGGCAATTTTACCCAGGATCGGGCCGCTGTGAGGCATAAAACCCTACTCCTGCTTTGGTGGATTGATGGTGGAATGGTGGTGGTAGAGCGTAGTACACTTGCCCGACAGGGGCGGCAAGGGCTACGCGTGTATGGGGGTGTGAGTTATCCAACCTTCTAACCCTTTCTACGGTTGCCATGGGCCTCATTTTATAGATTAAGGGGTCACCACAATGGAAAAGTAGTCATTATGCACTGATAAGATATCAAACAGTGCTATCATACCTAACTCTGCACGCTAACAGGGTGCATTAAATGTGCCGCTCGACGTCGCGTCGTTGGTTGCCCGACAAGCCTTGCTAGGCTATTTTGCCAGCTCCACGCCTGCTCACTTGACACGTCGCAAGACGGGTGTCATCTGTATGCATTTCCTATAGAAAGAGGCTGCCATGTGGCGAATGGCTGCCACTTAGTCACCTTGCGGCTTGACACCGCACTGATTGACAACGTGGGTCGTGGCAGAGCAGTTGGTGAGGTGGTTTTGCCTTCGTGAGTCCCGGCACGCCCTGCCGAGACGTTTTGGACATCTTCTTCCGGGGGTGACCCCGCCCTTGCCGAGCTTGCCTGCCTGGCAAGGGAGGCTTTTCTCCTAGTGGCATCTTGCTTCCCTGGCTTTACTTTGGTCCTCTTGATCTGCATACTGGTCCTTCGATGCTCTTGGCCCCTTGTACACTGACTTGGGTTGGTGCCTTAATCTTGTTCCCGTGCCTGTGCACAGTCTGGGCAACAGACCCAGGGTTTGTTGCATCATGCAAAGCCAATAGTGGTGGGGCCACCCTTGTAATGGCCCGTGAATGACTTTAACGCAAGGGGTAGAAACCGCCAGTTCACTCTTCCCACCACACCCTTATCCTTAGCCACGTATGCAGCATGCGTCACACAGGGTAGGTAATGGAGGCGCGTGGCGCAGGAGATCATCAAGGCGAGGGCCCGACCTTCTTGAATTGGCGGAGGAGGACGGTGGTCGCCCGTTGAGGGAGCGGCTCCCCTCCCCGGCCTGCCTATAAAAGGAGGGGCGAAGGGAGGGCGGAGTCATCCATCCTTGCACCCCCTCCTCTGCTTTCTGCTTCTTGTTGGTTATGCTGAAGAGAAGAGCCTGGGGACAGGCCCTGGGCTCCATTCTGGGGCTTCGCACGGATCTGAAGGGGATACTCGGGCGGCGCGGCGACAACACCGGAGGTGGCAATTGATACGTCTCCAACGTATCTATAATTTTTGATTGCTCCATGCTATATTATCTACTGTTTTGGATGTTTATGGGCTTTATTATACACTTTTATATCATTTTTGGGACTAACCTATTAACCCAGAGCCCAGTGCCAGTTTTTGTTTTTTTGCCTATTTTAGGGTTTCGAAGAAAAGAAAAATCAAACGGCGTCCAATTGACCTGAAACTTGACGGAACTTATTTTTGGACCAGAAGAAACCCAGAATACTTGGAGTCCACGTAAGGGAAGCTTCAAGGAGGCCACAAGGTAGGGGGCGCGCCCACCCCCCTGAGCGCGCCCTCCACCCTCGTGGGCCCCTCGTGCCCCCCTGACATATTTCTTCTGCCTATATATCTCCATATACCCTAAAAACATCGGGGAACACAATAGATCGGGAGTTCCGCCGCCAGAAGCCTCCGTAGCCACCGAAAACCAATCTAGACCTATTCCGGCACCCTGCCGGAGGGGGAATCCCTCTCCGGTGGCCATATTCATCATCCCGGTGCTCTCCATGATGAGGAGGGAGTAGTTCTCCCTCGGGGCTGAGGGTATGTATCAGTAGCTATGTGTTTGATCTCTCTCTCTCTCTCTCGTGTTCTTGATTTGGCACGATCTTGATGTATCGCGAGCTTTGCTATTATAGTTGGATCTTATGTTTCTCCTCCCCCTCTTCTCTCTTGTAATGAATTGAGTTTCCCCTTTGAAGTTATCTTATCGGATTGAGTCTTTAAAGATTTGAGAACACTTGATGTATGTCTTGTCGTGCGTATCTGTGGTGACAATGGGATACCACGTGATTCACTTGATGTATGTTTTGGTGATCAACTTGCGGGTTCCGCCATTAACCTATGCATAGGGGTTGGCACACGTTTTCGTCGTGATTCTCCGGTAGAACTTTGGGGCACTCTTTGAGGTCCTTTGTGTTGGTTGAATAGATGAATCTAAGATTGTGTGATGCATATCGTATAATCATACCCACGGATACTTGAGATGACATTGGAGTATCTAGGTGACATTAGGGTTTGGGTTGATTTGTGTCTTAAGGTGTTATTCTAGTACAAACTCTAGGGCTGTTTGTGACACTTATAGGAATAGCCCAACGGATTGATTGGAAAGAATAACTTTGAGGTGGTTTCGTACCCTACCATAATCTCTTTGTTTGTTCTCCACTATTAGGGACTTTGGAGTGACTCTTTGTTGCATGTTGAGGGATAGTTATGTGATCCAATTATGTTATCATTGTTGAGGGAACTTACACTAGCGAAAGTATGAACCCTAGGCCTTGTTTCAACGCATTGCAATACCGTTTGTGCTCACTTTTATCATTAGTTACCTTGCTGTTTTTATAATTTCAGATTACAAAAACCTTTATCTACTATCCATATACCACTTGTTTCACCATCTCTTCGCCGAACTAGTGCACCTATACAATTTACCATTGTATTGGGTGTGTTGGGGACACAAGAGAATCTTTGTTATTTGGTTGCAGGGTTGCTTGAGAGAGACCATCTTCATCCTACGCCTCCTACGGATTGATAAACCTTAGGTCACCCACTTGAGGGAAATTTGCTACTATTCTACAAACCTCTGCACTTGGAGGCCCAACAACGTCTACAAGAAGAAGGTTGTGTAGTAGACATCAAGCTCTTTTCTGGCACTGTTGCCGGGGAGGTGAGTTTTGAAGGTATATCTTTAGATCTTGCAATCGAGTCTTTTAGTTTCTTGTTTTATCACTAGTTTAGTTTATAAAAGAAAACTATAAAAAATGGAATTAAGGATGCCTCATATGCTTCATCTTTTCAATATCTATCATGAAAATAAGGATTCCGATAATTGTGCTCAAGTGCTAGAGGAAGAATGCATTAGAATGTTTGGCATTAAATCTTTGAATGATTAGCATGATTGCAATGTTGTTAGTATGAATTCCTTGACTATCCATGATGCTAATGATATGCAAAGCCACAAGCTTGGGGAAGCTATGTTTGATGAAGATGATATTTTTTGTCCCCCAAGTTTTGATGAGCGAATTTATTATGATGAAAGCATGCCTCCTATTTATGATGATTATATTGATGAAAGTGGATTTGGAGAGGTCATGACTTTATTTTGTGATGAATCCACTATTCCGAAAGAGGTTCCAATTGATCATGAGAACAAAGTTGCTATCTATGATGATTATTGTGATGACTTGTATGCTATAAAGAATAATGATACCCATGAAACTTGTCATCATGATTTTAGTTTTCAATTGGATTATACCTCACATGATAGTTATTTTGTTGAGTTTGCTCCCACTACTATTCATGAGAAGAAGTTTGCTTGTGAGGAGAGTAATAAAATTTCTATGCTTGTAGATCATGAAAAGAATTTTTATGTGATAGTTATATTGTTGAATTCATTCATGATTCTAGTGAAAATTATTATGAGGGAGGAATATATGCTTGTAGGAATGGCAATAATATCAAGTTTCCTCTCTATGTGCTTAAAGTTTTCAAGTTATGCTTGTTTTACCATCCTATGCAAGTTGATTCTTGTTCCCACAAGTTGTTTTCTCACAAAATCCCTATGCATAGGAAGTGGTTTAGACTTAAATGTGCTAGTCATATTCTTCATGATGCTCTCTTTATGTTACAATTCTTATCTTTTATGTGAGCATCATTGAAATCATCATGCCTAGCTAGGAGCGTTAAACGTTAGCGCTTGTTGGGAGGCAACCAAACTTTATTTTTGTTCCTTGCTTTTTGTTCCTGTTTAGTAATAAATAGTTCATCTAGCCTCTGTTTAGATGTGTTTTTATGTGTTTAATTAGTGTTTGTGCCAAGTAGAACCTTTGGGAAGACTTGGGTAAAGTCTTGTTGATCATGCTGTAAAAAACAGAAACTTTAGCGCTCACGAGAATTGCTGCCATTTTTATTTGGAGAGTGCCATTTAGTTAATTCTTTTTGCAGATGATTAATAGATAAATTACTCAGGTCCATAAATTTATTTGATAATTTTATGAGTTCCAGAAGTATACGTTTGATCCAGATTACTACAGACTGTTCTGTTTTTGACAGATTCTGTTTTTCATGTGTTGTTTACTTATTTTGGTGAATCTATGGCTAGTAAAAGAGTTTATAAACCATAGAGAAGTTGGAATACAGTAGGTTTAACACCAATACAAATAAATAATGAGTTAATTACAGTACCTTGAAGTGGTGATTTATTTTCTTATACTAACGGAGCTTATGAGTTTTCTGTTAAGTTTTGTGTTGTGAAGTTTTCAAGTTTTGGGTAAGGATTCGATGGACTATGGAATAAGGAGTGGAAAGAGCCTAACCTTGGGGATGGCCAAGGAACCCCAAGGTAATATTAAAGGACAACCAAAATCCTAAGCTTGGGGATGCCCCGGAAGGCATCCCCTCTTTCGTCTTCGTTCATCGGTAACTTTACTTGGAGCTATATTTTTATTCACCACATGATATGTGTTTTGCTTGGAGCGTCAATTTATTTTGTTAATATTTGCTTGATGTTATTTATAACAATGTTTTGCATCTTTTCTTTCAATAAAAGTGGCATTGATAGTCTTTACTATGCCTATGTTACAAGTCTTCATGTTGCTGTTTGAAAACAGAAAGTTTACCGCTGTTGCAATAATTCCCTAGAAATGTCAGAATGTGATAAAATGTTGAAACATTTTGCATATTAAGATATGATAAATTTACTACAGTGTTAATTTTCTTTCATAATTGTTGGAGCTAGGGAAGTATGGATGTTGCTGCATTCTTTACAGACTGTCCTGTTTAGGCAGATTGCTGTTATGTTTGCATTGTTTGCATATGTTTGCTTCTTTAATGATTCTATTTGAGGATAGGACTATTAAATATGCAGAGGCATTTAGTATGAAATGTTGAATAATAATTTTAGTGACTTGCTACAGTAGAGTATGATAAGGTTTTGGCAATGGTTTATACTAACTTATCTCACGAGTCCTTGTTGAGTTTTGTGTGGATGAAGCTTTTGAGATTTAGGGAGACCGTGATATGAGAGGAATTAAGGAGACACAAAAGCTCAAGCTTGGGGATGCCCAAGGCATCCCAAGATAATATTTCAAGAAGTCTCAAGCTTCTAAGCTTGGGTATGACCCGGTCGGCATCCCACCTTTCTTCTTCAACAACTATCGGGTAGTTTTGGTTGATCCTAAGTTTTTGCTTCTTCACATGATGTTTGCCATTCTTAGAATGTCATTTTCTTTTTTTCTCTTGCTGTTTTAATAAAACACCAAGATCTGAAATTATTAAATGTTAGAGAGTCTTCACATAGTTGCATAATTATTCGACTACTCATTAATCTTCACTTATATCTTTCGGAGTAGTTTGTCATTTGCTCTAGTACTTCACTTATATCTTTTTAGAGAACGGTGGTGGATTTGTTTTATAGAAACTATTGATCTCTCATGCTTCACTTAGATTATTTTGAGAGCCCTAAATAGCATGGTAATTTTCTTAAAATCCTAATGTGCTAGGTATTCGAGAATAATAAAACTTTCATATAGAGTATTGAATACTAAGAGAAGTTTGATGCTTGATGATTGTTTTGAGATATGGAGGTAATAATATCAAAGTCGTGCTAGTTGAGTAGTTGTGAATTTGAGAAATTCTTGTGTTGAAGTTTGCAAGTCCCGTAGCATGCATGTATGGTGAACATTGTGTAACAAATTTGAAACATGAGGTGTTATTTGATTGTCTCCTTATGAGTGGCGGTCGGGGACGAGCGATGGTCTTTTCCTACCAATCTATCCCCCTAGGAGCATGCGCGTAGTGCCGAGGTTTTTGATGACTTGTAGATTTTTGCAATAAGTATGTGAGTTCTTTATGACTAATGTTGAGCCCATGGATTATACGCACTCTCACCCTTCCATCCTTGCTAGCCTCTTCGGTACCGTGCATTGCCCTTTCTCACATTGAGAGTTGGTGCAAACTTCGCCGGTGCATCCAAACCCCGTGATATGATACGCTCTTTCACACATATACCTCCTTTTATCTTCCTCAAAACAGCCACCATACCTACCTATTATGGCATTTCCATAGCCATTCCGAGATATATTGCCATGCAACTTTCCACAAATCCGTTTGTCATGACACATTCATCATTGTCATATTGCTTAGCATGATCATGTAGTTGACATCATATTTGTGGCAAAGCCACCATTCATAATTTTTCATACATGTCACTCTTGATTCATCGCAATCCCGGTACACTGCCGGAGGCATTCATATAGAGTCATACTTTGTTCTAGTATCGAGTTGTAAATAAATAGAAGTGTGATGATCATCATTTTCTAGAGCATTGTCCCAAGTGAGTAATTATAAAAAAAGGAAAAACGAAAGAGAAAGGCCATAAAAAAGAGAAGGTCCAAAAAAATAGAAAGGCCATAAAAAAGAGAAGGCCCCAAAAAATGAATGAGAGAAAAAGAGAGAAGGGACAATGCTACTATCATTTGCCACACTTGTGCTTCAAAGTAGCACCATAATCCTCATGATAGAGAGTCTCTTGTTTAGTCACTTTCATATACTAGTGGGAATTTTTCATTATAGAACTTGGCTTGTACATTCAAACAATGGGCCTCCTCAAGTGCCCTAGGTCTTCGTGAGCAAGCAAGTTGGATGCACACCCACTTAGTTTCTTTTGTTGAGCTTTCATACATTTATAGCTCTAGTGCATTCCTTGCATGGCAATCCCTACTCCTTGCATTAACATCAATCGATGGGCATCTCCATAGCCCATTGATTAGCCTCGTTGATGTGAGACTTTCTCCTTTTTGTCTTCTCCACATAACCCCCATCGTCATATTCTATTCCACCCATAGTGCTATGTCCATGGCTCGCGCTCATATATTGCGTGAAAAGTTTATAGGTTTGAGATTACTAAAGTATGAAACAATTGCTTGGCTTGTCATCGGGGTTGTGCATGATGAGAGCATTCTTGTGTGACGAAAATGGAGCATGACTAAACTATATGATTTTGTAGGGATGAACTTTCTTTGGCCATGTAATTTTGAGAATACATGATTGCTTAGTTAGTATGCTTGAAGTATTATTATTTTATGCCAATATGAACTTTTATCTTGAATCTTTCGGATCTGAATATTCATGCCACAATTAAGAAGAATTACATTAAAATTATGCCAAGTAGCACTCCGCATCAAAAAATTATTTTTTTATCATTTACCTACTCAAGGACGAACATGAATTAAGCTTGGGGATGCTGATACGTCTCCAACGTATCTATAATTTTTGATTGTCCCATGCTACACTATCTACTGTTTTGGATGTTTGTGGGCTTTATTATACACTTTTATATCATTTTTGGGACTAACCTATTAACCCAGAGCCCAGTGCCAGTTTCTGTTTTTTTTGCCTATTTTAGGGTTTCAAAGAAAAGGAAAATCAAGCTCGGTTTGGTGTCGTTTTGAGGGACCAGAGAACTACCGGCAGCTCCTCGATCCACCGCCTGTCGTGCTTCTATAGAGTATCAAAGGTTCTTGTCTTGAGTCCCTGCAGCACTTCAGTGTTCGCCCTCTCAGCTTGTACATTGCTTATGGGATGTGCCACAAAGGAAAATGAGATCTTGCATCCGAGGGCATGAACGTATTGCATGAAGGTGTGGCTCGTGAACTAGGTGTCGTTGTCAGTAATGATCCTTGCAGGAACTCCCAAAACGACACACCAATTTCTTTCACGAACTTGATAGCTGATTGAGCAGTCACCTTTCTCACGGCAGTCACTTCTGGCCACTTTGTAAACTTATCGATGGCAACAAACAAGAATTCAAAGCCCCCGATTGCTCGGGGGAAAGGGACGAGGATATCGAGCCCCCAGACATAAAATGGCCATGATAAAGGGATTGTCTGAAGAGCTTGGACATGCAGGTGTATGTTCTTGGAATGGAACTGGCAGGCTTCACACTTGGTGACTAGCTCGACCGCATCTTGGAGGGCCGTGGTCCAATAGAATCCTTGCTGGAATGCTTTCCCAACTAATGCCCTTGATCCAATGTGGGAGCCGCACATGCCTTTGTGTATATCAGCCAACAGATCCTTTCCTTCTTCCCGCCAGACGCACTTCAATTTTACACCATTGGGCCTCCTTCTGTATAGAGTGCCATTGATAAACTGATACATACTGGCCCTCTGGGCTACTCTTTTAGCTTCATCTTGGTCGCCAGGAAGTTCTCCGGTTTGGAGGAAGTGGACTATGTGCCTTGCCCAAGTTGGAGCCTGGGGCTCAGCAACGAGGACTAGCGACACCTCCTCTATTGCGGGAGCACATGCCTCGTTCATGGGGTCCATAGACCCGGCTGGAGGGTGCGGTCCGGCAGATGGCGAGGAGTTATTTCTGGTAGGGTCTTTGCCAGGAGCGGATGGCTCTACCGGGAGAGGCTTAACAGAGTCCAATTTCCTCCTTTTACGGGTCATTGTTGCTGGGGATATGGAGGGTTGAGTGAGATGGAGAACAAAAGTTCCTGATTCCACGGGAAGCTTCTGCACAACACACTTTGACAGATGATCAGCTATGCTGTTTTCCGCACGGGGTACGTGCTCTATTTGCAATCCGTCAAAGTGTTCCTCCAATCTCCTTACTTCCTCGACGCGTGCCTCCATCAATGGGCTTTGGTAATCCTTGTTGACTTGTCTCACCACAAGTTGTGAATCTCCTCGAATGATCAACTTCTTAATTCCCAATTCTGCGGCAATCCTGAGCCCGACAAGGAGCCCTTCATACTCTGCTGTGTTGTTGGTTGCCTCTTTCCGAACAAAATGCATCTAGATGACATACTTAAAGTGATCCCCAGAGAGGGAACAAGAAGCACGCCAGCCCCTGCACCTCGTAGGGAAAAGGCACCATCCAAATACATAATCCATTCTTGGGGCAATTCCTTGCCGGGAATAACTGTCTCTGGCACTTCCTCATCAGGGGGTGGCGTCCATTCTGCAATAAACTCTGCCAATGCCCTGCTCTGGATAGTAGATGTGCTCTCAAACTTCAAACCAAAACTGGATAACTCCAAAGCCCACTCCACTATTCTGCCGGTAGCCTGAGGGTTTCGGGTATCCTTTGCAACGGGAAACGAGTGACAACGTGATCTCATGGGCTTGGAAGTAGTGGCGTAGTTTCCTTGAGGCCATGAAGAGGCCAAAGATCAACTTTTGCACTCCAGAGTACCTTGATCTAGCCCCCTGTAACAAGGAGCTGACGAAGTAGACTGGGCGCTGCACCACTTTCTTCCTTGCCGTGTCCTTGGGGTTGCTCTCGCTGCCGTGCTCATCGCTGTCTCGATCCTTTTCTGATTCTGCCGGTCCTTACTTGTTCTCTACCTCATCCACTTCCTGTTGCGCCACCAAGGTTGCACTAACCACTTGGTTGGTTGCCACTAAGTATAGCAACAATGGCTCTTGTTGTTTGGGAGCAACCAGGGTAGGCATAGAGGACAAGTAGGTCTTCAACTCTTGCAAAGCTACATCTGCTTCCGGGGTCCACTTCATGGGCCCTGCCTTCTTCAAGATTTTGAAGAAGAGCAGGGCGCGCTCGGCAGACTTGGAGATGAATCTGCTTAGCGCGGCAACACACCCTGTCAGACACCTCACATCCTTGACTGTCCTTGGTGCTTGGATCTACTCGATAGCTTTAATCTTGTTGGGGTTGGCTTCGATCCCTCGATGGGACACAAAGAAC
The DNA here is from genome assembly GCF_003073215.2 of Triticum urartu. Taxonomy (NCBI): domain Eukaryota; kingdom Viridiplantae; phylum Streptophyta; class Magnoliopsida; order Poales; family Poaceae; genus Triticum; species Triticum urartu. Next base: position 202,918,246 of record NC_053023.1, read on the forward strand.
CCAAGCAGCTTGCCAGAGGGAACGCCAAACACACACTTCTTTGGGTTAAGCTTCAAGTTGATCTTGCGAAGATTAGCAAATGTCTCCTCCAAATCCTAAATAAGGGTGGCTCTATCCTTGGTCATGACCACAATATCATCCATATAAGCATCAATGTTTCTGTGCAGCTGCGGCTCGAAACCAATCTGGACTGCCCTTGCAAAAGTGGACCCGACTATCTTTAATCTGAACGGCATGCGGACAAAACAGTACGTACCACATGGAGTGATGAACAACACCTTTTCTTCGTCTTGCTTGGACATGAATATCTGATGATACCCAGAATATGCATCCAAAAAGGAGAGCAAATCACAGCCTGAAGTGGAATCCACAATCTAATCAATGCGCGGCAAGGGAAACGGGTCCTTTGGGCAAGCTTTGTTGAGATATGTGAAATCTATGCAAAGCCTCCACTTCTCATTAGCCTTCCGGACTACCACTGGATTTACCAACCACGTGGGGTGTAGTACTCCTCTGACCAAACCAGCTGCTTCAAGTTTCTTGATCTCTTTTGCAAGGAACTATAGCCTCTCCAAGGCCTGCTTCTAGACTTTCTGCTTGACAGGTCGGGTGTGAGGGTAGATAGCAAGGTGGTGATCGATTACCTTCCTTGGAACACCGGGATATCAGATGGTTTCCAGGCAAACACATCAATATTTGCCCGAAGGAAGGCAACGAGCATGCTTTCCTATTTGACATCGAGGGTGGCACTGATAGTGAAAATACCATCAACGCCAGCCAGCCCTGCCGGGACCTTTTTCACGTGGGGTGAAGTGACCTTGGATCTCTTGTTGTTGGAGCTTTTTGGCAAGTCATCAACATGCGCAGTGCACTCTGAAGAAGTACGCTTCCCGGATTCCTTGCCAGCATCCTGACTACCCTTCTTCTTTCCTCTGTCCTCCTTGGCGGGAACTGCTGCCGCCGCTACCTCTGCCACGACTGCATCCCAGTACATCTTGTCCACGCAAATGATTGCATCCTTCTCATATGACGGGATGGTAAGGACTCCCATTGGCCCAGGAATCTTCAAGGTGTTGTAGGCATAGTGGGATGTTGTCATGAATTTAGCCAGGGTTGGGCGTCCAAGAATCCCATTGTACGGCAGGTGGAGGTCAACCACATCAAACATAATGTACTCAGTCCGGTAGTTCTGAAAGGATCGAGAAGAGGTTGCTACCTCTTGAGCACTGCGTTGGTTTTCCCTTGAAGAGGAAAGAGTGATGCAACAAAGTAGCGTAAGTATTTCCCTCAGTTTTTGAGAACCAAGGTATCAATCCAGTAGGAGATCACGCTCAAGTCCCACGCACCTACACAAACAAATAAGAACCTCGCAACCAGTGCGATAAAGGGGTTGTCAATCCCTTCACGATCACTTACGAGAGTGAGATCTGATAGATATGATAAGATAATATTTTTGGTATTTTTTATGATAAAGAGAAATAAAAGATGCAAGTAAAATATATAGCAATGGAAATAACTAAGTATTGGAATATTAATATGACGGAAGATAGACCCGAGGCCATAGGTTTCACTAGTGGCTTCTCTCAAGAGCATAAGTATTTTACGGTGGGTGAACAAATTACTGTTGAGCAATTGAGCAATCAAAAATTATAGATACGTTGGAGACGTATCAAGCATCCCCAAGCTTAATTCCTGCTCGTCCTCGAGTAGGTAAATGATAAAAGAATTTTTGATGTGGAATGCTTTCTAACATATTTCTCAATGTAATGTTTCTTTATTGTGGCATGAATGTTCAGATCCATTAGATTCAAGATAAAAGTTGAATATTGACATAAAAATAATAATACTTCAAGCATACTAACTAAGCAATCATGTCTTCTCAAAATAACATGGCCAAAGAAATCTATCCCTACAAAATCATATAGTCCGGCTATGCTCCATCTTCACCACACAAAATATTTAAATCATGCACAACCCCGATGACAAGCCAAGCAATTGTTTCATACTTTTGATGTTCTCAAAATTTTTCAATCTTCATGCAATATATGAGCGTGAGCCATGGGTATAGCACTATGGTGGAATAGAATGGTGGTTGTGGAGAAGACAAAAAGGAAGAAGATAGTCTCACATCAACTAGGCATATCAACGGGCTATGGAGATGCCCATTAATAGATATCAATGTGAGTGAGTAGGGATTGCCATGCAACAGATGCACTAGAGCTATAAGTATATGAAAGGTCAACAAAAGAAACTAAGTGGGTGTGCATCCAACTTGCTTGCTCACGAAGACCTAGGGCATTTTGAGGAGGCCCGTCATTGGAATATACAAGACAAGTTCTATAATGAAAAATTCCCACTAGTATATGAAAGTGATATCATACGTGACTCTCTATATGAAGAACATGGTGCTACTTTGAAGCACAAGTGTGGCAAAGGATAGTAGCATTGTCCCTTCTCTCTTTTTCTCTCATTTTTTTGGGCCTTCCCCTTTTTATGGCCTTTCTCTTTTTTTCGTCCGGAGTCTCATTCCGACTTGTGGGGGAATCATAGTCTCCATCATCCTTTCCTCACTTGGGACAATGCTCTAATAATGATGATCATCACACTTTATTTACTTACAACTCAAGAATTACAACTCGATACATAGAACAATATATGACTCTATGTGAATGCCTCCGGCGGTGTACCGGGATGTGCAATGATGCATGAGTGACATGTATGAAAATTATGAACGGTGGCTTTGAAAAAAATACGATGTCCACTACATGATCATGCAAGCAATATGACAATGATGAAGCTTGTCATAATAATGGAACAGTGGAAAGTTGCATGGCAATATATCTCGGAATGGCTATGGAAATGCCATAATAGGTAGGTATGGTGGGTTTATGGTACCGGCGAAAGTTGCACGATACTAGAGAAGCTAGCAATGGTGGAAGGGTGAGAGTGTGTATAATCCATGGACTCAACATTAGTCATAAATAAGTCATGTACTTATTGCAAAAATCTATTAGTTATCGAAACAAAGTACTACGTGCATGCTCCTATGGGGATCGATTGGTAGGAAAAGACCATCGCTCGTCCCCGACCGCCACTCATAAGGAAGACAATCAATAAATAAATCATGCTCCAACTTCGTCACATAACGGTTCACCATACGTGCATGCTACGGGAATCACAAACTTCAACACAAGTATTTCTCAAATTCACAACTACTCAACTAGCATGATTCTAATATCTCCATCCCATATCTCAAAACAATTATCAAGTATCAAACTTCTCATAGTATTCAATGCACTTTCATGAAAGTTTTTATTATTGCCATGTTGTTCTAAAGGACTCTCAAAATAATATAAGTGAAGCATGAGAGAAAAATTGTTTCTATAAAAATAAAACCACTGCCGTGCTCCTAAAGATATAAGTGAAGCACTAGAGCAAAAACTATATAGCTCAAAAGATATAAGTGAAGCACATAGAGTATTCTAATAAATTCCCAATCATGTGAGTCTCTCTCAAAAGGTTTGTAGAGCAAGGATGATTGTGGCAAACTAAAAATAAATGACTCAAATCATACAAGACGCTCCAAGCAAAACACATATCATGTGGTGAATAAAAATATAGCTCCAAGTAAAGTTACCGATAGACGAAGACGAAAGAGGGGATGCCTTCCGGGGCATCCCCAAGCTTAGCCTTTTTGGTGTACTTGAATTTTACCTTGGGGTGCCATGGGCATCCACAAGCTTAGGCTCTTGCCACTCCTTGTTCCATAATCCATCAAATCTTTACCCAAAACTTGAAAACTTCACAACACAAAACTCAAAATAGAAAATCTCGTGAGCTCCGTTAGCGAAAGAAAACAAAACACCACTTCAAGGTACTGTAATGAACTCATTCTTGATTTATATTGGTGTCAAACCTACTGTATTCCAACTTCTCTATGGTTTATAAACTATTTTACTAGTCATAGATTCATCAAAATAAGCAAACATCACATGAAAAACAGAATCTGTCAAAAACAGAACAGTCTGTAGTAATCTGTAGCTAACACAAGTTCTGGCACCCCAAAAAATCTAAAATAAATTGCTGGACGTGAGGAATTTATCTATTAATCATCTTCAAAAAGAAATAACTAAATATTACCTTCCAAATAAAAATGGCAGCAATTCTCGTGAGCGCTAAAGTTTCGGTTTTTTACAGCAAGATCAAAAAGACTTTCCCCAAGTCTTCCCAACAGTTCTACTTGGCACAAACACTAATTAAACACAAAAAACACAACCAAAACAGAGGCTAGGTAATTTATTTATTACTAAACAGGAGCAAAAAGCAAGGAATAAAAATAAAATTGGGTTGCCTCCCAACAAGCGCTATCATTTAACGCCCCTAGCTAGGCATAAAAGCAAGGATAGATCTAGGTATTGCCATCTTTGGTTGGCAATCCATAAGTAGCTCTCATAATAGATTCATATGGTAATTTAATTTTCTTTCTAGGGAAGTGTTCCATGCCTTTCCTTAATGGAAATTGGAATTTAATATTCCCTTCCTTCATATCAATAATTGCACCAATCGTTCTAAGGAAAGGTCTACCAAGAATAATAGGACATGAAGGATTGCAATCTATGTCAAGAACAATGAAATCTACGGGCACATAGTTCCTATTTGAAACAAAAAGAACATCATTAATTCTTCCCATAGGTTTCTTAATAGTGTAATCTGCAATGTGCAAGCTTAAAGAACAATAATCAAAATCACAGAAATCTAGCAAATCACACAAAGTTTTTGGAATTGTGGAAACACTAGCACCCAAATCACACAAAGCATAACACTCATGATCTTTAATTTTAATTTTTATTGTAGGTTCCCACTCATCATAAATTTTTCTAGGGATAGAAACTTCCAACTCAAGTTTTTCTTCATAAGATTGCATCAAAGCATCAACGATATGTTTAGTAAAAGCTTTATTTTGACTATAAGCATGAGGAGAATTTAGCACGGATTACAGCAAGGAAATACAATCTATCAAAGAGCAATTATCATAATTAAATTCCTTGAAATCCAAAATAGTGGGTTCATTGATAGCTAACGTTTTAATCTCTTCGATCCCACTTTTAACAATTTTACATCAAGATCTAAAGACTCTGAATTTTTGGAACGCCTTCTAGGTAAAGGTGGCTCATCTTCAAGATTCATATTGCAAAACAAAGATTTAATATGGGATACATCAATAACTTTTAGATCTTCATCCTTATTATCATGAAAATTTTCCGGCTTAGCGGCCATCTTATTAACTAAGGTGGCCTGCTTATCCGAGACTTCATCAATTAATTTTTCGAGATGAGCAATCTGAGATTTCAAACCATAAAATTCTTTATACATATCATCGAGCTCTTTATTCATATAACCCATAAATATTTTTTGTTCCTTAAGCTCGTTCCTAAAGAAATTATTATGCTCAAATTGTAAAGTCATGAAACTCCTGACGTTGCTTTCGATCTCTTCTAACCTTTTAAGGTGAAGATCACCAAATCTAGGTAGAGTCATCGTGAAAAGCAAGCAATCCAACACACAAGCAAACAAGAAACGGACAAAAAGGCAAACAGAGGAAGAGAAGGGGAACAGAGATAGAGGGAGAGAGGAAAATAGGGCGAATAAAATGGCAAGGGTGAAGTGGGGGAGAGGAAAACGAGAGGCAAATGGCAAATAATGTAATGCGAGGGATAAGAGTTTGTGATGGGTACTTGGTATGTCTTGACTTGGTGCAACCTCCCCGGCAACGGCGCCAGAAATCCTTCTTCCTACCTCTTGAGCACTGCATTGGTTTTCCCTTGAAGAGGAAAGGATGATGCAACAAATTAGCGTAAGTATTTCCCTCAGTTTTTGACAACCAAGGTATCAATCCAGTAGGAGATCACGCTCAAGTCCCACGCACCTACACAAACAAATAAGAACCTCGCAACCAACGTGATAAATGGGTTGTCAATCCCTTCACGGTCACTTATGAGAGTGAGATCTGATAGATATGATAAGATAATATTTTTGGAATTTTTATGATAAAGAGAAATAAAAGATGCAAGTAAAATAAATAGCAATGGAAATAACTAAGTATTTGAAGATTAATATGATGGAAGATAGACCCGAGGCCATAGGTTTCACTAGTGGCTTCTCTCAAGAGCATAAGTATTACGGTGGGTCAACGAATTACCGTCGAGCAATTGATAGAATTGAGCATAGTCATGAGAATATCTAGGTATGATCATGTATATAGGCATCACGTCCGAGATAAGTAGACTGAAACGATTCTGCATCTACTACTATTACTCCACACATCGACCGCTATCCAGCATTCATCTAGAGTATTAAGTTCAAGAGAACAGAGTAATGCTTTAAGTAAGATGACATGATGTAGAGGGATAAACTCATGCAATATGATATAAACCCCATATTTTTATCCTCGATGGCAACAATACAATACGTATCGGTTCCCTTTCTGTCACTGGGATCGAACACCGCAAGATTGAACCCAAAGCTAAGGACTTCTCCCATTGGAAGAAAGATCAATCTAGTAGGCCAAACCAAACTGATAATTCAAAGATACTTGCAAAGATAACCAATCATACATAAAAGAATTCAGAGGAGAATCAAATATTGTTCATAGATAAACTGGATCATAAACCCACAATTCATCGAATGTCGACAAACACACCGCAAAAGAAGATTACATCGAATAGATCTCCAAGAAAATCAAGGAGAACTTTGTATTGAGATCCAAAGAGAGAGAAGAAGCCATCTAGCTAATAACTATGGACCCGTATGTCTGAAGTAAACTACTCACACATCACCAGAGAGGCCATGGAGTTGATGTAGAGTCCCTCCGTGATCAATGCCCCCTCCGGTGGAGCTTCGAAAAAGGCCCCAAGATGGGATCTCTCGAGTATAGAAGGTTGCGGCACTGGAATTAGGTTTTCGTGTTGCTCCTGGATTTTTGGGGGGTACGTGGATATATATAGGAGGAATAAGTACGTCGGTGGAGCAACGGAGGTCCCACGAGGGTGGAGGGCACGCCTAGGGGGGTGGGCGCGCCCCCTTGCCTCGTGCCTTCCTCCCTTGTTTCTTGACGACCACTCCAAGTCTTCTGGATCTTGTTTGTTGAGAAAATCATGTTCTCGAAGATTTCATTCTGTTTGGACTCTGTTTGATATTCCTTTTCTTCGAAACCCTAAAATAGGCAAAAAAAACAGCAATTTGGGCTGGGCCTCCGATTAGTAGGTTAGTCCCAAAAATGATATAAAAGTGTAGAGTAAAGCCCATTAACATCTAAAATAGATAATATAATAGCATGGAGCAATCAAAAATTATAGATACGTTGGAGACGTATCAGAGGTTTCTAGAGGGGGGTGATTAGACCCTCAATAAGGAAAAGTAGCAGTTTTTAATTTCTTTAAGTTAAGGTGGAGTTTTAGCACAAGGTTAAACATTCACAATACATTTCAAGAAAGCATGGCAAGAGTATATGAGCAGCGGAAAGTAAAGCATGCAACTTGCAAGAATGTAAAGTGATGGGATTGGAGTGTGCAAACGCGATTGGAGACACGGAGATTTTTGGTGTGGTTCCGATAGGTGGTGCTATCGTACATCCATGTTGATGGAGACTTCAACCCACGAAGGGTAATGGTTGCGCGAGTCCACGGAGGGGTCCACCCACGAAGGGTCCATGTACAAGCAACCTTGTCTATCCCACCACGGCCATCGCCTACGAAGGACTTGCCTCACTTGGGTAGATCTTCACGAAGTAGGCGATCCCCTTGCTCGTACAAACTCCTTGGTTCAACTCCACAATCTAGTCGGAGGCTCCCAAGTGACACCTAACCAGTCTAGGAGACACCACTCTCCAAAAGGTAATAAATGATGATGAGCTCCTTGCTCTTGTGCTTCAAATGATAGTCTCCCAACACTCAACTCTCTCTCACAGATTTGGATTTGGTAGAAAGAGGATTTGAGTGGAAAGCAACTTGGGGAAGGCTAGAGATCAATATTCTTGTGGTTGGATTGGGATATCTTGGTCTCAACACATGAGTAGGTGGTTCTCTCTCAGAAAATGAATGCTGGAAATGTAGGCACGTTCTGATGGCTCTCTCCATGAATGAAGAGTGGGTGGAGGGGTATAAATAGCCTCCATGCAAAATCTAACTGTTACACACTATTTACCAAACTCAGTGGGACCGAATCATGAAACTCGGTCAGACCAGTTTAGTTCAAAATGTGAACGTTAGGATTTTTGGTGGGACCAATATGATCAACTCAGTGGGACCAATGTGCTAGGGTTAGGGTAAAACCTCAACTCGGTTTGACCGATTACACAAACTCGGTGGGACCGATTTTGGTAATGAGCAAAACAGAGAGTTGGTCAAGCAAACTTGGTGGGACCGATTGCATATCTCGGTGAGACCGAAATTATTGCAACAACTAACCAAGAGTTTGCAAGCCCATCTTGGTGAGACCGAGATCCCATCGGTGAGACCGAATTGATTAGGGTTTTTGGCAGTGGCTATGTGAAATGAACTCAGTGGCGCCAGATAGATCAAATCGGTGGGGCCGAGTTTGACTTTTGGTTTGGGACATATGTGGAACTGAGAAAGTGGTTGATGGCTTTGGAGCATATCACTAAGCACTTTGAGCAAGCAAGCCATTAAGCAACACCTCATCCCCTTTTAATAGTATTGGCTCTTCCTATGGACTCAATGTGATCTTGGATCACTAAAATGAAAATGTAGAGTCTTGAGCTTTTGAGCTTTTGCCAATCTTCTGTCCTTGGCATCTTGAAGGGGTTCCACATCCTCTTGTCCAAGCCACTCCACTGTTGAACTTATCTGAGATATACTAGATGAAAACATTAGTCCAACAAGAGATATGTTGACATTAATTATGAAAATCACCCAGGGAGCACTTGTGCTTTCAATCGCCCCCTTTTTGGTAATTGATGACAACATACATCAAAGCTTTAGATAAAGATATAAAGATTAGCAAGTAAAGCTTTGGAAGAACATGTAACATGCATAGCCTCCCCCTACATGTATGCATCCATGTAAATATGGAATATAAGATCATGTGAATGCATAAGCATGATAGAGCAAGCAATGAGTTACATGTATCTTGGCTATATGCATCAGAGCAAATGGTGTAGATACTGGAAATATACCTTCATGTTCATGAGTCCTTCTTGCAAACAATATGTACATTAGCAAGAGATCATCATGCACATGAGTGTGGTGCATATACTTACCTTGTGGTCTTGAGCTGGCTTTGAAAGAGATGAACCTGAGTAAACAAGGTTAGATAACACAGACACATCTACTAAATAGAGCAAGCAGTAAACCACAAGAGTACCAAGATTGGGATGACATGTAGAGAGTGAGTACCGGGTACTCCTATTAGATATAGACATGTCCCCAAAGGTAAAGATATGCAATGAATTCAAGATTTCCTTCCCTTAGATGTCTTTCTCCCCCTGAATCTTATATTGGATAATGGGAGAAAATAGGGAAAGAAAATCAAGGCAAAACAAATCAGAGCACAAAAAATATAACACAAACTAACATGTCTTTCCCCTCTTAAAGATATGTGACTTGTCTCCTCTTGAATACCAAGCATCTAGGGCTCTTTGATGTGATTAAGAACTCTCCCCCTTTGAAGTATTCTCCCCCTATTGAAGTGATTAAGCTTTGATGTGATCTCTCTCTCCCCCTATGGCATCAATTTCCAAGAAGGGTCTTCTGGAGTTTGAGTCGAATAGGTTTGGTCCTTGAGTCACATAGCAAAGCAGCATATAGAATATGATGCAGGTAGAGGACAAGAATCATTCAATGGAGCTGGAACAAATATGCAGGTTGTAAATGACAAATTGTCTTCTCAGCATGGAAATCGGTAGCACCGAGATGGTTCGGTTGGACCGAAAGAGACAAGCCGGTGTGTCCAAGTTTAACATAGAGAGGACATTTGTCATCTCAGCTCACTAGGCAAATAAGATCTTACAAAGATTTGCAAGGAATTAACTGAAAGATTTGCAATGAATTGGATGCAGGGAATGCAGAACATGACAGAAAAAGAAATGAAATCTAGATGAAGTTTTTTTGATAAAAGAAGGTGAACAAATATGCAAGAGACAAATGCAAGAACAGAGAGAAACACTAGAGGACTTCATCTAAAATTGGTCGGCGACAAAGTCACCTATGTGAGAGTATATTGACCAGGGAATCAAGTGAGAACACTTGATCTTAGGTCATACTCATCGTTCAAGCTCAAAATGGGGTTACCATTTTTCATTTAAGCATTTTGATGTATTCACATCTTGTTGAGCTACTTTGACCCATGACTTGGGGTAAAGCTTCTCTAAGACGGAATAACATACCTTAGGTGGTGGTGTTGACCTCGATCATGTAGTTGAACTTGTGTAGGATGCTCAAGGTTGATGTGCTCATCAATGAGTTGGGGGCACCACTTGTAGTTTGAGTTCATCTACCTACATGGGTTAGTTTTGCAAGGAAGAGCACTTGTGTATCCAAAATGACAATCATGAAATTTGATACCAAATGAAATTTGATATAAAGATTTTGACAAAGGATATGTTGAAGGGACTCATGCTTCCTTTTCTTCAACCACCATATTATAGAGACTTGGTGATGTAGAGATTGCTCAAGATGTGAGTGATTTGCAATCTCATAGATTTAGATTCATCCAAGTACCTACAAGGGTTAGATAGCATGCAAGGGTACAAGCTTGGTGAATATATCCGCCATATGGATCATCATCATAAGAGACATATCAAGGATTAGTCAAAGGCTCATGCCTTGCATGTATCCAAATGGAGTTTCTACTCCAAGTTTGAAGCATCAATGATGTTCAATTCACCTCTCAAATGGCAAAATACTTTCTCATCAAGAGGTTTGGTGAATATATCCACCAATTGCTTATCGGTATGAACATGCTTAAGATCAGTGTCCTCTTTAGCAACATGATCTCGAATGAAATGATGACGAACTTCAATATGCTTAGTTAGAGAATGTTGCACGGGATTGTGAGCAATCTTAATAGCACTTTCATTTTCACAAAGCAATGGAACATGTTTCCCATAGATCCAATAATCTTTAAGAGTTTGAGTCATCCAAACTAATTGAGAACAACATGAACCGGCGGCAATGTATTCCTCTTTGGTGGTGTATAAGGATACCGAGTTTTGTTTCTTGGAGGACCAAGATGTTGGGGATCGTAGCAGAAATTTAAAATTTTCTACGCATCACAAGATCAATCTATGGAGTAATCTAGCAACGAGGGGAAGGAGAGTGCATCTACATACCCTTGTAGATCACTAAGCGGAAGCATTCAAGTGAACGGGGTTGATGGAGTCGTACTCGTCGTGATCCAAATCACCGATGATCCTAGCGCCGAACGGACGGCACCTCCGCATTCAACACACGTACGGAAAGGAGACGTCTCCCACGCCTTGATCCAGCAAGGAGGAGGGAGAGGTTGTGGAAGAGAGTCCAACAGCAGCACGATGGCGTGGTGGTGATGGAGTGGCAGTTCTCCGGCAGGGCTTCGCCAAGCTCATGCGGAGGTGGAGAGGTATTGGAGGGGAGGGGCTGCGCCAGGTTCAAGGGTGTGGCCGCCCTCCCACCCCTCCACTATTTATAGGTGGGGAGAGAGGGGGCCGGCCCCCCTAGATCCCATCTAGGGTTGGGGGCGGCGGCCAAGGGGGGGGGGGCGGAGTGCCTCCCAAGTCAAGTGGAGGCCCTCCCCCTTAGGGTTTCCCCTCTCCCATGTACATGGGCCTTGGGGGGGCTGGTGCCCTTGGCCCATTAAGGTTAGGGCGCCCCCCCTACAGCCCATGCTGCTGTATTGGACGTGGTGGAACATTTTCCGAACCTCCAGAATCCTCCGGAAGCTTCCCGGTACAATACCGGAAAAAACCGAACTTTTCCCGGAACCCGAACAACTTTCCATATATAAATCTTTACCTCCGGACCATTCCGGAACTCCTCGTTACGTTCGGGATCTTATCCAGGACTCCGAACAACATTCGGTAATCACATACAAGTCTTCCTAATAACCCTAGCGTCATCGAACCTTAAGTGTGTAGACCCTACGGGTTCGGGAACCATGCAGACATGACCAAGACAACTCTCCGGCCAATAACCAATAGCGGGATCTGGATACCCATGTTGGGTCCCACATGTTCCACGATGATCTCATTGGATGAACCACGATGTCGAGGATTCAATCAATCCCGTATTCAATTCCCTTTTTCCAGCGGTATTGTACTTGCCCGAGATTCGATCGTCGGTATCCCGATACCTTGTTCAATCTTGTCACCGGCAAGTCTCTTTACTCGTTCCGTAACACATCATCCCGTGATCAACTCCTTGGTCACATTGTGCACATTATGATGATGTCCTACCGAGTGGGCCCAGAGATACCTCTCCGTTACACGGAGTGACAAATCCCAGTCTCGATTCGTGCCAACCCAACAGACACTTTCGGAGATACCTGTAGTGAACCTTTATAGCCACCCAGTTACGTTGTGACATTTGGCACACCCAAAGCACTCCTACGGTATCCGGGAGTTGCACAATCTCATGGTCTAAGGAAATGATACTTGACAATAGAAAAGCTTTAGCATACAAACTACACGATCTTTGTGCTAGGCTTAGGATTGGGTCTTGTCCATCACATCATTCTCCTAATGATGTGATCCCATTATCAATGACATCCAATGTCCATGGTCAGGAAACTATAACCATCTTATTGATCAACGAGCTAGTCAACTAGAGGCTTACTAGGGACATGGTGTTGTCTATGTATCCACACATGTATTTGAGTTTCCTATCAATACAATTCTAGCATGGATAATAAACGGTTATCATGAACAGTGAAATATAATAATAACCAATTTATTATTGCCTTTAGGGCAGATTTCCAACAGTCTCCCACTTGCACTATAGTCAATAATCTAGTTCACATCGCCATGTGATTAACACTCACAGGTCACATCACCATGTGACCAACTTCCAAGAGTCTACTAGACTCAATGATCTAGTTCACATCACTATGTGATAAACACTCAAAGAGTTCTGTGTTTGATCATGTTATGCTTGTGAGAGTGGTTGTAGTCAAAGGGTCTTGCCATATTCAGATCCCTATGTATTTCGCAAAACTTTATATCGTATATGCTGCTACCACGTTCCACTTCGAGCTATTCCAAATTATTGCTCCATTATATGTATCCGGTATCTCTACTCAGAGCTATCCAGATAGGTGTTAAGCTTGCATCGACGTAACTCTTTATGTCGAACTCTTTATCACCTCCATAACCGGGAAACATTTCCTTATTCCTCTAAGGATAATTTTGACTGCTATCTGGTGATCCACTCCTAGATCACCTTTGTACCCTCTTGCCAGACATGTGGCAAGGCACACATTAGGTGCGGTACTTCAGCATGGCATACCATATAGAGCCTATGACAAGAGCATAGGGGACGACCTTCGTCCTTCTTCTTTCTTCTGCCGTGGTCAAGCTTTGAGTCTTACTCAACTTCACACCTTACAACTCAGGTAAGAACCCCTTCTTTGACTGATCTATTTTGAACTCCTTCAAAAACATGTCAAGGTGTGCATTCTTTGAAAGTATCATCAGGCGTTTTGATCTATCTCTATAGATCTTGATGCCCAATATGTAAGCAGCTTTATCCAGGTCTTCCTTTGAAAAACACTCTTCAAACAACCGTTTATGCTTTCCAGAAATTCTACATCATTTCGAATCAACAATATGTCATCCACATATACTTATCAGAAATGTTGTAGTGCTCCCACTCACTTTCTTGTAAATACAAGTTTCTAGCAAACATTGTATAAACCTAAAAGCTTTGATCACTCCATCAAAACATATATTCCGATTCCGAGATGCTTGCTCTAGTCCATAGAAGGATTGCTGGAGCCAGCATACCTTTTAGCATCCTTAGGATCGACAAAACCTTTTATTGTATCACATACAACTTTTCTTATGAAAACTGGTAAGAAAACTTGTTTTGACATCCATCTGTAAGATTTCATAATCAAAAAATACAGCTAATGCTAACATGATTCCGACAGACTTAAGCATCGCTACGGGTGAGAAATTCTCATCGTAGTCAACTCCTTGAACTTGTGAAAAGCCTCTTTCCCACAAGTCGAGCTTCATAGACGGTAACATTACCGCCCACGTCCGTCTTCTTCTTAAAGATCCATTTATCTCAATGGCTTCCCGATCATCGGGCAAGTCCACCAAAGTCCATACTTTGTTCTGATATATGGATCCTATCTCGGATTTCATGGCTTCTAACCATTTGTCGGAATACGGGCCCACCATCGCTTCTCCATAGCTCGTAGGTTTATTGTTGTCTAACAACATGATATACAGGATTACCGTACCACTTAGGAGTAGTACATATCCTTGTCTACCTACGAGGTTCGATAGCAACTTGATCCGAAGCTTTATGATCACTATCATTAACTTCCTATTCAACAGACGTAGGCGCCACAGAAAACATCTTTCTGTGTTGCATCACTCTCTGGTTGAAGTAAAGGTTCGACAACCTCATCAAGTTCTATCTTCCTCCCACTCAATTCTTTCGAGAGAAACTCCTTCTCGAGAAAGGACCCGTTCTTAGCGACAAACAATTTGCCCTCGGATCTGAGATAGATGGTATACCCAACTGTCACCCTTGGGTATCCTATGAAGATGTGTTTGTCCGCTTTGGGTTCGAGCTTCTCCGACTGAAGCCTTAAGCATCGCAGCCCCAAACATTAAGAAACGACAACTTTGGTTTCTTGCCAAACCAATGTTCGTACGGCGTCATCTCAACAGACTTATATGGTGTCCTATCTAAAGTGAATGCAGCTGTCTCTAATGCATAACCTCAAAATAATAGCGGTAGATCCGTAAGAGACATCATAGATCGCACCATATCTCATAAGGTTCAATTACGACGTCCGGACACACCATTACCCTGTGGTGTTCCAGGTGGCTTCAACTGTGAAACAATTCCACAATGTCTTAAGTGTTTGCCAAACTCATAACTCAGAAATTCTCATTGATCAGATCGTAGGAATTTGATCCTATTGTTATGATGATTCTTAACTTCACTCTGAAATCGCTTGAACTTTTCAAACGTTTCAGACTTGTGCTTCATTAATTAAATATACCTATATCTACTCAAATCGTCAGTGAAGATGAGAAAATAGCGATATCCACCGCACGCTTCAATTCTCATTGGATCACATGCATCTGCATGTATGATTTCCAACAAGTCACTTGCCCGTTTCATTGTACCTGAAAACGGGGTCTTAGTCATCCTGCCCATGAGGCATGGCTCGCATGTGTCAAGTGATTCAAAATCAAGTGACTCCAAACATCCATCGATATGGAGTTTCTTCATGCATCTTACGCCAATATGACCTAAGCGGCAGTGCCACAACAAAGTGGTACTATCATTATTAACTCTACATCTTTTGGCATGAACATGTGTATTACCACGACCGAGATTCAATGAACCATTCACATAGGGTGCATGACCATGAAAGGTATTATTCATGTAAACAGAATAACCATTATTCTCTAACTTAAATGAATAACCGTATTGCAATGAACATGATCTGATCATATTCATGCTCAACGTAGACACCTGATAACATTTATCTAGGTTCAATACTAATCCCGAAGGCAGACGTAGCGTGCGATGGTGATCTCATCAACTTTGGAAACACTTCCAACACACATCATCACCTCGCCCTTATCCAGTCTCCGTTTAGTTCGTAGCTTTTGCTTCAAGTCACCAATAATAGCAACTGAACCGGTATCCAATACCCAGGTACTACCAGGAGTACTAGTGAGGTACACATTAATAACACGTATATACTTTGAAGTTGCCAGCCTTCTTATCTACCATGCATTTGGGGTAATTCCGCTACCAGTGACCGTTCCCCTTACAATAGAAGCACTTAGTCTCGGGTTTGGGTTCAACCTTGGGTTCCTTCACTGGAGCGGAAACTGGTTTGCCATCCATGAAGTTTCCCTTCTAGCCCTTGCCCTTCTTGAAACCAGTGGTCTTGTTAAACCGTCAACACTTGATGCTCCTTCTTGATTTCTACCTTTTGCGGTCTTAAGCACCGCGAACAGCTCCGGGATCAACTCCATCCCTTGCATGTCATAGTTCATCACGAAGATCTAGTAGCTTAGTGATAGTGGCTAGAGAACTCTATCAATCACTATCTTATCTGGAAGTTTAACTCCCACTTGATTTAAGTGATTGTAGCACCCAGACATTCTGAGCACATGCTCACTAACTGAGCTATTCACCTCCATCTTGTTGGCAAAAGAACTTGTCAGAGGTCTCACACCTCTCAAACGGGCATGAGCCTGAAATCCCAATTTCAGCTCTTGGAACATCTCATATGTTCTATGGTGTTCAAAACGTCATTGGAATCCCGATTCTAAGCCGTAAAGTATGGTGCACTAAACTATCAGGTAGTCATCAGAATGTGTCTGTCAGGTGTTCACAACATCCACAGACGACGTTGTAGGGGTTTGCACATCGAGCGGTGCATCAAAGACGTAAGCCTTCTGTGTAGCAGTGAGGACACTCCTCGGACTACGGACCTAGTCCGCATCATTGCTTACAATATCTTTCAACTTAATCTTTCTCTAGGAACATATTGAAACAGGGAGCTACAACATGAGCTATTTATCTACAACATATTCGCGAAGACAATTTAGACTATGTTCATGATAATTGAGTTCATCTAATCAAATTAATTTAATGAACTCCCACTCAGATAGACATCCCTCTAGTCATCTAAGTGAAACATGATCCGAATCGACTAGGCCGTGTCTAATCATCACGTGAGACGGACTAGTCATCAACGGTGAACATCTCATGTTGATCGTATCTTCTATATGACTCATGTTCGACCTTTCGGTCTTCCGTGTTCCGAGGACATGTCTGTACATGCTAGGATCCTCAAGTCAACCTAAGTGTTTTGCATGTGTCCCGAGGCCATGTCTGTACATGCTAGGCTCGTCAACACCCGTTGTATTCGAATGTTAGAATCTATCACACCCAATCATCACGTGGTGCTTCGAAACAACGAACCTTCGCAATGGTGCACACTTAGGGGGAACACTTTTCTTGAAATTTTAGTGAGGGGTCATCTTATTTAAGCTACCGTCGTTCTAGGCAAATAAGATGTAAAACATGATAAACATCACATGCAATCAAATAGTGACATGATATGGCCACGGGGCTCCATGATCATTGTTGTCACCGGCATGACACAATGATCTCCATCATCATGATCTCCATCATCATGATCTCCATCATCGTGTCTCCTTGAAGTTGTCTCGTCATCTATTACTTCTACTACTATGGCTAATGCTTTAGCAATAAAGTAAAGTAATTACATGACGTTTAAGTTGACACGCAGGTCATAAATAAATTAAGACAACTCCTATGGCTCCTGCCGGTTGTCATACTCATCGACATGCAAGTCATGATTCCTATTACAAGAACATGATCAATCTCATACATCACATATATCATTCATCACATCCTTTTGGCCATATCACATCACAAAGCATATGCTGCAAAAACAAGTTAGACGTCCTCTAATTGTTGTTGCAAGTTTTTACGTGGCTGCTATAGGTTTCTAGCAAGAACGTTTCTTACCTACGCCAAAACCACAACGTGATATGCCAATTTCTATTTACCCTTCATAAGGACCCTTTTCATCGAATCCGATCCGTCTAAAGTGGGAGAGACAGACACCCGCTAGCCACCTTATGCAACTAGTGCATGTCAGTCGGTGGAACCAGTCTCACGTAAGAGTACGTGTAAGGTCGGTCCGGGCCGCTTCATCCCATGATGCCGCCGAATCAAGATAAGACTAGTAATGGCAAGTAAATTTACAATATCGACGCCCACAACTGCTTTGTGTTCTACTCGTGCATAGAAACTACGCATAGACCTAGCTCTGATACCACTGTTGGGGATCGTAGCAGAAATTTAAAATTTTCTACGCATCACCAAGATCAATCTATGGAGTAGTCTAGCAACGAGGGGAAGGAGAGTGCATCTACATACCATTGTAGATCGCTAAGCGGAAGCGTTCAAGTGAACGGGGTTGATGGAGTCGTACTCGTCGTGATCCAAATCACCGATGATGCTAGCGCCGAACGGACGGCACCTCCACGTTCAACACACGTATGGAATGGAGACATCTCCCACGCCTTGATCCAGCAAGGAGGAGGGAGAGGTTGAGGAAGAGAGTCCAACAGCAACAAGACGGCATGGTGGTGATGGAGTGGCAGTTCTCCAGCAGGGCTTCGCCAAGCTCATGCGGAGGAGGAGAGGTATTGGAGGGGAGGGGCTGTGCCAGGTTCAAGGGTGTGGCCGCCCTCCCAGCACTCCACTATTTATAGGTGGGGAGAGAGGGGGCCGGCCCCCCTAGATCCCATCTAGGGTTGGGGGCAGCGGCCAAGGGGGCGAGGAGTGCCTCCCAAGTCAAGTGGAAGCCCTCCCCCTTAGGGTTTCCCCTCTCCCATGCGCATGGGCCTTGGGAGGGCTGGTGCCCTTGGCCCATTAAGTTTAGGGCGCCCCCCTACAGCCCATGCTGCTGTATTGAACGTGGTGGAACATTTTCCGGACCTCCGGACCCCTCCGGAATCCTCCTGAACCTTCCGGAAGCTTCCCGGTACAATACCGGAAAAACTGAACTTTTCCCGGAACCCGAACAACAACTTTCCATATATAAATCTTTACCTCTGGACCATTCCGGAACTCCTCGTGATGTCCGGGATCTCATTCGGGACTCCGAACAACATTCGGTAATGACATACAAGTCTTCCTAATAACCCTAGCATCATCGAACCTTAAGTGTGTATACCCTACAGGTTCGGGAACCATGCAGACATGACCGAGACAACTCTCCGGCCAATAACCAACAGCAGGATCTGGATACCCATGTTGGCTCCCACATGTTCCACGATGATCTCATCGGATGAACCATGATGTCAACGATTCAATCAATCCCGTATTCAATTCCCTTTGTCCAGCGGTATTGTACTTTCCCGAGATTCGATCGTCGGTATCCCGATACCTTGTTCAATCTCGTCACCTGCAAGTCTCTTTACTCGTTCCGTAACACATCATCCCGTGATCAACTCCTTGGTCACATTGTGCACGTTATGATGATGTCCTACCGAGTGGGCCCAGAGATACCTCTCCGTTACACGGAGTGACAAATCCCAGTCTCGATTCGTGCCAACCCAACAGAAACTTTCGGAGATACCTGTAGTGAACCTTTATAGCCACCCAGTTACGTTGTGACGTTTGGCACACCCAACGCACTCCTACGGTATCCGGGAGTTGCACAATCTCATGGTCTAAGGAAATGATACTTGACAATAGAAAAGCTTTATCATACGAACTACACGATCTTTGTGCTAGGCTTAGGATTGGGTCTTGTCCATCACATCATTCTCCTAATGATGTGATCCCGTTATCAACGACATCCAATGTCCATGGTCAGGAAATCGTAACCATCTTATTGATCAACGAGCTAGTCAACTAGAGGCTTACTAGGGACATGGTGTTGTCTATGTATCCACACATGTATCTGAGTTTCCTATCAATACAATTCTAGCATGGATAATAAATGGTTATCATGAACAATGAAATATAATAATAACCAATTTATTATTGCCTCTAGGGCATATTTCCAACACAAGACACAAGAGATCTACCAAGAAATTAACAAGTACCCGAAGTGGACTTTCTATCAACCTTGTCACCGGCATAGTCCGAATCGGAGTAGCCAATAAGATCAAACGAAGACCTCTTAGGATACCAAATGCTAAAATTTGGTGTATGGATTAAGTATCTCACTATCGTTTTCACAGCCTTAAGATGACATTCTTTGGGGGCCGCTTGATATCGTTCATACATGCAGACACTTAGCATAATATCGGGACGGGAGGCACATAGATATAACAATGAACCAATCATAGAGCAATAAACCTTTTGGTCAACCGGCTCACCATCCTTAGTCAAGTCAAGATGTCCACTAGTAGGCATGGGTGTATTCATACCTTTGCATTCTTGCATGTTGAACTTCTTGAATAAGTCCTTGGTATACTTTGTTTGGGAAACAAAGGTACCCTCCTTGGTTTGCTTGATTTGCAACCCAAGAAAGAACTTGAGTTCACTCATCATACACATCTCAAACTTCTTCGACATTAGCTTTCCAAACTTTTCACTAAAATGAGGGTTAGTAGAACCAAATATGATATCATCAACATAAATTTGGCACACAAATAATTCTCCATTAACACTTTTAGTAAAAAGAGTAGAATCTATCTTTCCAATCTCAAAGCCTTTATCAATAAGGAACTTGGTCAAGCATTTATACCACGCTCTAGGAGCTTGTTTAAGACCATAAAGAGCTTTGTGAAGTTTGTAAACATGATTGGGTTTCTTAGGATTTAGAAAGCCGGGAGGTTGTTTAACATAAAATTCCTCCTCAATGTCACCATTTAGAAAAGCAGTTTTAATGTCCATTTGGTACAAGGTGATATCATGGTGATTAGCATAGGCAAGTAAGATGCGGATGGACTCAATTCTAGCAACGGGGGCATATGTCTCACCATAGTCCATACCTTCTGTAAGTGCATCTAGTGCCACCCCTAGTTGGTTTTGGAGTATTGACGACAAACCTAGTTAAGGGACTAATGTGTTTGTGAGAATTGCAGGATAACACAGGTAGAAGTCCCTCATTGATTCGGTTTTACTACCAGAGATGACCCCTAAAAATGTATGAAGACATTGAAGTCAAAGGTGGTATATGAAGATATTCACATTGAAGACTATGACAAAAGAAGACACGTTATGAAGCCTATGGAGCTCGAAGACTTAGATCTTTCGTAGTTCTTCTTCTTTTGTGTTGAGTCATAGGAACCACCGTACTGTTAAGTGGGGTCCAGGAGAACCAGTCAGAATGACTGAAGTGATGCCTAAACCAAAAACCTATGTCTTCGAGTGAAGACAATGAGAGCGAATCTTGTCCAGAGCCGGACAAGTCAGCTTTGCTTGTAGCCCAAGTAAAGTTGCCATGAGAGTTTGAAATCTGACCGTTGAGACATGTGTCAGTTCCTTAGTGACCCAGGGTCATTTCGGACAAATCAGGTCGGGTTGCCAAGTGGCTATAAATAGCCCACCCCCTACAACCATAAACGGTTGGCTGCTCAGATTTCAGTGCACGGCTTTTGTCGTTTGAGAGCAACCCACCTCGAAGCCTTTGAGAGAAAATTCCTAGCGAGGAGAAAAGCCCTAACCACCCAAAGCCAGAGAGAATTGGGCATCACTTAAGTCTTCTTGTCTGTGTGATCTGAAGACTTATTACACTTGAGGACTGTGCATCCCCAGACGGTTAGGCGTCGCGTTCAGAGCATCCAAGAGGCATTGTGGATTGCCAGTGAACGAAGTCTGTGAAGGTTTGGGAGTCTACCTTTAAGACTTACCAGAGTGATTGGGCGAGGACTATGTGACCTTAGCTCAAGGAGAATACGGTGAGGACATGGTGTCCTAAGCTGCGTGTTCAGGACTGGGTGTCCGGGACTGTGTGTCCTAAGGTTTAAATACCTAGCCGCTCCAACCAGACGTACAGTTGTCACAGCAACTGGAACTGGTCCAACACATCATTGTCTTCAACGAGTCACTGGTTTCATCTTCACTTCCTTTTTCTTACTGTTACTCATTGTGAAGCCATTGCATGCTTGCTCTATCTTTTGTCTTCACAACATGAATGTATGATATTTTTGGCTTCATAACTTCTTCCTACCTGATCCTTATTACACTGCAGCTATTTGTCATTGTGCTTTCACTCTATTGAATACTTGACCATGGCTTGCCTAGTGTAATCTAACTTCCGCTGCATAGTAATAGGCATATCTTCGCTGTTTGTCTTCATAACTCCCACGTTTTGAAGACTTTCATAAAAATCGCCTATTCACCCCCCCTCTAGTCGATATAACGCACTTTCACCTTCGACTTGAGTGTAGCCTTGGGCGACGAGACATGCTTTGTTGCGAACGACTAGTCCATCTTCATCTTGCTTGTTGCGAAACACCCATTTGGTACTGATGATGTTGTGGTTGTCGTCGGGCTTCTCGACCAATGTCCACACTTGGTTCCTCTCAAAGTTGTGTAGCTCTTCATGCATGGCATTTATACAATCCAGATCTTCCAATGCTTCTTCAACCTTCATAGGTTCAATGCTAGATATGAATGAATAGTTCTCACAAAAAGTTGCCAAATGAGTTTTAGAGCGAGTGATTCTCCCGGTTTGGATATCATTGAAGATTTGTTCAACGGGATGGTCTCTTGAGACTCTTGCTCGAACTCATGAGAGCTTTTGCTTGGGCCGGGGTGGAACATCTTCATCATCATCTTGTTCTTCTTCTTGGCCTTCTTCGTTGTCGTTCTCTTGTCTAGGTGGAGAAGGAGGTTGATGAGGTTCATCTTGGTGTACTTCCTCGTTTTCTTCATCTTGGCGTGTCCCACTTGTGGATGCTTCCATGTAAACTCTTGGTTCACCTTGTCCTGAGGTAGAAGCTTCCACTTGGACGGACGAGGTACTCTCCTTCACCTCCATTGGACAAATATTGCCAATAGACAATTCTTGGATTGCTTTAGAAGTGTCTTTGTCTCCTACATAAATTTGCAATTGCTCTACTTGCGAGCCACTGGATTCATCAAACTTCACATCTACCGTCTCTTCAACCTTTCGAGTGAAATTGTTGTAGACACGATAAGTGTGTGATTTTGAGCCATAACCAAGTAGGAAACCTTCATGAGATTTAGGAGCAAATTTAGAACAACGATGCTTATCAAGAATATAGCACTTTGAGCCGAATACTTGAAAGTATCCAACTTGGGGTTTGTTACCGATGAGAAGCTCGTATGCCGTCTTGCCGACTAGCTTGTGAAGATACAAGTGATTTGTTGCATGACAAGCTGTCTCAACCGCTTCCGCCCAAAAGTGTTTTGGTGTCTTGTACTCATCAATCATCGTTCTATTGAATACTTGACCATGGCTTGCCTAGTGTAATCTAACTTCCGCTGCATAGTAATAGGCATATCTTCGTTGTTTGTCTTCATAACTCCCACGTTTTGAAGACTTTCATAAAAATCGCCTATTCACCCCCCCTCTAGTCGATATAACGCACTTTCAATTAGTATCAGAGCAAGGTGCTCCCTTGTTCTGTGTGATTCGGTTTAACCACCTGGAGTTTTAGCTATGTCGACTGCAGGGATAATTAAAGTCTCCACTGCGTGCCCCGTCTTCGATGGAACTGAATATCCCTACTGGAAGAATAAGATGCGTATGCATCTTGAAGCCATTGACGTCGACCTATGGTATGTCGTCGAGAACGGCGTTCCCAAGGCTGGAGAAGGTGTCACTGCTGCTGATGTCAAGAAGTTCACTCAACTGGACTCTACTGCCAAAAATATCATCTGTGGTCATCTGACAAAAGGACAGTATGGCCATGTGAGTGCCTTGAAGACATCCAAGCTGGTCTGGGACTGGCTCTCCAAGGTCAATGAAGGCATCTCAACCCAGAGAGATCAGAGAATCAGTGTTCTTCGCAACCTCTTCAACCGCTTCAAGCGAAATGACAATGAGAATGTCCAGCACACATTTGACCGGCTCACTGACATCACAAATGAGCTTCAAGCCCTCGGCGCCACTGAGATCACCAAACATGAAATCGTCAAGATGCTGCTGAGATCACTTGATAGTTCGTTTGACATCCTAGCCCTGATGATTCAAGAACGTCCTGATTTCAAGACACTCGATCCGTCTGACATACTTGAGAGGCTCAACACACATGAGTTTCAGCTTTCTGAGAAAAGAGATATCTACGGTCCAAACTATGGGCGAACTCGTGCCTTGAAGGCAAAAGCTGTTTCCTCATCTGATGAAGAATCTGACAGCAGTTCTGATGATCCTGAAGACATTGGAAGGGAACTTGCAATGCTAGTGAAGAAGTTCCAAAAATTCACCAAGAAGAATGGCTTCAGAAAATCTTCACGATCAAGCTCAAGGAATGATGAAGCTTCTGCTCATGAATACAAGAAGAAAACATTTCACAAGTGCAAGAAAACTGGACACTTCATCTCTGAGTGTCCAC
The DNA here is from genome assembly GCF_003073215.2 of Triticum urartu. Taxonomy (NCBI): domain Eukaryota; kingdom Viridiplantae; phylum Streptophyta; class Magnoliopsida; order Poales; family Poaceae; genus Triticum; species Triticum urartu. Next base: position 202,942,517 of record NC_053023.1, read on the forward strand.
AGTGGGACAATGAGAATAGAAGGAAGAAGAAGAGCAAGGAATATGATTCTGACGACAAGAAGAAGAAGAAATACTCAAAGTCTTCTTCCAAGTCTTCCTCAAAGTCTTCATCACACAAGAAGAGCTCATCTGGCAAGGCACGTGCATTTGTTGGCAAGGAAATGGATTCAGAGGAGGAGTCCGCTTCTGAGGAGGCAGAGGTGGAGTCTGAGGTGGAGTCTGATTCTGGCATTGCGAGTCTGGCTATAGCATACGTCGCCAAGTCCATCTTCAACACTGAAGACAATGACTTCATCACCGACACCGATGCAAATGACAAGAACGACTCCACTCCTACCTACTGCTTCATGGCACGCGGTGCCAAGGTAAACACACGCACTACTCGCTATCAAACATCCAGTGACGATGACTCTGATTGTGATTCAAAACCCAGTTACAAAACACTTGCTAAAATTGCAACTAAACAACAAAAGGCCATGGAACATATTCAAAAACTGTTAGACAGAAGCGATGATCTGTTGGGTGCTGAAATGACTCAATCTGAATCCTTAATTGAAGACATAAAAAATCTTCACGTTAAGTATCAGGAACTTGAAGATCGTCTTGATACTCTCTCAACAACTCATGAAAAGCTTTCCTATGATTATCTTCAAAGGAAGCAAGAACTTGAGAAATTGAGAGCGGCTCATGAAGATCTTCAAAAGGAAAACGAGTCACTTCGCGCCGAACAGATCAGTTCCGCTCAGGAAGGATTTGAACCACCATGTCTTAAATGCATTGAGCGTGATAATGTTACTTCTGTTGCTGAATGTTCCACTGCTACTGCTGTTGCAATATCTTCAACTGTTGATGTGGTAACTAACCCCTCTGCTGAGGATACCACTGCTATTGCTGATGAGAATGCTAGGTTGAAGACATTGCTTGAAACAGGGATGTACAAAAGTCTTAAAGGACATCAGACATTATGTGATGTCCTCAAGAAGCAGATTCTGAACCGAAACCCTAGGAAAGAGGGTGTTGGGTTCGTAAGGAAAATAAATGCAGATGGCTCTTACTGGAAACTTGAGCAGTACCCCAAAACCACATGGGTTGCTGCAAAGGAACCTTCAACAGATCCATCCAATTTATCTGGCTTCACTTGTGCTAACCCCATTATTATTGATGAATCCTTTGATGCGAACTATAAACTGTTTAAGAATCAGAATGGTGAAGTGTTTGCCAGGTACATTGGTACTAACTGCAGGAATGGACCGCCTATGAAGAAGATCTGGGTTCCGAAAAAGTGTCTGGAAAATCTTCCTGTGAATGTCTTCATGACACCTCACTTGAAGAAGACAAACCTCAGACCAAAGGCTTCATATGGTCCAAAGGCTTCATACAAACAAAGGACTCACCTGAGTCACACTAACGCAAATATTTTGCAGGGAAACCATACTCAGGCATATGAATATGAGAGCAGCTCATCAAACCGTCATGTTCACATGACCAAAAATTATTCTGCTTATTCTTATGAGTACTATTGTCCACCTGCAAAACTGTTTGCTAAGGCTTCAAAGCCAAAATTTTCAGATGCTGCACTTAGACTTATTGCTTCTAAGCCACCCTTGAAGATGTGGGTGGTTAAGAAGGCTTAACTCTCTTTTGCAGGGAAAGGTCTCCAACAGAAAACCAAAATCTTCTGACGCTATTGCTGGGGACCTTAAAAATCTTGTAGGGCGCAAGATAAAATGCCCAAATGGCATCATTATGTACTTCGTTCCTGAATCGCATGCTACTCTCCCTATTAGTCCTAATCTGGATCTAAGTTTTCATAACCCACTGGTTCTTCAAATGTTTTTGCTTCACAATTCTCATCGTGAAGCCTATCCCCCTAACCGCACTGTAGGGTATGACACCAGCGTCTTCAAAGTCTTCAGAATGGATTATTGATAGTGGGTGTACAAATCACATGACTGGCAAAAGAAGCCTTCTTATGGACTCAACCTTACGTCCATCTGACAAGAGCCACATCACATTTGCTGACACTGGTAAAAGTAAGGTATTGGGTCTACGTAGAGTTGCAATCTCAAAGGATCAACACATGGATAAATTCATGCTTGTTGAATCCCTTGGCTTCAACTTAATGTCTGTCTCAATGCTCTGCGATTTGAACATGATCGTAATGTTTGGAAAATATCGTTGTCTTGTACTAATGGAATCTAACAAGTCTCTAGTGTTTGAAGGGTATCGAAAAGATGATCTGTATGTGGTAGATTTCTCAGCAGGGCCACAACTTGCAGTATGTCTTCTTGCAAAAGCTTCAGAATGCTGGCTTTCGCATCGGAGGCTTGGGCATGCTGGCATGAGGAACCTCCACACCCTTGCGAAGAAGAAGCATGTCATAGGCATCGAGGGCGTCAAGTTCAAGAAAGATCACTTATGCGGTGCCTGTGAAGCAGGGAAGATGACGAGGGCAAAACATCCCTCGAAGACAATCATGACTACTACTCAACCCTTCGAACTGCTCCACATGGATCTTTTCGGTCCCACTCACTACTCAACTTTTACTACTACTGCTTGCCTCTATGGCTTCGTCATTGTTGATGATTACTCTAGATATACTTGGGTGCACATAATCCTTTACAAGACTGAAGTGCAGGATGTCTTCAGACGCTTCGCCAATCGAGCTATGAACAATTATGGCGCCAAGATAAAGCACATCAGAAGTGACAATGGCACTGAATTCAAGAACACTGGCCTTGATACATATCTTGATACCTTGGGCATCACACATGAATTCTCAGCTCCGTACACGCCACAGCAGAATGGCGTCATCAAACGCAAGAACAGAACACTCATTGAGATGGCCAGAACGATGCTAGATGAATACAAGACTCCAAGAAATTTCTGGACTAAAGCCATTGACACCGCATGCCATACAATCAATCGTGTTTATCTTCACAAGCTTCTGAACAAGACATCTTATGAACTCCTAACTGGCAAGAAGCCAAATATCAGTTACTTCAGAGTATTTGGCGCAAGGTGCTGGATCAAGGACCCACATCACACTTCAAAATTTGCACCAAAAGCACATGAGGGTTTTATGCTTGGATATGGAAAGGATTCGCACTCCTACAGAGTCTTCAATCTCTTTCATTACAAAGTGTTTGAAACAGTGGATGTGCGGTTCGATGAGACAAATGGTTCACAAAGAGAGCAACTGCCAAATGTGCTAGATGAAGTTCCAGCTAGTGAATCAATCAAGCTTATGGGAACTGGAGAGATTATACCTTCTGAAGCTAATCCTGAATTATCATCTCAGCACCTGATCAACATGAAGACAATGCTCAGCCTAAAGACATTCCTTCCAACAACAACACAGATCAGCAAGAGCAAAGTCTTCACCCTGTACATCCTCGCGTTGCCAATGAAGTGTAGATTGAAAGAATAATTGATAGCATCAATGCACCTGGTCCACTCACTCGTTCAAGGGCAACTCGGTTAGCAAATTTCTGTGGGCACTTCGCATTTGTCTCAATATCAGAACCCAAGAAAGTTGAAGAAGCCTTCATGGAACCTGAATGGATTCAAGCTATGCAAGAAGAGCTTCAACATTTTGAGCTGAATAATGTATGGGAACTGGTTAAGCATCCTGATCCACGAAGCACAACATAATAGGCACCAAATGGATATACCGCAACAAGCAAGATGAGCATGGTCAAGTTGTCAGAAACAAAGCTCGTCTCGTTGCTCAAGGATATACTCAAGTGGAGGGCATTGACTTCGATGAAACATTTGCTCCTGTGGCTAGGCTTGAAGCCATACGCATACTGCTGGCCTATGCAAATCATCATAACATACTTCTATATCAAATGGATGTGAAAAGTGCCTTTCTCAATGGCAAGATTGAAGAAGAAGTGTATGTTGCACAACCGCCTGGCTTTGAAAATCCAAAACATCCTGACATGGTATACAAGCTCAACAAGGCACTGTATGGCCTCAAACAAGCCCCTAGGGCCTAGTATGACACACTCAAATATTTCCTGAAGAGCAAAGGCTTCATACCTGGTTCCCTAGATCCCACTCTTTTCACGAAGACATATGATGGTGAACTGTTTGTGTGTCAAATATATGTGGATGACATTATCTTCGGCTGCACCAATCAGAAGTACAGTGAAGAGTTTGGATATATGATGCAAGAGCAATATCAGATGTCCATGATGGGGGAGCTGAAGTTCTTCCTTGGTCTTCAAATACGACAACAATGCAATGGCATCTTCATATCTCAAGAGAAGTATCTCAAAGATTGCCTGAAGAAGTTCGGTATGCAAGACTACAAAGGCTTCACAACACCAATGCCAGCCAAACATCATCTAGGTCCTGACGACAATGGTAAAGAGTTCGATCAAAAGGTATACCGCTCCATGATTGGTTCTTTGCTTTATTTATGTGCATCTAGGCCAGATATTATGCTTAGTGTTTGCATGTGTGTTCGATTTCAAGCGGCACCAAAGGAGTCGCATCACTTAGCTGTGAAGCGAATTCTTCGATATTTGGCTCACACCCCAACTCTAGGATTATGGTATCCAAAGGGCTCAGAGTTTGATTTGGTTGGATTCTCGGATGCTGATTATGCTGGTGACAAAGTTGATCGCAAGTCTACATTAGGCACATGTCACTTTCTGGGACGATCACTTGTATGTTGGTCTTAAAAGAAGCAGAACTGTGTATCTCTCTCCACTGTTGAATCTGAATACATTGCTGCTGGATCTTGCTGCGCTCAGCTTCTGTGGATGAAGCAAACACTCAAGGACTATGGCATTCATCTGAAGCTAGTGCCACTTCACTGCGACAACGAAAGCGCCATCAAGATTGCCAACAACCCAGTTCAGCACTCGAAGACAAAGCACATTGAAATTCGTCATCACTTTCTCAGAGATCATGTTGTGAAGGAAGACATTGATATCATACACGTCAACACTGAAGAGCAATTGGCAGATATCTTCACCAAGCCCTTGGATGAGAAGAGGTTTTGCAAGTTACGGTGTGAGCTAAATATCCTGGAATCCTCAAATGTCCTATGATCAGGCACACATCCTAACACTTATGCATATGATGACTTAGATGTGCAATGCACAAAGTAATGTATATCTTCAATCAATGAAGACATACATTCTAAGTGTGAATACATTAATGTGGAATTTGACTTCGGAGCGCCACGATAATTGTGCGCCGTGTCTGGGTCTAATACTTCCTATACGGTGGGTAACGCCACCACCAAACGTTCCATTTTGAAGTGTTTCACTCATGGCGTTACCTTGCAATGTCTTCACATTTGATTTGGCTTCGAACTCAACATATTTTCATGATTATCTTCACTATGTTGACTATAGATATATATATATATATGCTAGTGTTCTGTCCTCTACAGCATTCACTTATAGCTATGTCTTCGTATTGAATCTTTTGAACTAAGTGAATGTGATCGGACCCCAAACTTCTCTATGCTTTCTATCTCAAACTCTATCTCTCTAAGTCATATGCATTCTATTGAAACTGTTGAATGTCTTCACTGCGTCCTTGTCAGCAGAAGATATAGAGACAACCATAAAGTCCGTTTTCAATGCTCATTCCTCCACATAAAATCCGGAGAAGCAGGAATGACTGCCCGACAATCCAGGCGTGCGTGGGACGTGGAACAAACCCCAAACTTCCGCAAACTGGCCACGCGTTCCTCAGATGTGAATCGCCAGGGGCACCTGTGTAATAGCACAGTGCCGCCCCTGTGCCTATAAATTCACACTTACCGCGGTCATTATCTCCCTCTTCCACCCTCGCACGAACCCTAGCACCACCGCTAGCTCTCGATGACGCCGGCGACGAAGCGCTTCGCTGCCGCAACCTCTCCGATGCCGTCCTCACGCCGACCGCGGACATCGTTCTCTCCCCCGTCGCCGTAGGTGTCTTCCGTCGCCAAGTTAGGGCACGGAGGACTGAACTGCTCGGCATCATCTCCCACTCCGTCTAGCAGTTCCAAGAGTGGTAAATAAAACTTCTTTTTACAGCCCCTTTTGATCTCATGGTTCTGTCACTTTCTACCATAAGAAGTTTCTCTTCACACAAGTTAGATCTCTCAATCTGCATCTCATAACATGCCTAGTATATTCACTTATGCTTCATGAAGTAGTTAGATTCCTCACTTGTACTGATCTGCGGGTTCGTACAAATCTGGAACCAACTTCTTATCTATGAGTGAATGTCTTCGCAGGATGAGGTCAATGTCTTCTAAACTGATTAATCTTCAAAACCTTCTGAGAATGCATATGACCTCTTCCCCTTCCCTCGCACCTTAATGATGTCACAGGTACATGTCTGTGGGAGAATCCTTCGGTTCTCATAGTCTGCATTCATT